>NW_006296413.1:4975839-4976112 GCF_000327345.1 Myotis davidii | reverse complement strand
GCTGGGGAGGCAGGTGCTTGGTCGCCCACACAAAGGCGATTCCTGGAGGTCCAAACGGCAGGGTGCGGAGCCCATGCGGGATCTTATTGTCCGGGGTGGGTTCTTCTCTTCGCTGGGGAGGTCCCTGCTGGCAGAGGGGGAAAGAGAGAGACATCGATGTGAGAGAGAAACCTCCATCACCTGGGATCAAACCCACAAGCTTTTGGTACATGGGGCGATGCCCCAACCAACCAAGTCACCCGGCCGGGGTGCACTTAAATTTTCTTTTTAATT
>NW_006296413.1:4974964-4975783 GCF_000327345.1 Myotis davidii | reverse complement strand
TTCTAGCCCACCCCCCCAACCCCCTCAGGCCTTCGCCGCCCTATTGTCTGTGTCCATGGGTTATGCATGTATACGTACAAGTTCTTTGGTTAAGTGCCTAACGGGGTCTGTCACCCCTGGAGATGTCCCATCTCTGCCTCCATCCCCATGAGTGTCTGTGAGACATCACCTTGGGTAAACTGAGTCTCCTGCAGCCACGCTCTCTGCTGCTGGCCTTGCTCTCAGGGGGGAGCTGCACCTCCTCTTACCCACTTCGGATCAGAGCCCCCCTGTGCCCCCCCCCATGATGGGGTGCCAGAGGAGGCGGTGAGATGGGGATTCCTTCACTCATTGTGTCCTTCACTTTCCCTTGGTGCCAGGCCCAGGGACACAAAGGGAAAGTAAGACAGGGCCCCCGAGTGTGTGTGTTTAATTACGAGGGTAACGCCCTCGGGGCTGGCCACCTTGAGCCACTTTGGTAGATGTCCTTGAACTGGGTAATTTTATTCATTACCAAAAGAAAGCCACCTGGAGCCATTTGTAAGGACCTCTGGCGAGCCTCTCTGTGCCCACATCCTGCAGAGCCTCCTGACGGCTCCAAGCTCCACAGTCCCAAAGCCTTTCCCACTCGCCATCCGATCCGCCTCCCGAGTGAAGCTTTGCTTTGCATATGAAGAAAGGGAGGCTCGGAGCCAAGAGTCTCACCCAAAGCCATTCACTCACTTTCTAGTCCTTCAGAAAGCATGGCCTGAGCCAGTCCTGAGTGCCTAGCCCTGGGGCGGGGATATGGAGGTTTAAAAAAATAAATAACAGCCCCGAGGGGGCTCGTTCCTCCTCGCC
>NW_006296413.1:4967439-4974613 GCF_000327345.1 Myotis davidii | reverse complement strand
ACACACACACACACACCCCCTGGAAGCTCTCCATCTACTGGGTCTGCCCTGGGTCCGGGAGAAACGGTGGCAACCAGGGCCACATCGTGGTTTTCATGGACCCTGGGCACTTTTACCTCCATGAACATCTTCCTTTTTAAAAAAGTAAGCTCGGCTGGCTCGGTGGTTGAGCGCCGACCTCTGAACCAGGAGGCCACGGTTCGATTCCTCATCAGGGCACATGCCCGGGTTGCAGGCTCAATCCCCAGGGTGAGGTGTGCGAGAAGCAGCCGATCAGTGATTCTCATCATTGATGTTTCTATTTCTCTCTCCCTCTCCCTTCCTCTCTGAAATCAATAAAAATATTTTCAAGTGATTTAATAAAATTTTGAGAGCCCTACAGATTGCTTTATTTTTACTGATGCGAAAAAAATAACACATCTTCTTTGACCCTTAAAGTTCATTTTTGTCTTTTGATTTCAAAATAAATTAAAATGTTTTCATGAGCCCCTAGAAGTATGGTGGGCTCCGGGCACTGTGCCGGGTCCCAGAGGTTATCTGGCCTTGATTGCAATACAGGGTGATAAGAGCTAAGGGAGAGGCCGCCCAGCCTCGGAAGGTATTGCTTGAGCCAAGTCTTGGAAGACCAGGCGGTGTTGCCAGGAGGAGAAAGAGCGAGGGCTTTTCGGGCCGAGGCCAGGAAGGTTTCCGGGGGAGAGGCAGAGAGGCATAGAAATGAGCAGGGCGAGAGCCTGGGGTGCAACGCTGAGAGTCTGTTTGTGCCGAGGCATGGGGAGCGCCCGCAGTCGGTGTGCAGGGAATTCAGGCAGCCGCCCTGAGACACGGGGAGGGAGAGAAGACTGATCGCACCACCAGGAACCACTTTAAGGCAGCAGCCGCGGGGCCAGCGGAGAGGAAGCCAAAGATTTGAGCAGCGCACAGCACGCGTGGCGCAACCTCCACTGCCCACCAGGGGCGCTAGAGGGCCAGGGGCGTTGCGGGGCCATCTGCGCCCTGGGCTGAGCCCCGCACTGGGGCATCTGCCCGGAGGAAAGGACACCTCACCAACGAGCTATTGGTTACCAAACGTGCGCCTGAAAGCTGCTTCTGCCCAGGGGAGCATCATTTTGCAATTCCCTAGCCCAGAGGGCACCCTTTTAACTAATTCCTAACGCATTAGGTAGCCTAGGGCTCGCAGGTCCTAGATTAGCCATATGAAGAGGGTGGAGTCCACAGGAGATGGTGCCTGATGGAATATGATGATCAGAGAAAGACCAGGCTAACTCAAATTGTCTGGAACGGAGGGCCAGGGATATAAAAAGGAAAATGCATTTGGGGGGTGGAGAGAGTGGGGTCACACGCTGGAAACTTTGGAGCCTGTATCAAACCCGGAATTCTTCTTTGTGCACCTGTCTCTTCCCCTCCATTCTCCGACTCAGATTCTTAGTCCACTGTCCGGCGTCTCCAACAGCGGGGCTCCTTAGGGTCCCCGCCCTGCAAGGGCCAGAGTCTCCCCCGGCGGCGTCAGGGCCGGCCCCCAGTGCGTCCACGGCTCCTTGGGCAGGCCCGTGAAAGGAAGGGCCGCGCTCAGGTCTGAACTGGAGGAGCTGCGAACAGTGTCCCTAAGGGCAGTTCTCAGGGCAGTGTATGTAACAACTACACTTACAGGTGCCGCAGATTCTGGATTCCACTTCTCAGTGTGTCCCAGAACTATAGAACTGGTTCTGAAAGTAGCCTTTCGGCCTTCTCCAGGGGGCAGACCTAAACTCTTTCGAAGAACAAAAGTCAATTAGCCATAAAGCCCGTGAATATCAAAGGGACTGTGTATGCAGATTGCAAATTAAGTCATCCCGTGTGAAATTCCAAAGGAATTCCAAACCTAGATGATCTCCAGGCATAAGCCAAAACTCCAAACTTTGTGTGTTGAGGGGAAAGGGCATAGAGGAATTTCGGCCCCGGTCGCTTAAATTTGAAAGTAAAGCTTCCTGTATCATATTTGTTTTTTAAATTGTGTTGATCAATTTATTGATTTTAGAGAGAGAGGAAGAGAGAGAGACACCTATTGGCTGCCTCCTGCACACCCTGCACCGGGGATTGAGCTTGCAACCTAGGCATGTGCCCTGACCGGGGAATCGAACTGGCAACCTCTTGCAGCACAGGATGACGCTCAACCAACTGAGCCACACCAGCCAGGGCAATATTGGTTTTTAGAAAAGAGAAAACTGGCGAGCTGTTTCCCGTGTTAATTTAATCGAGTGTTCAGAGCAGGTGAATAGGGTGTGACATCCCAAGAGGCACAGTCTCAGATGGGAAAAGAAGTCATTTGTCCAAAATGCAGCTACTAATTGGTGAAACGAAGACTTAATCCCCAGCCTACAAATCTCCAAATCCTTGACACTTAGAAACACGGTTAAAATATTACAGGAAGAAGCCTATATTCCGTGTGTACACATACGTACTCAGACCTCTCAGTTTTAACAAATCTCAACATTTTGACATATTTGCTACACAACGTTTTCACAGGATGACGCTCTCGCACAGTTGCAGCTCCTCGCAAGCCTTTCTGCTCCCCTCCAAAAAGCCCCCAGGAGCAGCATGCAATTAGCCAAGTTGCTGAGTCCCTTGAGCTCACTGCTTTCTCCCTGCATCTGAAGATCACAGGTAAGTCCCTCTTAAATCTAAGCTCTGCAGTTTTTGTATTTAAAAGAGCTCTCCAGGCCGAGCCAGTTTGGCTCAGTGGATAGTGTTGGCCTGTGGACTGAAGGGTCCTGGATTTGATCCTAGTCAAGGGCATGTATGTTGGTTGCAGGTTCAATCCCTCGATGTTTCTCTGTCTCTCCCCCTCCCTTCTACTCTCACTAAAAATCAATGGAAAAAAATATCCTTGGGTGAGGATTAACAAAAAGTAAATAGCAGAGCCCCAAACTTATTTGAGCATTTGTTTCTCTGGACTGGGCCTTTGGTCAGCAACTTACAAGAAACTGGACGGGTGGGGAAAAGAGAAACGGGCTTCTCTCACCCAAACACTCTGGGACTCCTCCATCAGGGACCCCAGATGACTATGTACATACAAATTAGGAACCCACAACCTGTATTTTTCTGAACCTGTGAGTTAACCTTAACAAAAAGATTTTATTTTAATTTTTATTTCAGAGAGGAAGGGAGAGGGGGAGAGAGACAGAAACATCAATGATGAGAGAGAATCACTGATTAGCTGCCTCCTGCATGCCCCACACTGGGGATTGAGCCCACAGCCCTGGCATGTGCCCTCACCGGGAATGGAACCGTGACCTCCTGGTTCATAGGTCAATGCTCAACCACTGAGCCACGCCGGCCAGGCCCAAAAATAATTTTGAATTACAGTGGCCACAGTGAGGAACTTTTAACGCAGATAAGCTATCCATTAATGAGGTGCTCTAGAGAAAAATAAGTCCTGAATTTTCCCTGAAACCATGAGGTGCATTTTTATGGGTATGCGGAAGCTCCTGAGAAACTAATGAATAAAAATTTGCATCTTTAAAAGATTCTTTACAAAAGACAAATGAAACGCTTAAGCAACAAGCTGATGGGGAATCTAAAATGCATACACTGACTAACTTGACCCTGACTGCTCCAACTGCTCCTTTCCTATTCCCCGCCCCCTAAATGTTCTGAACCTGCCAATCCCTTTACTTAATTGCCTTTTCACTCTGATGTGACTCAATGTTGTAAAGCTTGAATGCATTATGTCAAAGTGTATTTCACTAGGTAAAGGAAGCTTTCCGGGACCCTCCTACGGTGATGGAACTTTCTACAACTTAAAACCTGGAGAGTGAGTCTTCTGGAAGTGACACCTAAGAAAGACTAACCTTGAGCCCCGATTGAAGGGACCGTTACCAGGTTCTCTTCCCTTTCCAGATGGAAGCCAACCTTCAGGAACTTGAACTCTGGGTCCACATCTCCCGATTGAAAAGCGCCCTTCCAGATTCTTGGAGCTGTATACCACCCAGAGATCTAAAGTTAACATTGATCAGGGAGATTCCTCCCCAGGAGAAGACTACATTTTTTAAATGTTTTTTTAATATATATTTTTATTGATTTCAGAGAGGGAAGGAGAAGGAAAGAGATAGAAACATCAACGATGAGAGAGAATCGTTGATAGGCTGCCTTCTGCACATCCCCTACTGGGAATCAAGCCGGCAAGGCAGGCATGTGCCCTGACTGGGTCTCAAACCGTGACCTCCTGGTTCATAGGTCAGCGCTAAACCACTGAGCCATGCTGGCCGGGCTTTTTTCTGGAAAGAGAGATAGCCCGAGGTACAGATTCCAGTGGTTCATGAAGAGTTAAGAGTGGCCTGGCGGTCAGGACCTGGGATAGACATGGTTGGGAAACAGGATTGGGAGCCTGTTGGAAAGGAGATGATGAAATAGGTGATGGGCCTCCGCAGCGGCACAGCTTGTGGAGATGTTTGCTCCCTGAGGGCGCTCGTTGAGAAGGCAGCCCACTAACAATGGGCAAAAGACCTAAACAAGTTCATAAAGAAGGGATATCCCAATGACCAAGAAATAGTTTTTAAATGTGTTCAGCCCCATTAGTCATCAGAGACACAGACATCAAGGCACAGTGGGTACCGCTGCCCACGCACCAGGATGGCGCAAATGAAAACGACTGACAATCCAACGTGCTGGTGAGGACGCGGACAACTGGAACCCTCTTACACTGCTGGAGAGGATGTAAGTTAGTACAGCCACTTTGGGAAAATGTTTAGAAAGCCCCAGTGAAACTAAATATACCTGCACACTATGGCCGGACAATTCCACGAACGGGTCGGTGCTCAACAAAAACAAATCCATCTGTCCACCAAGGGATGTGTTCAAGGATGTTTTCCTCTCATGGATTCGGGATAGCCGCCAGGCTCTAAGCTTCCTGCCTTCACATGACACTATCCAGGAAAGGAGAGAGGCGGGAGGAGACTTCTCCTTGATGAACTCCCTGGTTTTCTGAGAGGAACACCATTCTCAGGAGCCCTCCAGCAGACAGCCCCTTCGGTTCCCATTGGCTAGCGCCAGGTCACATGCAGACCCATAAACCAGACCCTGCAAAAGGAGTGGGGTGCTGGTGCTGGAGTTAGATCAGCTAGGATTCACTCCCGGAGGCTGAGCAAGGGGCTCTCCCTCCCTTAGCACATCCTTCTGCTATAATAATCTCATCCCAGATATCCTCTGGAAACTCCCATACATGCATCACCCTCAAAAAAGTAGTTCCAACGGGGGGACCCCACCCCCCAAGCATCAGGAGTAGACTATCAGAGTCACAACGATGTCGCGAGGATGGGTACGTGACAGCCTCACTAACAACAGACGTCCTCTGAACGTCTGGAATTTACTGGGCAGGTTGCAGTCACTTTGAGTTGGCTAAACGACCAAAGAACAAACCTGAAGTCGCTGTGGTGTTCGTCTTTGTCACCGCATTGTGGATTGGGCCTGAAAATGAAGCCAAGCAGAAGACAGAGCCTGGAGACGGGGTGTGTGTGTTGGGGGTGGGGGGGGACTGCGGGGATGTCATTCCTGAAAATACCATGTGTGCTCCTGAATACCAGTGTAGCTCAGGACTTTTCAGACACATGAGCCAATACTTCCTCTTTTTCACTTGATTTTCTTTGTATTTGGTTTCTATCATCTGCAATTGAAGAGTCCTAAATAATACAAGAAACGAGCAGCAGCTAAAGGATGGAAGGTTTCAACATGAGACTAACAAGTTTGGACTTCATTCGGGGGTAACTGGGAACCTCGGATGGGTTTTAAGCAAGGGAAAGACATGACCAGACATATGAGACATGGTCCCCATTGTAGACACTGGAGAGCCCATCCCTCCGTCCAGATCCACCGAGCAGGAAGAATTACCAAATCCCTCAACCCCACCACCATCACCTTGATCAGAGGGAGACTCTAAATCAAGAGAATTTGCCCTAACCGGTTTGCCTCAGTGGATAGAGCATCGGCCTGCAGGCTCAGGGGTCCCGGGTTCGGTTCCGGTTGGGGGCACGTGCCTTGGTTGCGGGCGCATACCCAGTGGGGAGTGTGCAGGAGGCAGCTGATCAATGTTTCTCTCTCATTGATGTTTCTGGCTCTCTATCCCTCTCCCTTCCTCTCTGTGAAAAATCAATAAAATACATTTAAAAAGAGAGAGAGAGAATTTAATGAAAACCAGTACTAGTCCCTGGTACTAAACCAAGCAGCCACTGAACGCAGGTATGCATTTATGATGCCCCCAAGACCCAGGCAGGGCAGGAAGGAAGAGAAATGTCTGAAAAGATGAATTTAGGGCCATGCAAACATGGGGGAGGGGGGTCTTGTCAGACACACATTATCCTTCATTACTCCCAGAAACTTCTTTGTGGTTTTTGAAAGAGGTGCTTACTCAAAAAGAAACCTGGTAAGGGAACCAGCAGGTCCCCCAGCTTTCACTCTTCAAGCTGAGTTAAAACTGGTGGGTCCCTCACCCTCGGTCTTGAGGCCATTCCTCACCCAGAGCTTGCAGGGCCGGCAGGAAGCGAACGTGATTCTGCTTCCCGCGGAAGCCCAGGGCAGGATGCAGGAAGGAACCCAGACGTGAAAGCTCCTCTTGTGGGAAGGGATGGGATCTTAAGAGAGACGTTGTCTCACTTAGAGACCACGAAGGAAGTTCATGGGCACACGCAGGGTGAACCTGAGGACCAGAGAGCCGGTCAGAAGAGGAGGAGCATCCACGAAGATGGAGAGAAGCTGCAAGGCATACACTGTTTTTCTCTCATGTTCAAGTTAGTCAGAATCGTCATCCCTGCTCCTCTTACCATGGAAATTCTTTAACTTTTTAGCGTGCATAGAAATAGCCTGCAGGACTGGTTACCAAAATAGATACCCGGACTTCTCTCGATTCTGATTTAGTAGAGAAAGTTGACAGCTGTTGCTTATACCTGGTCAGCATCCTTCCCCCCTTCTTTTGTTGTCCTTAGGGGAAACAAGGGGGGAGACAAAGTACATAAGCCTTTAATTCTTGAGCTCCTGTCCCCATGGGTCAATGATGGCCCCAGAGGCACCCGTTCCACCCACTTCTAGGATGCACCTGTGTTAGTGCTGAGGAGGTTCCCACAAGTGTCCCACGCTGAGGGATCAGAGGGGCCCCAGAGCAAGAAGCCAGGAGACAAGGTGGGGCAAGATGCACCAGGGCACCTAC
>NW_006296413.1:4959858-4967347 GCF_000327345.1 Myotis davidii | reverse complement strand
AAAAATATATATTTTATTGATTTTTTTACAGAGAGGAAGGGAGAGGGATAGAGCGTTAAGAAACATTGGTCAGCTGCCTCCTGCACACTCCCCACCAGGGTTGTGTCCGCAACCAAGGTACATGCCCTTGACTGGAATTGAACCTGGGACCCTTGAGTCCACAGGCCGACGCTCTACCCACTGAGCCAAACTGGTTAGGGCCGGAGTCTACTTCTTGAACTGTCAGATCTGCTCAGGCCCTCTATTAAGTCCGGTCCATTCCAAGATGATGCATGGAATATTCATTATCTTCCTCCTCTACCCCAGTCACGATGTCTCTCACCTGTGCCCAGCATTTTGCCCATCTGGTAAGTGACCCCAGTAAAGAGAACACCAGCATTGAGTGGTCGCACTGGGCGGGGTCTGAACCCATACAGTGTGTCTCCAGAGCGTGGGCTTCTTAACAACTGCAATGCCGATAGCGCAGGGCTGTGGAGACTTTCAACATAGGGGCATCCAGGTTCCATGAGAAAAAATGCCATGACTGCTTAGACATTCCACCGTGAACAAGGAGGCTGGTAGATAACCACCGCCAAAAGCACACACGACTGTCCTAGCTGGTTTGGCTCAATGGATAGAGCGTCGCCTGCAGGCTGAAGGGTCTTGGGTTCGATTCCGGTCAAGGGCATGTACCTTTGTTGCTGGCTCAATCTGATGGGGCACATTCTGGAGGCAACTAATCAATGTGTCTCACATCAATGTTTCTCTCTCTCTCTCTCTCTCTCCCCATCCCCATCCCTTCCACTCTCACTAAAAACCAATGGGAAAATGTCCTCCCGTGAGGATTACCAACAACAACAGCAGCAAAAAAGCACAAGTGACCAAGAAAACTAAACGAATTGGATTATATTCAAAATATTAAACGTTTGTGCTGCAACTGACACCTTCAAGAGAGGAAAGAGGCAACCCACAGGAGGGGAGAAAATACTTATTTACTAATCATATATGTAACAAGAGTCTGGAATATATGATGAACTCTTTCAAATCAACAATACAAAGATTAATAACATAATTCTAAAATGAGCAAAGATTGAATAGGTGTGTGTGGCTAAGTGGTTGAGCTTCGACCCATGAACCAAGAGGTCACTGGTTCGATTCCTGATCAGGGCACATGCCTGGGTTTCGGGCTTGATCCCCAGTAGGGAATGTGCAGGAGGCAGCCGATCTCTGATGTTTCTCTCTCATCAATGTTTCTGTCTCTCTATCCCTGTTCCTTCCTCTCTTAAAAAAATTTTTTTAATAAAAAGATTTTTTTAAATATATATTTTATTGATTGTTCACAGAGAGGAAGGGAGAGGGATAGAGAGTTAGAAACATCGATGAGAGAGAAACATCAATCAGCTGCCTCCTGCACACCCACCACTGGGGATGTGCCTGCAATCAAGGTACATGCCCTTGACTGGAATCAAACCTGGGACCCTTGAGTCTGCAGGCTGATGCTCTAGCCACTGAGCCAAACCTGTTAGGGCAAGAAAAAGATTTTTAAAAGATTGAATAGGTGTTTTTCCAAAGACGATCTACAGATCGTGAAAGAGCACATGAAAGGATGTTCAACATCATCAGTCATTAGGAAAATGTAAATCAAAACCACTATGAGGTACCATGGGACACCCGCTCGGAGGCTGTAATAGAAAAGATGGACAATAACAAGTGCTGGCAAGGAGGTGGAGAAATTGGATCTCTCTTGCACTGCTGGTGGGAATGTACAGGGCGGCAGCTGCAGAAAACAGTTTGGCAGCTCCGCAACCAGCTAAACATAGAATTACGGTATCACTCAGCAATTCCACTCTGAGGCATTTACCCAAATAATGGAAAACAGATGTCCAAACAGAGACTTATACCTAAACGTTCATAGCAGCACTATTCCCAGCAGCCAAAAGGTGGAAACAACCCACATGTCCACCCTGATGAGCGAATAAATAAGATGTGGCATATACAACAGCTGAATGTTGTCCGGCAATAAAAAGAAATGAAGGCCAGGGCGGTCACTCGGTTGGCTGGAGTGCGGTCCCATGCACCAAAAGACTGTAGGTTTGATTCCTGGTGAGGGCACCTACCTGGGTTTTGGATAGGATCCCCAGTTGGGGCTCATACCGAAGGCAAACAGTCGATGTTTCTATTCTCTCTCTCTCTCTCTCTCTCTCTCTCTCTGTCTCTCTCAATAAAGTATATCCTCAGGTGAGGATTGGAAATAAACAAAAGAAAATAAATGAAGTACTTATACCTGTTACAATAAGGATGAACCTAAGAAGCCAGCCACAAAAGGCCAAATTGTGATTCCATTTTATTTGAGATGTCCAGAATATGTAAATTTATAGTCAGAAACTAGATTAGCGGTTGCTATGAGAGGGGGGTAGGGACAATGGGAGTGACTGCTAATAGGTATGGTGTTTCTTTTAGGAAGGACAGATTGCAGTGATTGCTGTTCAACTCTCTGAATAGACTAAAAAACTTTGAATTGTACATTTTAAATGAGTGAAGTGTATGGAAAGTAAATTATATCTCCATAAACCTGAAAGCCCCATGTCCCAGCAAACCCCTCAATCATTTGGGCAAACTGGATAGGTGGTTCTCCCTGATGCCACCCTCACCCATCTAAAATTATTTTCCCAAAGAAGGAACAAGGGGGATGTGGGAAAATGCAGGATCCGGAGTGTTCGTCAGCGTTTTGCCGTGGCGATGCTGTGTAACAAAGAACCCTGAAACACCGTCATCTATAAAAGCAAACACTGATTTCTTGCTCACAGGTCTGTGGGTCAGCTGAGCTTCTACCGGGCCAGCTGAGGTCAGCTGGACTTGTGTGTCTCTCATTCTAGGACCAAGGCTGCCGCAGCAGCACTTCCGGGGCTCGCTCTCCTCACAGGGATGGCACAAGCGGAAGCCAAGCAGTGCCACACACACACACACGCGTAAAGCCTCAGCTAAGACGTAGCTTGCTTCAGAGCTGCTCACACTCCATTGGCCCACGAGTCACATGGCCAAGCCCCAACTCAATGGCGAGGGGAAACGTTCTCTGCCCAATGAGAGGAACTGAAGTGTCTCACATGTCATCTGGGCTGGGCGTGTAATCTGACCAGAGGGGCAGCGGGAAACAGCCATTCCGGCTTACGATGGCTCAGCTTTATGGTGGTGTGAACGCTCTACGCATTCAGTAGAAACCTTACTTTGAATTTTGATCTTTTCCCGGGCTAGATATTCAGCACGATCCTGTCGTGATGCTGGACAGCGGCAGTGAGTCATGGCTTCCGGCCAGCCACGCCATCACCAGGGTAAACCACCCATTCCCTACCGTGCACTGGGTTGCCGGTGGTTTGGGACATTATGTTTTGTGTTTTCACATCCCGCGATGTCTACAAAACGACCGTCGGTGGCTCCAGCTTCCGAGAAGGCATTGGCTCTTGAAATAAAACTCAAGATAACTGCCCGCCTGCAGGCTAAGGTGTGTTGTGAGCATGTTTAAGGTAATCCTGGCTAAGCTCTGATGTTCAGTAGGTTAGATGGATTAAATGCATTTCTTTTTTTAAAAAAATGTATTTTATTGATTTTTTACAGAGAGGAAGGGAGAGGGATAGAGAGTAGAAACATCGATGAGAGAGAAACATTGATCAGCTGCCTCCTGCACACCCCCTACTGGGGATGTGCCCGCAACCAAGGTACATGCCCTTGACTGGAATTGAACCTGGGACCCCTCAGTCTGCAGGTCGACGCTCTAACCACTGAGCCAAACCAGTCAGGGCAGGATTAAATGCATTTTCAACTTATGCGGGGTTTATCAGAAAGTAACACGACTGTAAATCCAGGAGCATCCATACTTAGAAATAAGCCTATCTTCCACAACAACTGGGCCACATACTGGCCACACCTGCTCTAGGAGGCATTTGTCTAATGTCTGCTGCATTACGATCTTGTTTTCTTTCATAGAAATTACTATATTTCTTTTTCTAAATATATTTTTATTGATTTCTGAGAGGAAAGAAAAGGGAGAGAGAGAAACATCAATGAGGAGAGAGAATCACTGATTGATTGTGTCCTGCATGCCCCCTACTGGGAATGAAGCCCCCAACCCAGGCACGTGCCCTTGACGGGAATCGAACCCAGGACCCTTCAGTCCACAGGCCATCGCTCTATCTACTGAGCCAAACCAGCTAGGGCGAAATTACTATATTTAAAATTCTAATTATAAAAGGAAAAACAGCAGACAATACAGAAAACTTTAAAATGTAAAAGTTAGCTATAATTCAGAGTTAATTGAAGTTAACTGTTTGGTATTCATTCTTTTCCAAGTTCTTGTCTATATAATCACATTGATATTATTTTTAACACCACCAGGATTTTATATGCTGTTTTATAATCTCTATTGTCAGTTAAAGTTTCATGAATACCTTTCTGTATAAAAATATAGATCAGTTATTTTTAATGTTTGAATAAATTTTACCTTTTGAATGTGTTTATTTTTCACCAATATTTCTGCCATCATAACAGATTTATTTCCATTCTTTATGTTTACTTCTGACCTGTATTCATGTTTCACTTCAACACAATCATAGCGTATGTTTGTGGGCTTGTGCACAACATTATTTCATAAATGCTTTTCCATGTTGTTACAATCCAGATAGCTATTCCTTGTGGTGCTAAGACGTCATTTAATTAGCCAATTCCTGTTGTCGGAGATTTGTGTTATTTCTAGTATTTTACTATTATAATAATTAATTCCAAAAATTCTTATTGCACTCGACTGGCTGAGTTTTTTCTGCCTTCTTTTCCACCATTCTTCCCCTCATGTCACGTGGTAGTTCAGTAGTTGTAGTAGTTTAGTGGTATAGGCTTATATAGTCCGTAGTCACTTCCTTATACAATTATTGATATTGTCTATATAATCACAATGATATTATTTTTACCACCACCAGGATTTTATATGCTGTTTTATAATCTCTATTGTCAGTTAAAATTTCTGTATAAAAATATAGATCAGTTATTTTTAATGTTTGAATAAATTTTATATGCTGTTTTATAATCTCTATTGTCAGTTAAAATTTCTGTATAAAAATATAGATCAGTTATTTTTAATGTTTGAATAAATTTTACCTTTTGAATGTGTTTACGTTTTTCACCAATATTTCTGCCATCATAACAGATTTATTTCCATTCTTTATGTTTACTTCTGACCTGTACTCAGAAGTAGGAATGGCTTCAGGAAATTCTATTGCCCACTAAGTTGATTCAGCTCATTTTGTGGCACCAAAGTGCAGGGCCCGCAGTCATTTGATGATGTGTGTCCTACAGTGCCCACACCAGAGGCCAATGTGGGCAGTGGAGGAGAAGCAAGGTTTGAAATTTATAGAGATGCTAGTCCAGCGGTTCTCAACCTGTGGGTCGCGACCCCTTTGGTGGTCAAACGACCCTTTCACAGGGGTCGCCTAAGACCATGCTGCAGATCAGATATTTACATTGCGATTCATAACAGTAGCAACATGACAGTTATGAAGTAGCAACGAAAATAATTTTATGGTTGGGTCGCAACATGAGGAACTGTGTTTAAAGGGCCAGAAGGTTGAGAACCACTGTGCTAGTCTATGGGAAATAGTGGTCACATCTCCCGCTGTAGGGGAAAGCCCATCCACAGGGAGAGAACAAGGCTGTGCGTAGGAAAAGGCAGGGGCCAGGATGGAAAGAACTGCCCTGGTGGCATAAGCACCTGCCTGGATCCCTGCCCTTCCCTCCACTGGCAGCCAGCCCTTCCTCGAAGTCCATGAGCCAAGAAATCCCCCATTTTGTTTGAACAAGAGCCCTGAAGTGGAGGCCCTGGGCTGCTGCTGACACCACAGCTTCTGGGCCAGTGCTGGAGCTAGAAACATGGACAAAAATGGAGCTGCCCTGTCGGAGCCAACAGCCTACGAGGGACCGGGATATGCAAGCAAATAATGACAGTGCTGGCCAAGTTCCACGGCCGAGGTGTTCCAGCTCACTCAAGAGACGAGGGCCCCTGGCTACATGCAAATGAACAAAATGTCCCCGAGGAGGGGGACTCGAATAAGTTCGGGCAATGAACATACTGCAGCCTCTTTGTCAGGGCCTTTTTCTTCTTTTGGATGATTTTAGGGCAACTTGGTAATAGGATTACTGAGCTGAAGAGCACAGACATATGTTTTTATGGCTTTTGGAGACAGCTACAAAACGCCCAGCAGGTTGGGAGTGAAGCCACACACACCCTCATACTTACTAGTAGCCTCCAACAGCCCTCTCCCCGTTTGGAGCTTTGTCTACCAGCAGACTTGTTTCCTGCAGGAGCCCACTCCCTGTCCTGTCTCACCGCCGAGGCCGAGATTCCACCAATAGTAAGAGCTGTACCAAAAGGAAATGCTTCATCCCAGCTGGGGGATCCAGCCCAGGGGACCTGCTGGAGCCCCAGCAAGAGAGAGGAAGGGAAGAAATACCCCGGATGTTTCCTTTCCCTATGTTCCTGCCTCCTGTCACTGTCTCCCATTGGCCAAACCCAGGTGTGAAGTGAGCTGTCCCAGAAGCCTGAGAAACTGCGCCTTGCAGGGCGATACAGAACAGAGAAGAGCTGGGAAGGGATCAGTCACGAGGCCTAGAGGATGACCAGTAGGTAGAAATTACTTAAACTCTTGAAAGTAACAAAATTATTCACTTAAAAACATACTGTAGCCCTGACTGGTTTGGCTCAGTGGATAGAGCGTCGGCCTGCGGACTGAAGGGTCCCAGGTTCGATTCCAGTCAAGGACATGTACCTTGGTTGCGGGCACATCCCCAGTAGGGGTGTGCAGGAGGCAGCTGATCGATGTTTCTCTCCCATCGATGTTTCTGACTCTCTATCCCTCTCCCTTCCTCTCTGTAAAAGATCAATAGAATATATTTCAAAAACAAAACAAACATACTGTAATACCTATAGACTAGTTCACATCTCCTCTCCCACCCCCAACCTAGTCACGTGTTGCTTAACCACAGGGACACGTTTTTCATCGTCATGTGACCATCATAGAATGCACATGCACAAACCCAGATGGTCTAGGCTCTGTGGACGAGGCGACTGCTCCTAGCCTACAAACCTATGTAGCATGTTACTGTCCAAAATCCTGTAGGCGCCTGGAATACAATGGTAAGTTATTGTATCTAAACATAAACAAAGGTACAGTAAAAATACTGCATAAAACAGCGGTCACCAACCTTTCGGACCTCACGGACCACCAGGGGTCCGCAGACCACCGGGTGGTGACCGCTGGTATAAAAAATAAAACACGATGCACCTGGCCAGGCGCACTTACTGTGAATGGAGTGAGTCAGTGAGTGAGGGTGAGTGGATGTGACGGCCAAGGGTCTTACTGTCCACTACTGTAGACTTTCTACACACTGTACACTTAGGCTCCACTCAACTTATAAATATTTTTCTTTCTTTAGTAATAAACTGAGCTTACTTTTTTACTTTATAAAC
>NW_006296413.1:4958560-4959818 GCF_000327345.1 Myotis davidii | reverse complement strand
GAATGAAATTTTGTGGCCCATGCGCAGAAGTCGCTATTTTGTGGAAGAGCCACACTCAAGGGGCCAAAGAGCCCCATGTGGCTCGCGAGCCGCGGTTTGCCAACCACTGGCCTAGACCTACACTGCACTGTCTTCCATTTGCACTTGTTTTTCCACTGGAAGTTCTTCAAGGGCAGACACAGGCAATGCTTTCTTCTGGAAAATCTTCCTGGAGGGCCTGCCCGAGGCACCTCTTGAGGACGGGCCCCTCTTTTCAGAAAGCACCACCTCTATGAGGTCAGTAGGCCACAGCGTTTCTTCAGCCCCTTTATAATCTTACTAGAGGCCTGGTGCACGGATTCATCCATCGGTGGGCTCCCTCAGCCTGGCCTGTGCCTTCTCCCAATCCAGGATCGCCCTGGGGATGCTGGACTGCTGGTGTCGGCCAGGGGATCCCGCCAAAACCAGCAATCGGATACCTTCCTCCCCCCCCTCCCCCAGGGATGTAGTAGGGAAGGAGCCTGAGCCCGGGCTGGGAGCCACTGCTCCTGCTCAATCTGAACCCACTGACGACCTGCATTGAGCGTCTGTCCCTGGTGGTCAGAGCGTGTCATAGCGACCAGTCAAATGGTCCACAGGTCAAACGGTGGACCAGTTGCTTAGGGTTTTATGTGTATAGATGGGGCCACTGCCACATGCAGGAAAGACGGTCGTTATCCTGCATCACTGCCGTGCTCCGTCTGTCACAGGGGCATTTTAAAATGGCTTTTCAGGATCGGACATCTTCTCCGCCCAAATCTCAGGGAGGGTTCTCCAGCACAGGCAGGTGCCCGTCTATGTCACAGAGGGAAAGGCTCGGCCACGGGGTGGTCCTGCGCAACGCCATGGCCGCCATGGCAACTGGGCTCTTAAGGATTTCCGGACCGTGGGGAGGGTCACAGGCCCTGGACTCACGTTGAAAAAGTGGAAACCAAACATAGGGGGCATGTCTCTCCGTCTCTTGAGATCTGGCTTCCAGGTGTATGTAGCCTCTGGCTCAAATGAATGACTACAAAAATTCAAAAAATAATCATAAAGAAAAACTGGAAATCATAAATGTGAGAGGTGGTTTGCAGCCGCCCACACTCCACTCGGCTCTCCCTCTTCGCATGGCCTTGTCCGGAAGGTTCCACCACGTTTTTTCGCAGAAAGTAGTAAACAAGCATCTAGGGACACAGACAACGTGCCCACGGCCCCCGAGAGCCGCAGGGCGGAAGTCATCCCGCCCGCCACGCCCGGC
>NW_006296413.1:4956824-4957519 GCF_000327345.1 Myotis davidii | reverse complement strand
CAGGTATCCGGTTCCACAGCTTCAGGGGTGAGTGGGGTGCTTGCTGCACCCGGTTGCACAGAAGTCCTTGCCTGGAGACGGGGGGACCCTCGGCCCCCCTAGGCGGGGAGTGGCCGCGGGAGGGGGCTCCGGTCTGGGAACTTTCCTCCCTCTCCCCAAAGTCTTCCGGCCTCTGGATGAGGAAACAAAGGGCCACCTTAATGGGCGCAGCACTCGCATGGAAATGCAAATAGCCTTCACTCCGGACACCTCGTTTTGGGGGGAAGTACCCGGGAGGTGGGGGCGGGGGGGGGAGCCATTCGCCTTACCTCCGGGACGGAATGGCTGCCTCTCCCGTTTGGAATCGGGGGTTCCGAAACGAGTGGGGGATAAAGGCCCCATCCCCAGAGCTCTCAGCCCGACAGGGAGGTGACTTCCCAGCTGGTACTGGTTTGGATGGAGCGCTCCGAGCCAGGCTGTTAGGGATGAGGAACTAGAAGCCCAGAGAAGCTGGTTATGGGACACCTACTATGTGCCAGGCACTCTTAGGCTGGACGTGCCAATGGCCATAAATAAGGAGGAAACCGCCCCTCTGGAACATGCACACGCACACACTAAGGACCAAAGGCAGGCAAACAGATCAGCGCACAGTATGTCAGGTGGCGATCCGTGGTTCTGAGAAGACAAGAGAGTGAGGAGGACAGAGGGGCCGTGGT
>NW_006296413.1:4955010-4956811 GCF_000327345.1 Myotis davidii | reverse complement strand
GTTTCACTTGGAATGGGGAGTGGCCGTTTCTCTAAGAGGAGCACAGACCCAAAGGAAGGGTGGGAGTGAACCGGTAGAGACGGGGAGGAAAGCCCTTTAGGCAGAGGGACTTGCCAGTACACAGGTCCTGAAGCCAGACGCTTCTTGGAAAGGTCCCGGTGGGAGAGAAAGAGGAGGAATTCAAGGTTTGGGGCCTGAGCACCGAGGAGGATGGGCTCCCCCCTTCCTGAGCTGGGAAGCCTGCTCTGCAGGCTTGGGAGGTGGGGAGTTGGGGTTGGAACGGGGCGAGGTGGAGGTGCCTGTGCCATGCCAGTGGCGAGGTCAGGTAGGAAGTTAGACACGCGAGTCTAGATTTCATGGGAGAGTCTGGCTGGAGGTATAAACACGGGAATTGTCAGCAGGCAGGCAGCGGGACCAGACGAGAGAGGAAGAGGGTAGACAGAGCGCGCTTGTCTGAGAAGTCATGCGTGCTCCAGCGATTCCAGGTCGGAGATGGAGTCATTCCCTCAGACATTTCTGAGTGCCACTCTCTGCCGGGCACTGTGGCTGCTGTTGATACAGGCGGGAAGGATCAGAAGTCCATGCTGTCCTGGGGCCCACAGTGTACATAAGGGACATACACAGCACACACTGTGCCAGCTGGTGATGTGTGCTGTGGAGGAAACGAAACGGTGATGGGAATGGAGTGTGCAGGTGGCATGGATGGCAGCTGTCTGCAGTGGCAGAGAAGGCCATGGTGGGAATGTGGTTCTTTAGCCACGACCTGGAGGAGGTGAGGGAGCCATGCAGGTTCCTGAAAAGAGGATGAGGGAGGGAGATGAAATGAGGAACTGGCATAGGGGCTGGAAAAGGGCCCCAGTGAAGTAGAAGAGCCACAGGAAGGTGGTACCTGGAAGCTGAGTGGTCAGTCAGAAGACGAGGGTTAAGAGCCGGCTGCTGGGGGTAGCACTGGTGACCTTGGTGAGAGCTGTGTGGACGAGGAGGAGGAAAGAAAGCCTGATTGCAGCTGGGGTCCAGTTGCTGCCCATGGTCACATGGGAGTTACATGCAACCCCACTTTGGACCTGGATCTTCTGAGTCCTACCCATTCCCCTATCCATTCCAAATGCTACCTCTTCCGTACAATCCCAGGTGCTGGGGCTCCCCATATTTGCATTTCATCCCGTCCTCGGATGGGCACGAGCTGTACCCATGAGGGGTCTTAGGCACTCCGCACAGCCCTGAGCTGCCTGCCTTTGCCGAGCTACCAAGAGCGCCTGCCCTGGCAGCGAATGGTCCTTGTGCACAAAGGGCAGGTGCCAGACAGCCTCATGGGGAGAGGTTACAGCTGCAGAGGCTCAGGGGCACTGTGAGAGTCTGGCTCCGATGGGATGGGTGGCCTGAGGGGCCTCCGCAGGTGGAGAAGCAGGCACGTAGCTCATTCACTGGCTGGAGGCTCATTGAGCGTCTCCTCTCCTAGGTGCCCGGCCCTGTGGGGACAATAAGGTGATGAAATTTACCATCTTTGACCTCAGGAAAGTGTGACATGATGTCAGGAAGGGCGGGAGATCAGGAAGCTTCCAGGCATGAGCATTTGAGCAGGTCCATGAAGGGAGTGTAGGGATTTGCCAGACTGACTGGGGATTCTGGGTGGATGTGCCAAGATGAAGACTAAATTTGTTTGTTTAAAACAAACAGTTCATTCTTGTATTGTTGTTATTATTATTAATTATTACCTAACTTTTGCCCATCCCTGTAGTGTTCCAATAGGAGACAAAGGCAAGGGATATTTATGAGAAAGGGAAGGGGACATTGTGTGTGT
>NW_006296413.1:4946341-4954957 GCF_000327345.1 Myotis davidii | reverse complement strand
AGATAACCTAAATAGTGAGGCTAATTCTAAAGAATGTTGTTAATTTTCAGTTCAGTGGTCATCAGTCTGGTAGTCATCATATCTGCTTTCTTGTTATCCTTGCAAACAGTGCTTTAGGCCCAGTCCAAAGGCATTTGCCCTTTTAACATCCCAAAGGTTTGAGGCATAAGACGAGCAAGGTAGCTCCTCTGGGATGACAGCTCCAGCTCCATTTGTTCTTTTTTTTTTTTTAGGATGAAAGCCGAAGGATTTATTTTGTTAAAAATTTTATTGATTTCACAGAGGAAGGAAGAGGGAGAGATAGAAACATCAATGATGAGAGAGAATCATTGATTGGCTGCCTCCTATGCACCCCCCACTAGGGATTGAGCCCACAACCTGGTTATGTGCCCTGACCAGGAATTGAACTGTGACGTCCTGGTCCATAGGTCACTGCTCAACCTAAAGCCACTCCAACGGGGAACGTGCCTCCCGTACACCACCAAGTTTGGGGACTAGTGTCCGAACTATTGCCATCAGTGCACTATTGGCTAATAGTGGCCATGGGCACCTTTGCTGCTAACACCGCCCCCTCCTCTCCTTCCGTAGTGGCTCAGCAGGAGAAGACCCTGCCGCCCAGGCCCAGCCTCCTGGAGGCAGGCGGCAATAGCTGTGAGGAGCCCAAGCTGCAGATGACTTGGGAGCAGGAGTTCCTGGTGGGGAACAGCCCGGAAGGCAGCGGGCGGGCGCTGTGCATGGTGTGTGGGGCCGAGATCCGGTTCCCCTCGGCGGACACGGCGCGCGCGCACATCCTGGAGCAGCACCCGCACACCCTGGACCTGAGCCCTTCGGAGAAGAGCAACATCCTGGAGGCCTGGAGCGAGGGGGTGGCCCTGTTGCAAGATGTCAGAACTGAGCAGCCATCCCCACCCAGCTCAGGTAGTTGGGCCTGGGGTGGGGGGGGAGCAAAGCAGACCTGTGGGAACGCGTGTGGCGCTCACGGGGCATTTGCCCCCTTCAGACTCGGCCCAGGACGTCAGTGCAGACCCTGACTCCGCCCCGGACCCTGCCAGAATGCCAGCAGAGATTGTCGTTCTTCTGGACTCTGAGGACAACACAGTCCTCCCGAGAAGGACCCGGCCCAGGGGACTCCGCCCCCTGGAGCTTCCAGGTCAGTCATGGGGAGCCGGTGAGGCTGAGCTGGGGGAGAGCGAGGCACAGGCCTGTGTTCTACGGGCGGAGAGCTTCAGCAGCGGGGTTCAGGTTGAGGTTGCGGGGTTCAGGCATACTCCCTTTTTTGCAGTTGCCCCTGCCATAGAGCCAGTAAATAAGAAGCCCCGTAGTCAGAGATGGAAGGAGACCCCTGAGGAAGAGCCGGTCAGAAAGAAGAAAGGCAGATCCATGACCAAAAACCTGGACCCGGACCCGGACTCTGACTCAGGTGAAGGGGGAGCCAGGTGGAGGCACATAGGGGCTCTGGCTGCGGCGCTCCAAACCGAGCCAGTGATGGTGGCAGGGCCCAGGCGGGGGGCACCTGCACGTAGCCTCTGGTGCTCAGGCCTCCAGGTTCTGGCCTCAGTGGGGGAAGGCCGCCCCTCTCCTGGACTCACAGTCCCACCCTCCTCCCTTGCAGACCCCTCGTCGCCTGACTCGCCCATGGAGGCCTTCACAGCGCCCCCCGAGGTCCGACACTTCACGGATGGCAGCTTCCCTCCCGGCTTCGTCCTGCAGCTCTTTTCCCACCCCCACCTAAGGGCCGTGGATGGCAAGGGCGCACCCAGGGAGGGGCACGCGGCCGAAGGAGGCCTCCCCCCGCTGGAGAGCCCCTCTCCAGGTGAGCTCCCGAGGGAGACCAGGGGCGGGCAGGCTGCATGGGCTCTGCCTCCTGGAGGCTGCTCCTTGATGTTGGGCGCTTGGGTCCCTGGGAGGTGGGGGCTGGGGCAGGCGGATTGAAGGACGGGGCTGGCTCTGGGCCGAGCTTTCCCCACAGGCCTTGGTGTGTCCTGGAATGGGGCGTTAGCTGGGACTAGGCCAGTCCTGCCCCAAGGTGACTCCCAGAGTTGACTGCAGCTGGAGCCTGAGAGGTACCCCCTGGCCTGTTAACAGGAGACTCGACCAGTGGTGAGCGCTGAGCAGACACCTCTGGTGAGCGAGCTGCCGAATGACAGCCGTGAGCGCGTGTTTTTGTAGCACATCCTACTGATCTTGAGAAACTTCTGTATGCAGTTCACTTGGTCCCTACAAAAGTGCCTTTTCTAGAGGAGATTCTCAGAGATGGTTCCTCCTTCCCCGATGCCTGTGTTAGTTTCCTATGGCTGCTGTAACAAGTTACCACAAACTTAGTGGCTTACAGCAACACAATGTGTTACTTTTCTGTTCTGGAGGTCAGAGGTCTCGCTGGGCCAAAAAGTCCTGGTGTTGGTGTCGGCAGGACCGCGTTCCTTCTGGAGGCTCAGGGGGAGCCTGCATCTTGCCTTTTCAGGGTTCTAGAGGCCGCCCGCATTCCCTGCTTCGCCTCCTCTTCCATCTTCCTGGCCCGCGGTGGCCAGCAGACCCTTTCTTGGAACGCCATCTTTGGCCTGACTCTTCTGCCACCTCCTTCCCCACTTAAGGACCCTTGTGACTCCACCGAGTCCACCAGATCATCCAGATGAATCTCTAGTTTAAAATCAGCTGACTGGCACCATCAGTTCCAGCCATGTTGAGCCTAAGTCTGCAGCCTTACTTCTCCTCTGCCGTGGAACTTATCTTCACAGGCCCTGGGGACCTGTGTTCTGCCTATACACAGTCATGGTGTTCTGCCTATACCAGTCATGGTGTTCTGCCTATACCACAGTCATGGTGTTCTGCCTATACCAGTGGTCGGCAAACTGCGGCTTGCGAGCCACATGCGGCGAGCCGCAGTTTGCCGACCACTGGCCTATACCATAGTCATGGCACCAGCGGAGGCAGGGCTCCGATGAGAGCAGAGCACAGTGCAGTGGCGGGGGCTGAGCCTGCTTCCTCTTGGCTTCGCCAGGCCAGGCGCGGCCCGCAGCGTCTCGGGCTCAGGAATGGTCCTGAAGGAGCGAGTGAGTGAGTGAGTGCGCAGGGAGGGCCTGGCCCAGCCTGTCTGAACGTGCGTTTGGAGTTAGCGCCCGAGGAAGATGGCACTCCAGAGGAGAAGCACGCGTGCCCCTTCTCCAGCCACATCACTCGCCGCGGTGACCATTCGTAAGCGTTGGCTCTGCGTGTGCAGCAGGCCGTGTGCGTGCTTCCTCCCCATCTCACGGCGGGCGTCCCTTCACGTTAATCCGGTTTTAACTGGCTCAAGTTTCAGCTTGAGTCACATTCCGGTCCTGTCTCCCCGAGACTGCTTGGACTGGAACGTTTCTGAGTCTCCTGTTGTCTTGGGTCACGGCTCTCAGTGGCTGCCTCTTCCTGGCTTCAGTGGGTCTGCTTTCATTCTCCAAACAGCCTTCATTCTGAGCCCTGGGTTCCCTGTGCCCAGCTCCACCTCCCTGGAGTAGGGCGTCCCTGAGCCCTGGTCCCCCTGGGTGAGTGGGGAAGACTTGAGGCTCAGCACACGGAGTGAGTGACGTGAGGGGTGCAGGGGCTGCAGGCACTCCCCGCAGTGGCAGGATCTGTGGAGTTGGGACGCGGCCGGAAGCCACAGAAGACACTAAACAGCGCCACAGCCAGTGTCCTGCCGCCCAGTGCCAAGCGAAGCCCCGCGGGAAAGGACATGCGGGAGGCGGCCTTGTCCCCCAGAAGCTGTGGTCGGAGGGACAGGTTGGAGGCAGTGAAGGCTCCACCCCGTGCTGGTCCTGTGCAGAGTGAAGGTTCCGCCAGCGCTGCAGGCTCTTCCAGGACCTCCGAGCGTGGCTGGATTGCTCGGAAACTGAGGCTTCAACCGAACGTCTCTGCTCTGAGTTGTTTTACGTATTAAAGTTTGCTGAAGATTTTATTTTAATAAAGACACAACCACTTTTTAAAGTTTACAGATCAAGGTTTTAGAAGTTGCGAAAGTTCTCTGGTCAGGTCAGCTAAGCGGATGGATGCGAGTGTGAAGCAGTCAGGAGAGACTCTGGGGCTCTCCAAGGGCCTCGTAGGATGAAGGTGGGAGGGGGCCCAGGCCGAAGAGGGCCCTGAGGGCACCGGCTCCCGTTTTACTGAAGAGGCCGCCAGCCTTGGGAGGTCAGGCCCCTCGCCCAGCCCCTCGCCTGGGAAGCGGCAGCCTCTGTGCATGTCACCGAGCCCACCACAGGGTTCCCTCCCCTCCCCCCCTCAGGCCGCATCCTCTGCCTTTGCTCCCTCCCTGTGACTGTCACTCCTGCAAAGGCCAGCCCTGCAGACCCATTGCCAAGGCCATCTCTCCCCACAGACATGTCTCTGTTATCCATCAGTTTTCTTCTGGGTTTTGGCCAGCAGCCTACACAAAGCTATTATTTCTCCCTTCTTACCCCGCCTCCCTCCCTAGCCACTGTCCCATTTGTCTGTAAACTTTCATCCGCTTCCTGGAATTAAGCTCCTCAGGTCAGGATGCTGGCCTGTTTCACTTACTGTGGCATCCCCGGTGCCCGGCACAGAGTAGGTGCTGCTTACTGGGTATTTGGTGAGAGAATGAATAAATGCCCCAACCGTGGGTCAGGGTGTATACTCACTCCCTGGGTGACCCCGCCCAGAATCGCAGCTTTAAATACCACTCTTGTGCTCACAACTCCAGGCCTCTCCTCTCCCCTCTGTCCCCACCTCTCTTGGAATTCCCCATGTGACATCTCTACTTGGGCTACACGTTCTCTCAAGCTTGGCACGTCGGAGCGGAACCCAATCTCTTCCCCTCGCCCCAGTCAATTTGGTCTTCCTCAGTCTTTTCTCTTGAGGAAACTGGCCACCTCATTCTTCCGTTTGCTTGGGTCAAACCCTCAGTCATCCTCTTGTCTCTCAAACCCGCATCAAACCATTGACAAATCTGTTAGCTCCACCTCCAGGTGTGTTCAGAATTCACCTTCCTGTCACCACCTCCACGGCAGCTCCCCTGTCCAAGCTGTCCCTTGCCTGGCTCCTGGGACAGCCTTCCAGCTAGCCTCTGGCTGCTTACCTTTGCCCGCTGTGGCCTGGCCTCAGAGCAGCCATGTCCCTGTCAGACACCACGTCTTGCCCTGTCCCTCTCCAGATAAAGCGTGAGTCCTCGTGGTGATGTGATCCTCACCCGGGATCTTCCTGTCCCTGCACCCTCACTGCAGGCACGGGCCTTGTCTTCCCCCCACCCGGGTGCTGCTACCCCAGCTCTCTGCCGAGCTGACCCCTCGCTTCCTGTCCATCTTTGCTCACGGGTCAGCGTCCTGAGATCCTCCCTATCCCCTTCCCCGGCGGGGGTTTTCCTTTGCGTCTGTCTGCATATATCCTATTGCATCTCTTGTTTATTCTCATTGATTGGCTCTCATCACTGGGATGTAAATTCCAAGAAAGCCACTTGCTCTGCTCCACGCCTGCCGTTCCCCTAGCACCTGGAACGGTGGGGCAGAGCAGAGCATGGTACCCAGTAAGTCATTGTTGATAAAGGAGCGAGTGAGTGGGATTCGGCCAGTCCTCAAGGAGCTTCTAGTTTATCAGGAGACGGACCAGCTTCTGAGCACAAGCAGAATTTGCTCACTGGGCTTCCTCACACCGGGCACTGGGCTCTGGAAACAGGGTGTGTGTGCGGAGACCTTCAGGGACATCCTCAGAGTGGGGTGTCTGGAGGGCCCTGACCCTGCTCTCTGCTCCCATTCCTGCCCAGGTCCCCCTTCGGGCCTTCGCGGGACGCTGGATCTCCAGGTGATCCGGGTGGATGGAGGCGTCCCCGGCAGTCAGCCTCCTGCAAGATTGGTCCAAGCATCCCCAGGGCACCAAGGGTGTGGGAGCAGGTGACACCCCAGACCGCCGCGGTTTTGTTGGAATCAGCACCACTGGGCGCGGCGAGAGGCAGGGAGTGGTGTATAGGTTCCTGCTTTCCCGGGGACAGGACGGGGTGGAGGCCGTGTCCCCTTTCGGCTTCTCGGCTTCCGCTCCGCACCTGATGAAGAGTGCCAAGGCAGGACGGAGGCGGGGAGGGGCGGCATCCACTGTTGGTCGAGGGGGGCCGTGGCTGAGGCTGGTAGTGGTAGGGCACTGGGCCTGTGGAGAACCCCACCCGATCCTTTCGCTGACCCAGACCTCTGTCCCCGCCGCCGCCCACCCTCTCGCCGCTCACCGTTCTCCCTTGGCGCAGTGCCTTACACCAGGAGGAGGGGGCCACCGCGGGGTTTGAGCTGAGTCCCACTACCTCGGAGGACGCCCCTCCTCCCCCTGTTCAGGCCCCTGAGCCAGGAGGCCTCCATTACCTCTTCCCGCTCCGCCCCTGCAGGAGGCCCAGCACCCCCCCTGGGGCTTCATTCACTCCCACGCCTTTTCTCCTGTTTTCCGGTTGTATATACATCTCCTTGTTGACAATAAATTATTTTTTTTTATTAAGAGAGTTCCGTCTGGGCCATCATTGGGGGGAGGGGCTAGCTAGGAGGATAGCTGGCTTCCTGGGGTGACCTTGAGGGGCAGGAGCGCTGAAAGGTTGTCCTGGCAGGAGGTGGAAGGCCCCACCCCAGAGGTAGGGACAGGACCAGGGCAGGGCTTTGTTGGTCCAGAGGCCTGGGGCTGCCTTGGCGTCAGTCAGAGAAGCCCCTCTCTTCCCCTCCCCTGCCCTGAAATGTGCTTGCTGACCCCCAGGCCACTGTCCAGGCACGGCCCAGGGGTCCTCACCCTAGGAGGTGAGGCTTAACCCGACCTTTTTAAAGGGAAGTGGTGGTGGCCAGCCCCAAGCCAGCCTGCAGCGGGAGAGAGGAGTCCCCTCCCCGGCCCACGATGGGAAGGTGGGCACGCGGGTCCTAAACGCAGCCCTGCCTCCAGCATTTCAGCTCTGTGCTCAGCTGAACACTTAAGTTTAATTGAACCCAAGCCTTTGTCCTGTTTCCCGTTCCCCAGACCAGGAGGTGGCCCACCTTGGGTCTTCACCAGATTCCTTCCCCTCCGAAACTACCATCACAGGCCAGTGACGGTGAGGACTGGTTTTTCCCGTTGGTATGGCGCTCTGAAGAAGGGCCCGGGAGCTTCCCCCAGACCCCACAGCACTGCCCCGTTTGGAGTCCAGGGGCAGGTGGGATAAGGAGGGGAGTCCCCATCTGCTCCTGATAAATGCTGAGTGTTCAGGGAGAGGGCGCAGCTAGGGCCCAGGGCAGCGGCTCCCGTATGGCACTGACTCAGCCAGGTTTGAGACCATCCAGAAAGCCAATTCCTAAATCAGGGAGGATCTGGTTTAGAAGGATCTGGGCCTGAGGTCGCTGTTACCTGAGCTGGTGTCACTCTTGATCCAGACCAGATGTGAGGAATCTCACTGTGATGGACTCACGGGACGTGGTCCTTTCTCCCCACCTGGCTCACTTGGAGCCCAAGGATGTATGGGGCCCTGGTCCAGGGGAGGTTAGAAGACTAGTGTGCGTGGTGGAGAGACGTCAGCGGGCAGAGATTCCGGACCCACTGTGTGGTGTCAGGCGGGCCATGAGGTTTCCGTGTCTGCCACCATGTGTGCAGGTTGGCAGAACTCGTATCCTCCCTAGCAGGAAGGGATGAATGATGCTGAAAACGGGGCTCTGAAACAGGAATGTGAGTTACTGCCGGTGATCCCTCTTCATCCTTTCAATCATGGACTGTTTACATTTATGCCGACGTGCTTTTCAACAGCGTGGCTGTGTTGCTGGACGTTCACAATTGAGAAAACGTATATACATGCTCGTTGTAAAATCATGAAGCTCAATGCACCTTCACCGCTATTAACATGATTCATGGTTGGACCCATTAGACTGTGAGCTCCTTTCGGGCAGGGACTAGTTTGCAGTGACTTCGTTTTCCTAGAGCCCTGCATAGGGCCTGGCGCATAGTAGGTGCTCAATAAATGTTTGTCAAGTGCCCTCTTGGCTTGTGTTTGTATGTGACATTTCTTCCACGTAAGCTGGTCCCTGGAGTGCAGTTCTCTGCATAGGGCGGCTGCCACGGTGACGGCAGCCCCACCTCCCAACTGGCATATGAGCACGTGTGGCTGGGAGCTGCCACTGGGCGCCTCTGGGCTTCCGGGGAGAAAGAGGTAGAGAGCGTGGGGCATAGGGCATGACTCCCCTGGAATACAGAGGGAAGTTTCTGAACATAGGTGACTGATGGCCCGGTCCCCCACCGGGACTGGAGCCTCCATCCCGGAACACCACCAAAACCTCACAAATACCTCCCAGGGGTGGGTTGAAGGGGCGGGGAGGAGGGTGCCTCTCCCTGGCTCCTGACACCCATGCTCCTAGTCCCTGCTCCTCCCTTCCGCTCTGAAGCTGACCACCTGCAGCCCCTCCCGGTGCCCTCCTAGGTCAGGAAGATCTTTCTGGATGCCAGTGATAGCCTGTGGCAAAGCCGGCCTGAGACAAGGGAAGCAGCAGCACCCCTCCTTGAAGAGAAGCTAGTGTGTGAGGGTATGGTTGGGGAGGGGGACCGGCTGGGCCCTTGCAGCACCCCTTTTGCATCACCGGTCTGGCCCATCACTGAGCTACTGTGTAGCTCAAATGAGATGGCATTCTGGGCCCTCTGTAAACTGCAAAGCCCTAC
>NW_006296413.1:4940649-4946305 GCF_000327345.1 Myotis davidii | reverse complement strand
GGGGGCTGGGATAAGAGAGTGTCTGATGGGGTGGCAGACCCTCTGTGTCTCCCCCACCGGGTCTGTTGGGAAGGGAATGCCCAGCTGACCTCCCCAAGGTGGCACAAGCAGGGAGGGGGCAGCTGCCTGCAGCTGTGGAGACGGGGAGGCTGGTTCCACTGCACCCGGTGCGTCTGCCCACCTTGGAACCAGCTGCCTCAGCCCAGGCCCTTCCCCAGAGGGAACAGCACCTTCCCCCGCACAGAACGCACCAGCCTCCAGGGAAGGACGAGGAGCAGGCCTTTGGGGCTCCCCAGCACCATGTCCAAGCCCCAGGCACCTCAGGCCCCACATCGCCCAAGAAGCAGGAGCAGCAAGGGGGCAGGGGTCAGCCACCCGTGGGCTCAGATTCCACAAACACGAATTCCTGGTCCCCAGTGTGGGCCTCCCCATGGTGTGCCCGTTGTGCGGGTGAGGAAACTGAGGCACTGCGCGCTGAGCCGGGTGACTTGTCTGACCCCAGGGCTCTTGCTTCTACACTGCAGGCCTGTTTTGGCTTTAGGAGGACTGCCATCTTCCCTGAGGGCCCAGGTGGGAGAAGGAGGGTCATTCACAATGAGAACCCTCCGCGGCAGCACCCCGTCCCCTCCAGCACGCTGATGGTGGTGCCCAGTGTCCCCCTCATCCCAGTTTCCAGAGCCCCCAGGCCCTGGCACTGCTGCGATCGTGCCCTGTGCCCGGCGGTGCCGGCTAGAGGCTCACTGCAGATGCGGAAGCGTGTGCATCTCACCTGTCCTGCTCACAGTGGCGGGGAACCAAGCCGAGGGCTCTGAGCGCGGAGGCAGACCTGCTCCTCACCTGCCCCTTTTCTCCAGAGGTTGGCTCCTGGGCCGCTGGGTGGGCCCTGCCTGCTGACCCTGGCCTCACCCAGGGACCTGTGACCTTGGCTCAAGCTGGGCTTGGTGTTTGGAAGCCACACAAGCAGTGGCTGGTACAGTGATGTCCACATGAGCTTGGGCCACTCGAGAGGGCAGCGCATTGGGGTGGGGGCGTGCTTCTCCTAGCCAGACTCTGTCATTTCCCCTCACTCCCTCTCCCTGACGTGGGGCGAGTCCTCTTGCCTACCAGGGCACCCACGTCTCCGTTTGCCTCGGAGAGCCTCGCCCCTGGCCCTCCGAGGTCAGAGCTGGTGGAGACAACTGTATGCAGACTGTGGCTCGGAGCTCGGGCTCGGGAGGCCACGCAGATCCCAGCCCACAGCTGTGAGATGGGTGAGATGCATGAGCTGCTCCAGGTGCTGGGGATACAGCCATGAACATACAGCCGTGAACAAGAGAGACAGCTCACTCCCTGGCGCCCCCGCTCCAGGGGAGACACAGCAAACAAGGTTCCGGGTGTGTCCGCAGGGAGGATGCTGGGAGGAAAAACCAGCTGTCATGGGGGGGCGCTTTTTTTGTTACTCTTTTTTTGATCATGGACATTTTCTTATGTTTTATCTTTTATGTTTTTTTTATTTTAATACATTTTTATTGATTTCAGAGAGAGGAAGGGAGAGGGAGAGAGAGAGAGAAACATCTATGGCTGTCTCCTGTATGCCCCCTACTGGGGATCAAGCCCACAACCTGGGCATGTGCCCTGACCAGGAATCGAACCGAGACCTCCTGGTGCATGGGTCAGCACTCACCAGTGAGCCACACTGGCCGGGCTGATCATGGACATTTTCACCCAAAAGAAGACGGAGAATAGCATAAAAAATGCCATGTACCCCACTTCAACAAATTTGGTTTCTCTTTATCTCCCCACATCTCTCTTCCTTCTGGACTATTTTAACCCCTTCCCCAACAATTTTTTTGTTAAAAACGTTTCTTTTTCAGACTAATTTTTTTAATTTGGTTCTATATAGTATTTTTGATGCTGGTTATGAAAACAGTTTGTAACTCGTCTTCCTATAAACCATAAATCCCAGTCATTATATCTCATCTGTAAATAGGTCTGTTTGTGTCTCTAGGAGATTAACACGCTGTTCATGTCATTATCACACTTTAAAAATTAATAATCCCTTAGCCCAGCCAGCGAGGCTCAGTGGTTGAGCGTCAACCTATGAACCAGGAGGTTGCGGTTTGATTCCCAGTCTGGGCATATGCTCGGATTGCAGGCTTGATCCCTCGTGTGAGGCACGCAGGAGGCAATCGATAAATGATTCTCTTATTGATGTTTCCATCTCTGCCCCCCTCTCCCTTCCTCTCTGAAACCAATAAAAAAATTTTTTAAAAAATTAATAATCCCTTAATGTCATCTAATATATAGTCAGTGTTCCCATTACCCAATTGGTCCAAGAATATCTTTTATTTTATTTTTTAAAATATATTTTATTGATTTTTTACAGAGAGGAAGGGAGAAGGAAAGAGAGTCAGAAACGTCAATGAGAGAGAATTGACTGGAATCGAACCTGGGACCCTTCAGTCCGCAGACACATGCTCTATCCACTGAGCCAAACTGGTTAGGGCCCAAGAGTATCTTTTAAAAGTTTGTTGAACCAAGATGGCAGCGTAGGTAAACACCTGTACTCACCGCCTCCCAGAACCACATCAAAATTACGATTAAAATACAGAACAAGCATCATCCAGAACCGCCTGGAAGCTGGGTGAATGGAAGTCCTACAACTAGAGACATGAAGAAAGCAGGTTGAGACCTGTAGGAGGGGCGGAAGCGGAACAGGCTGGTCTGGCACCCAATCAGAAGACGCTCAACTACAAGGCTGTGCACACAGGGTGCACCTGGAGTGCCCAGCTCAGGTGACTGGGGAGGCTGAGCCACTGGGCCCTACAGGACACCTGCTACACAAGGCCACTCTTCCAACTTCAGGACACCTGCTACACAAGGCCACTCTTCCAACTCCGGGAGACAGCAGCTCTACCCAATACATAGAAACAAACAGGGAAGCAGCGAAAATGCAAAGACAAATAAACATATCACAAATGAAAGAAATGGAAGCAAGCAAACTACTGGATACAGAGTTTAAAACCATGGTGATACGGTTACTCAAGGATCTTGAGACTTTCAAGGATCTTAGTGAGAAGGTGAGAGACATGGAAAAGAACCAGTCAGGCCCTAACCGGTTTGGCTCAGTGGATAGAGGATCGGCCTGCGGACTCAAGGGTCCCAGGTTCGATTCCAGTCAAGGGCATGTACCTTGGTTGCAGGCACATCCCCAGTAGCGGGTGTGCAGGAGGCAGCTGATAGATGTTTCTCTCTCATCGGTGTTTCTAACTCTCTATCCCTCTCCCTTCCTCTCTGTAAAAAATCAATAAAATAAAATAAAATACAAAAAAAAAATAAGAACCAATCAGAAATTAAGCATACACTCACTGAAATAAAGAACAACTTACAGGGATTCAACAGTAGGGGATTACCAGAATCAAATCAACGATTTGGAATATGAGGAAGCAAAAACCACCCAATCAGAAGAGCAAAAAGAATAAGAAATATGAAGAAAGTGTAAGTAGCCTCTGGGACATCAAGCATACTCATATTCACAATATGGTGCCAGAAAGGGAAGAGAGAAAGCAAGATATTGAAAACCTATTTTGGGGTTGGGGGGGCAATGAGGGAATAAGGACACATATGTAATACCTTAATCAATAAAGAAAAAAAAAGAGAGAAAACCTAAAAAGAGCTGTCTCCATGGGCTGCTTTACACATTACCTTAATGGTCTTTTACCCAGGAACAAAGTGATGAATAGCAAGAACCTACAACCAAGATTACTTTATCCAGCAAAGCTGTTATTTAGAATTGAAGGTCAGATAAAGAGCTGCACAGACAAGAAAAAGCTAAAGGAGTTCATCACCACCAAACCAGATCACATGAAACGTTGAAGGGTATTATTTAAAAAGAGAAAGAAGGGGGAGGAGGAGGGATAAAATATATGAACAATAAAATGGCAACATACATATCTATCAACAGCCAAATCTAAAAATCAAAATAAATGAACAAAAAATCTAATGAAAAAAATAAAACTGGTAAAAATAAATAAATAAATAACCTGGTGAATAAAAAAGAATCAGAAGAATGGAAGCATGGAACAGATTGACAAATCTCAGAGGCAAGGCAGGTGGGGTGGGAAGAGATTAACCAAAGATCTTACCTGTGGACGCAGTAAGGTGGTGAAGGCCTGCGGTCGGGCAGGAACCGGGTGGAGAGGGCAATGGGGGGCGGGGAATGGGGACATCTGTAATACTCTCAACAATAAAGATTTTAAAAATTAAATAAAAAATTTGTGGTGAAATACATGTAACATTTACCATCGTAACCACTCTTTTTAAAATATATATTAAATATATATATTCTTATTGATTTCAGAGAAGAAGGGGCAGGGAAAGAAAGATAGAAACATCAATGATGAGAGAGAATCATGGATCATCTGCCTCCTTACGCCCCACATTGGGGATTGAGCCCCACAACCCGGGCATGTGCCCTGACTGGGAATTGAGCTGGGATCTCTTGGTTCATAGGTCGACACTCAACCGCTGAGCCACACCAGCCAGGTGTAACCACTCTTTTTTTAAAAAAAAACAAACATGTTTTTATTGCTTTTTCGAGAAAGAGGGAGAGGGAGAGAGAAGTATTGATCAGCTGCTTCCTGCACGCCCCCTTCTGGGGAACAAGCCTGCAGCCCAGGCCTGTGCCCCGGACTGGAAATCGGACTGATGACCTTCAGTTGCCCAGGACAACGCTCAACCAGCTAAGCCGCACCGGCCAGGGCAGCCACCCTTAAGTGTACGGTTCCGAAGTAAGTACATTCCTGTGGTGCAGCCAACCTCCAGGACTCTTCGTGAATATCTTTTCGCAGCTGGTTTGTTTGAGTCAGGATCTGAGTAAGGTGCACACATTGCATTGGGTTGGTGTTTCAGCCTGTAACAACCTTTCCTTCCTCTGTTTTTCCTTCTTTCTTTTTCCTTGACTAAAAACACTGTGCTCTGCCCAGCCGGTGTGGCTCAGTGGTTGAGCGTCAACCTATGAACCAGGAGGTCACGGTTCGATTCCCAGTCAGGGCACATGCCCGGGTTGTGGGCTCCATCCCCAGTGTGGGGCGTATAGGAGGCAGCTGATCAATGATTCTCTCTTATCATGGATGTTTCTATCCCTCTCTCTCTCTGAAATCAATAAAAATAATATTTTTAAAAAAGAAATAAATTTTAAAAAACACATAACACTGTGGTCTGTAGACAGAATGTCCTGTTCTGGTTCTGGCTGATTGCGTACTCGATAGGGGTTTGCACGTTCACGGGGGATGCTGTGTGGGGTTGAGGGCTTCCACGGAGCCATGCAGCTAAATAGGGAAAGGGAGTTCGGGGCAGAGGGGACAAGGAGGCCAAAACCTGGGGCTTTTGTTCCCCAGGGGCTCACAGGCACCCTGCCTTCATGTCAGACATTGTTGGAGGCACCAAGGACCCCGCTGGGAACCAGAAAATGTCCCTGCTCTCCTCGGGGCTGGAGACCTACACACCGTCCTCCAGGAGAGCAGCGCTGTCCCTGCCTGCTGGCTTCCGGGTACGTGGGCAAATCATCGGGCCTGCCTGCCTGCCCACCTCCTCCAGGAAGCCAGGTAGAGCCCTGGACACCAGCTGGTACCAACTCGGAGCCTGAGGCCGCTGAGGGCTGGTCTGCCGGCCTCCC
>NW_006296413.1:4936135-4940585 GCF_000327345.1 Myotis davidii | reverse complement strand
GCCGTTCCCTCTCCTGCCAGTCCTTCCTGGTGGCCCTTTGCATGTCCCTGGCATCGGATTCAGCGTCACCCCCTCTCTTACCTTCAAACCAAAAACATCGTTTTCCTCTGGAAAGAGCACTTACTTCAAACAAACAAACAAAAAACCCTCCATTTTTAACGAGTTACATTAAATGCAGCACGCGCTAAAACTGGAAACCCAGCTTCCTAGAGTAAACTGATAATCCCAAAGGTGTTACAATTCCCTGGAAAAGTCCGTTTTCACCAAGTTACTCCATCCAGTCCCGTCCCCCTGCTCCCGCAGGCCCCAGGTCGTTTGCTTTGGGTACCCCTCTGCGCCCCATGAAAACTGCCCACATCTGCTTTCTCCTTTGCTTCTCACAGGGCCTCTGCCAAAAACAGCCCCCCCCCCCCCCTCCCCCATCCGGCATATTCGGCCTTTTCAGCCATGGAGGAGGCAGAACCCCCAGGCAGTGACCCGTGTGGGGGTGTGGCTTGGTCCAAAGGGCACCTCCTCCCAGGAAACCAGACTGTGAAGGTGCCCTCCCTTCCTGGCGCCCCTCCCCTCTCCCTCAGGTTGGTCTGCGGTGGCCTCTGGGAGCAGCCGGACCTTTCTTCTGCAGAAAACACGTGAGCCAGGCTGGCAGGGGTGTCGTCCCCTCCGTGCCAGGCGCGAGTCCAGGTCATGGGTGAGGAAGGGCAAGACCAGTGTTGTTGCGGGGTTAGGGTTTGGGACAGTGTCTTGGCCCACTCGGCTGCTGCCACAAAACTCCATAGACAACAGACAAGTACTTCTCACCTTCCGGAGGCTGGGGGGTCCAAGATGGAAGTGCTGGCAGGTTCCGGGTCTGGCCAGGGCTCTCTTCCTGGTTTATAGAAGGCAGTCTTCTCGCTGCGTCCTCACATGGTGGAAGGAGCAAGGGAGCTCTGTGAAATGGCTTTTCTTTCTTTTTTTAAAAAAATATACATTTTTATTGATTTCAAAGAGGAAGGGAGAGGGAGAGAGAGACAGAAACATGCATGATGAGAGAGAATCATTGATCTGCTGCCTCCTGCACGCCCCCCACCAGGGACCCAGCTCACAACCTGGGCATGTGCCCTTGACCGGAATTGAACCCCGGGACCCCTCAGTCTGCAACCGACGCTCTATCCGCTGAGCCAAACCGGCCAGGGTGAAATTGCTTTTCTAAGGGCACGAACCCCATTATGCCCATTGGGGCACATGGAGCCCTATGGCCTAATCACCTCCCAAATGCCCCGCCTTCTGACACCTCACCGTGGGGGTTAGGATTTCAACATATGAATTTTAGGGGGGGGGCACACATTCTAGCTATAGCATTCTAGAAGACCCCAGGGAGCAAAAGGTTCAGCTCCCCCTCATTGAACAGACAAGGGGCCCAGGGCGCTGTGGGGGAAAGAGAGTTACCTAATGGCTCACGTGACCCATTCGTGACAGAGCTGGGACAGAACGGGCTTTCTGACTTCCGATCCACTGTTGTCCTTCCGGGAAATGGGGAGGATGTAGCCGAGAAACGTGAGGGCCCGCAGCCTGGCTGGAGTGTGCTGATAGTAACAAAGTGGGCCTCCACCGCCCTGTCTGCGCGTGTTTGCTGTATTAACTCGTAGCCTCGCAGCTCAGCCCCACGCGGCGGTGCGTTCTCTGTCCCTATTAAGGGATGGGAGGATGGAGGTGATGGGAGGATGAAGGTGACAGAGGTGAGGCGGCTTAGAGCCAAGCGGCTGAGGCGCCGCGGGCTGTGAAGTCCGGGTGTCGGCCCTCTGCCCACACGCCGCCTCTCCGGGCTGATTGCCCAGTGCCCACTCCCCTGGCAAGGGACTGGGCTTCTCTCGGCTTTGCTTTCCTTATTAGGAGATTGAGTAATAGCCGTGCCCCCTCTTACTGTGCCTGTGATAACGTCCACACCGTACACAGCTCTCAGCGCGGTCGGCAAAGCCAGGAAAGGGGCCTAGACGGCAGCCCCTGTCCTTGTGTAGCTCACGTCCTGGCTGTCGGTGGTGGTCGGACAGGGGGCACCGATCACAAACATTCCTAGCTCATCGCTTCTGAGGTGCACGCTTTGTTCACACGCTAACATCTCTGAAATGTTCTAAATTCAATATGGAACGTGGCAATGGTGGCAAAGCGCGTGATGGAAATTCAGAGACTGAGAACAGTGGGGTCCGGCTCTGCAGGATGGAGGGACTCCGAGGCGTGAGAGGGCAGGAGCGGGCCTTGCCCTCCGTGTCCAGTTTCTGGACCACTCCCCATCCTCCAGCGTGGCCTGCCCAGAGCGAGCCTGCCCTCCGGCTCCATGGCTGGGCGGGTTGAGGAAGCTGCCATGTTGCAGAGGCGTGAGAATGAGGGTGTCTCCCACTCCAACACCCTTGCCTCCCTTTACTTCTTTCCTCCCTGCCCGCCCCAGAGGGGTTGCTACTCGAAGGCCTCTTGTGCCTGCTGGGGTTGGAATCCCATGCCTTTGCCTTCTCCGGTTCCAGTGGGCGCCACGGCTGCCCTGGAGCACTGGCCCGATGTTGTTTGTATGAAAAATAATATGATAATTAATAAATAGCCCGGCCGGCGTGGCTCAGTGGTTGCACGTCAACCTATGAACCAGGAGGTCACGGTTCCATTCCTGGTCAGGGCACATGCCCGGGATTTGGGCTAGATCCCCAGTGAGGGGCGTGCAGGAGGCGGCCGATCAATGATTCTCTCTCATCATTGATGTTTCTATCGCTCCCTCTCCCTTTCTCTCTGAAACCAATAAAAATGTCTTAAAAATAAATTTATTTAAAAAGTAGTAATACAAGAATAAATTCTGTTCCGTGTGCTCACACTGTAAACCTACTTTTGCCCACCCCTGTATACCTCAAATCCGACCACTTCCTCTGCTGCTGCCTTCTCTAAGCCCCTGTCCTCTCTCGCTTGATTTATCATGACAGCCTCCTTCCTGCACTCCTGCCCCTTCATCTGTTTTCAGCCCAGCAGCCAGTCAGATCATCTCACTCCCAGGGAAGCCACAGCCGTGGCCGCCGGCCTGGCTCCACATAGCCTGTCTGCCCTCTTCTCCTACTGCTCTCCCCCTGATCACTGGCCTCCTTATTCCTTATTTATTTATTAAAATATCTTTTTATTGATTTCAGAGAGGAAGGGAGAGGGAGAGAGAGATAGACACATCAATGATGAGAGAGAATCATTGATCAGCTGCCTCTTGCATGCCCCACACTGGGGATCCCGCCTGCACCCCGGGCATGTGCCCTGACTGGGAATCGGGAATTGAACCGTGACTTCCTGGTTCATAGATCAATGCTCAACCACTGAGCCACGCCTGCCTGGGCAGCCTCCTTAATCTTTAAGTAGCCAGGCCTGCTCCTGCCCCCATGGCATTTAATTCTATTATGTTTGTTGTCTATCTCCCTCCCGCCCACTCTCCCCCACCACCATTGAGATGTTAGTTCCCTAATAGCAGAGATCGGAGATCATTACTTATTTATACCTGAAGAGCCTGGAACAATGCCTTGCACACAGTGGGTGCTCAGTAGAGATTTGGGGATGAACGAATTGGCAAATTAGAGAGGGATAAATGCGTGGTAATGTAGAATTAATCTTTGAGGAGAAGTAGGTGGGTTCAGGGATTTGAGAAGATAACACCTGAACTGGATCCTGTAGTACACCTGGAAGTTGAGGTAGGTGACGGGCAATTGATCAGCCTGAACGAAAGCATGCAGGTGGGAGAGCTTGGGGGCAGGGCAGGAGCTGTGGGGAGGTGTCAACCGATGATACCTAGTTGGAGAGGATATTAGCAAGCTAAGTTGAGGCCAGACTGTGCAAAGCTTGACTAGTAGATGCAGGTACAGGCTTCTCCTACTGCCAGGACCAGCTACAGAACTTATGGGGCACAGAGCACATGAAAACGCAGGGTCCCCTTGGAAAAATGTCAGAATGACTGCAGAGTTGAGTATTAAATCAAGCTGAAGGCCCTTCTCAGAGCAGGGCTTTGGGTGGCTGCACAGGCTTTAGGCCCATGAAGCCAGCCTGCCTGCCCATGAGGGAGCCGGTGAGAGCCTCCCGCAGGACAGACCTGTCATTGGAGCTGGACTTTGGGAAGATTGTTCTGGCATGTCTGGTGGGACAGGTTGGAGGGAGTCGAGGCAGGGAGACCCATTAGGCAGCCTGGTGTGGAGAGTGAGGAAGAAGAGGGGACAGGTGGGATGGGGTACTGTGGGCTGAGGGGCGGAGGACAGGGTTGGGAGCTGGTGTGTCCAGAAGCATGGAGGAAGTAGAGTGTCCTTAGGCAAGAGCATGGGCGGCGGAAGACTTCTGAACACCTACCTACCTTTGTCCTCAGACCCCTTCCTCTTTTCCCTTCTTTCCAGACATCGGCAGTGCCACTCCCTCTGGCCACCAGAGGGCAGATCATTCTCACAGATTTTTCAAGATGAATTTGGGTGGG
>NW_006296413.1:4933786-4936124 GCF_000327345.1 Myotis davidii | reverse complement strand
GGGCGGGGGGGGCGGGTGGAATAGCCTCTGTTCTCACCTCTTCCTTTTTTTCTCCCTCGACTCCTCTGCATTTCTTCCCCAACTTCTCCCGCAATGGCTGGGTGCCTGGATGGAGCTGGGGTGGGGCATGGGGAAGTGTCCTGGAATCGGGTGCACTTACTGAGGCTGGAGATGGTAGCTGCTGCCTTAGGAAGTATTTTCATACCATCCTCTCATTGCAGCTGCCTCGCTGCCCCTTTTTCTGGTTGACTGGGCCAAGGGCTCTGCTCAAGGTACTGTAGCTGGGAGTTGGAAGTCAAGGGTCAGCATTCCAGCCAGCACTTCCCCCCACAACCCCTGGGCTGGCATGCTCCTGCACTTCGGGAATTTGTTGCTTGAACCTGGCTCCTGTGGGGGTTCTGGCTTCTGCCCACCTTAAGCTGCTGCTGAGCCGGGGAAAGGGGGGCAAGTTCTAACATGCCTGGAGTCCTAGGGGTGGGGTTAGCTTAGAGCCAGAGGAATCGGGCTAGCCTACTGCCTCACGCTGGGGAGACAATCTAGGGCAGTGGTTCTCAACCTGTGGGGTCGCGACCCCTTTGGGGGTCGCCTAAGACCATCGGGAAACACATATAATTACATATTGTTTTTGTGATTAATCACGATGCTTTAATTATGTTCAATTTGTAACAATGAAAATATATCCTGCATATCAGATATTTACATTACGATTCATAACAGTAACAAAATTACAGTTATGAAGTAGCAACGAAACCATAATTTTATGGTTGGGGGTCACCACAACATGAACTGTATGAAAGGGTCGTGGCATTAGGTAGGTTGAGAACCACTGATCTAGGGGAAAGGGAAGATGGGCCCGGGTTGCCACACAGACTTCCTGTTAGAGTCAGGGGCTCTCCAAAGGTGAGCGGGGCCGCAGAGTCCATGAATCCAATGACCTCGCTGTATTGATGGGGAAAATGAGGCCCAGGAAGGAAAGGAACTTCTCCAGTGACCCATTCTTTGCACCATCCAGCGGAATTCTCACTTTCAACCAGGTTCTATTTTCTTTCCCTTGAGTTTCTTTGTCTTAGAACTGAAATGTGAATTAAGATGAGCATGTCTTTCTTATCTTGCTTTGCAGGAGTACTTAAAAAGGTCACTGGCGCCCAGTGGTGTGGCTCTGGTTGAGCATCTATCTATGAACCAGGAGGTCGCAGTTTGATTCCTGGTCAAGGCACATGCCTGGGTTTCCTGCTTGATCCCAGCAGGGGGCGTGCAGGCGGCAGACAATCAATGATCAACGATTCATCGTTGATGTTTCTCTCTCTTCCTCTCCCTTCCTCTCTGAAGTCAATAAAAAATATACTTAAAAAAATAACTAGTACTTTAAAAATAAATGAAAAGGTAGCTGGCATGACCATAGGACTATAGTGTGATGTTATTTTGTGCTATTTTGAACAATTTAAAGACTTTTTTTTTGGAGGGGGGGAGGTAACTGGAATTCAAAGCTGTTATTTAGAATGTGATTCTTTCAATAGAGGCACGTCGAGGAGGCTAAACTCGGACACATTATGTGACTTTTCCAAGATCACACAGCATATTCACTCCGCGGGGTTGGGGCTGGGGCGACCTCTGCAGCCTTTCACAGCCGGGAGCCAAGGACGCAGACCCGGTGCTTGTCAGGGACCTTGACGAGAAGCCACGACAGAAGATGGTAGGTGACAAAGGGTAGGTAGACAGATAATGGAATAATGCTGTATTTGACAGCTGATCGACATATTGACAGGTTGGGTGACAAACGAGATGGATTTTACGAGCTCACCCACAACAAGCGGGCACGCGGATGGGAAGTTGCTTTAGAATCGCAGGGACGCCTCACAGCCTTATTTCCTATTTAGTCAAATAATAGCGCGCACAGGAGTTCCACGGTCCCCGTTTAAGGTTTGAAAATACCCGAAAACTGACGGAAAGAAGCGAAGAGTTAGACTCGGTGCCACTCGAGGGAATGACCCGGGGCTCGCCGGGCCTCGGGTGTTGCCGGAAATGGCCGACGGCCGCCGCCGTCGGCTGCGGGGCGGGGCGGGGGCGTGGCCGGGTCTCCGCACGCGGGACGGCTTCGGGTGTTTCCGGAAACTGCCGAGAGCCGGCTGAAGTGGGCGGGGGACGGCCTGTGGGCGTGGCCAGAGCACCTGGAGTCGCTTCGTGGATTTCCGAAAACAGAGCCGAAGCTCGGTCTTCGGGATCGAGGAGGCGCGCGCGTCCCCGGGGGTTGCCTTCTTCGGTGTTTCCGGAATTCACCCGTAGTCGGCGGCCGGGAGAAGGAGGCAAGCCGCCCTCCCGTTCCAGGCCGCTTCGGATG
>NW_006296413.1:4891453-4933588 GCF_000327345.1 Myotis davidii | reverse complement strand
CCGCCCGGCCGGGCTCCGCGCCTTCCCTTCCCTCCCTTCAAGCTTCTCGGTTCCCTCCCCTGAGATACCGGCGCCATGTCCAGCGCCCGGACCCCCCTACCCACGCTGAACGAGAGGGACACGGAGCAGGTAAGGAGCTCCGAGGGCTGCCGGCATTCTCGGCTGGGCCCCTGCACCTTGCAGAGCCTTCTCTCTCCTCTGCTCTCCTCGTGCCCCGGCTGCCAGCCTGCAAGCTCCAGCTGCCCTGTCATCTGTCTTTCGGCCCCGCACATCCCCCTCCGAGTCCTGTCCTGGGACCCACCTTTTTTTTCCCCAGCTTCCTCTTCTCTTCCCTTTTTTCTCAGGGGCCCTTCTGGTCTTCCTCCACCCACGCTTGCAGCAGCCACCCTCTGCTCAGCGGGTAGCACCCCGCGATTTGCTCCATCCAGGTCGTGGTCCACCTCTTCCTCTGCTTCTCTAGCCTGGTTTCCCCTCCGCCCGCGCCGGTCCCCCCAGCCCCCGGTTTTCCCCCTCAGGGTCCTTGCCCCGGAATGTGTTCTCAGCCCCTTTCCCCCGTCCAGTTCCCCAGTTTTGTTTTGTTTCGTTTTTTGTTTTTTTTTACCCTGCTTCTTCCTGCTCCAAATCGTGCTCTCCCTCTTGCTTGCAACCCACCAGCTCCACCCTCATCACCTTTCCAAATCGTTCGCCTACTCTTTGCTCATCACTTTCCCTTCTTTTCTCCAGCAGCTCCCCGAGCCTGCCTCGCGCTGGCATGTGTTGCTTCCGCGTTTCCCCTACAGCTGTCATGCGCATACTTTTCCCACAGGTTGTCTTTGGGGTTCCAGTCCTCGCTCCCTTCAGTCTTTGGATCCCTCATGCTCTCTTCCCCCGGGGGTTTGGCTTTTCAATCGCCAGGCCCCCCGTTTCTCACTGCGAGGGCTTTGCCGGCCTTCCTGGCCTCTCGCTGGCCGGGGAAAGATGCTGCTATTGCAGCCCACGCCGGGAGCACACCTGTTGCTCAGCTCTTTTCCCCGCCCGGCTTCATCACTGCCCTGGCCTTTCCCTCTCACGCTGCAACACAGACCGTGATGCCTGCCCGTCGCTTCCCTCCTGGATCTGTCACTTTTCATGGTGTCTTTCTCCTTGCTTGGTGCCTCCCCGTGTCTCTGCTCTCACCCCCTCTTCCTTACGGTGCCTCTAAATCAGGATTGCCTTTCATCTCCATATTAGTCTCCCGCCTGCACATATTTCTTTTCCCACATACGCCCCTGTCCTCTCCCTTCCTATTGACTAGTCACTGTGGCTTCCCCTGCAGGCATTTTGCACGGGAGTTTCTTGAGCTCCTCTCTCCCCGGCGTCCTGACAATCACCCTGTGGTTTCTCACCCAGGCCTTAGCTTTTCTGTGTCATCTCACCTGCAAGCTGAGAGCGTCCGCTTCCCACCCCTCCCCTCTCTTTCACCATCTCTAGTGTCCCTTGCTGACTGCTCTGTGGAGTGTCCCCTACCTGTCACACCTTCTTTTTACAGGACTTTCAAAAAAACTCGACTTGAAAAAGGAGCCCTTGTCCCCTGGGGCCGCAGTGCTTTCTGCATCCTTTTGCCTCATTTCCATTCTTTATGTTTTCCTCTTGTTCCCTTCTTTCCCTTTAGCCCATTGGCACCCTTGCTATATTTTCTTGCATGTTAACATCTTTCTCCAAAAAATATTCCCTCTTTTCATCCTTCCTATATTTTTCTCTTGTTACCCCCTCACTCCCGGTCACCTGGGCAGCCAGGCACTCAGGAAGCGGTCTGGACTGTTTTCCTGCGCAGTGGTTGACCCTTTTATGACTGAGGTGGAGAGAGGGGTGGATGATTTCCATTTCATCGCTGGTGTGGCAGCTGGGTCTGCAGGGGACGGACGTCTTTGGAAGCGGGAGTGTGGTCTGCTTGTCAGTCTGTCGCTGGCCTGTTCTTTCTCTCCGGCGGGAACCACTTTTTCTAGGCCCTCTTGGAGTTGCCTCTTCCATCCTTTTCCTATCTCAGTCTTTGGTGTAGCAGGTACACCCTGCTTAACCGGAGAACTTTCCCAGGCTGTTGATTAGGAGCTGGTAGGAGGAGGCCAAGTGCCTGACTGGCACCCTCAGGCATTTGGGGAGTGGCATGGAGTGCCTGCTCCCAGGGAGGCTGTGGGGGGCATTGTGTCCTGCACCATGGAGTACCTGCTGCCTCAATGTGGTTTCTTTGTGCTGTTTACAAACTGTAAATGTATCCTTGCCATGGTCTTTTTCTCGTGATGTGTGTGTTAATTCTTCTCCGTACATGCTGAGCGCATAGTAGGAACTCCCGTTGATTTTATGATAGCAGCAGTCAGTGCACTGTTTGGGAATGTGAGCTGCTCTTTGATAACCTGTCCAGAGCAGTGGCTGCACATTGTCATTCTGTTCCACGTTACCAGTCACTCGTCCGTTCCTATTCTTTATGGCCTTAGGTTCTCCCGAACCTCTTCATGGCTTCTCATGGTAGCCAGTCTTATATTAACTCGAGATTAAGTCTCATCCAATTAAAAGCACAGACTTTGGAAAACCTTGGCTACACCTGTCACAGGCAGGTACCTGTATTTTTTTAAACAAGAAAGAAGACATGTGGCCGCTCCTTTGGTCACAAGACCGGAGGTGTTGGAAGCACTGGGCTCCTTTAGAGGAATTCGTGCCACGCGGGAGAGCAGGGAAGCCCTCTGGTCCTGGTGCAGTTCCAGCTGAAGTAGCCGTGGGAGCGCGGGCGCTGCGATAAGCCGAGTGCTACGAGACAGAAAGCAAAGAGCAAGGCATTTGGTTGGGCTGATTTCTTCCCCCCAAAGGTCCTTTGTCACCTTATTTAGATTTTAATGATTTAAACTGGCTTCACCAGGAAATAGGTAAACAGACTCCACTGGTTGTCCTCCAGTTCCAGTCTCTTGCTCTCCCTCTCCCCGTCTTTAAACCATGTGGCTGATGTTTCCAGGAGCACGGCCATCACATCTGACTTAAACACACATAAATACACACACACACACACACACACAGAAGATGTGAAAGCAGAAAAACAAACCTTGAGTTGTCGGAAGATTGCCTGTGTGCTGTCAGCGCTGCTTCTAATAGTGAAAGTAGGAGATAAAAGAAAGCCAAGCCCTGTCCTTCGCATGGTTGTTGTCACACCTGATCTCGGATGTGCTTTTTCACAGCCACAGACTCTTCTTCCTTTGGCAGGAGGGTTGTGACCGGGGCTGGTAGTTTGGGGATTCTTAGTCTGTGAGCTGAGCTTTCTGTTCGCTTTTCCAAATGGCTCCTCTGGCCTGAAGGCTTGGCAGTGGTGAAAGCAATCAGCAAGATGACTGTCTTCCCAGCCAGCAGCAGCAGCAATAGCCGGTGTGGAGAGGGGTCCAACTTCCACAGTTCACCTGCGGCCGCCCAGAGCTTTCTGTTCCACCTGTGGAAGGGCTGCATGGCTCCAGGCCTGCTCCCCCTCTGGCCTGAGGAGCCTTCCACTGACCCCTCCCCCACTTCTGCTGCAGGGGCAAGGGAGGGTGACACTGTCACTCTTCTGGGGAAGGAGTGACACTGTTCATTCTCCCAGTTCTGGGAAGAGGAGTTGGGAGGTCTGGGTGAAGAAAGCAAATCTAACGTAGGATCCCGAAAAGACCGACGGAGCCACTTCAGACACACACATCGCTTGGATCCCAGGCTCGGTTCTGGCAGAACGTCACAGTGAGCAATTGGTTCCAGTGTCATCTCGTAGCGAGCCCAGTTAGACCTCGTTTCACAGCGTGCCCTGCGAGTTGTGCAGCACTGCACTCGGGCGCTGGCTGTGACCTCTGCTCTCTAACTGGCCAGGGGCTCCTTAGTGTGCTGCTTTTGAGTCAGGGATGTGGGTGAATGGCAGACCATAGATTCTCATTTCTGGTTGGCCCTAGAAATCAGGTGTGCTTAGAGCAAGGGCTTTGGAGCCCCTGGAGTTCATAAAGGTAACTACTAGTAAGTTCTCATAATTTCTCTGTGACCTGTGGATTTGGGCAAGTAGCTAAGCAGTCTTTGCACCTTGGCCTGCTTAAAATCAGGTTTGCAGAGGGACACCGAATCTTTCCAATGGCGACCAAAGATTGGGCCCATGATTTTTTTCAGGGTGAATGCCTTAAGTAGAGTTGATGCCTCTGAAGTAGGAAGAGGCTGAGAGTCTGTTTGCCGGAGAGATTTGCCTGGTTAGATCTCTTGAGAATCAAAAGCTGCTCAGACCAGACGCTTTCCCTGTGGACCGAACAGCCTGATGCTCAGTAGGCATTTGACCAGGACCAACCCACGCCTTCGTGAACTCTCTCATTGAGCACTTAGCCACCTGGCTGGCGTTTCTGCCCCCGAGGAGCTTCCATGACTTCTACATATATATATTAGTCGTCCGGAATGAATATTTTATGCCTAGAGTGCGGCCACGCTTCAGACTTTGTGGCCCATTATCTACAAGCAGGATGGGGGCTGGGCGCCACCTTTGGCCTCATGATTGTGTCTCTACTAAATGGACTCCCCCTCGCGGCTCTTTGAAGCCCATTAGCAGACTGGGATGCAGTAACCTCAGCAAATGGAAGGGGCCAGGAGGGTGGCTGTCCTTCCTTCCCCGAGACCGCCTGCGAGGCAGTCCCTCCGCGCTCTGCCCCGTTCAGCTGTCGACGGTGGCACCAGTCCTCTGCGTTGAGAGGAGCTGTGGAAAGGGTTTCATTTTCTGTTAGCTGTGGTGGTGCTGCCCGGTTTGTCACTTTCCTGTCAAAATATAAATTGAGAGGGATGTGGACAGGGTGGGTGGAGTTTAAACATGGCCCTTCCTCCTTGCGCGGAAGTTCAGCAAAATGACAAACCAGTTAGGCGGCTGAGCTTCCCTCGGTGGGAGCTTCCAGCATTTGTACATTTTGCACTTGAAGCTTGGATTCTCCAGCCTTTCTCCCAGCCTTCATCAAACACGAGTGAGTCACTGAAGTGTTATCTGTGCATTTTCCCTCTGTCTCAGCAAAGGGAAGTCAGCCTTTACAATCCTTGTGGGGGAGGAAACCACTCGTTCCCACTTCTGGCCTGGGAAGAGGCCCCTGTCCCCGCGTCAACCCAGGGAGCGCCGGCGCGGAGCAGTGTCACTCACTGCCCACCACTCGGTGTGATTGCTGTCTCTTAGACTTTGGGAGGCACATCTGATTCTGAGCCACCACCCAGAGAGGATCTGGCTTGGTTTCCAGCTCTCTCAGAGGAGGAGGGGTCCCAGATCCTTCTCTTGCCCACTAGACCTGCTCCTCCTTTTGGGGGATAAATAGGTTAGATCGCTTCACCTGAATCATCTGTTTTTGTCTATAGTGTTTGAAGTTTCTTGGTCCTTGTAGGGAATTCTTTCCTCAGATGTCCATCTTTGGGTTGGTACTCATTTCCCCCTGTTCCATGTATTTCTTTTTCTGAATCAAATAATTAATTTTAGACTTAAAAGCTATGTAATCACAAGGTTTGGTAGGCGAGAGAGAGGGTGAAATGGACACGGATATTGGTGGCTAGATGGATCCTGTGGGACAGTGGGGGTGGGGCGAGGCGATGAGGAGGGGTGAGTGTGTTCAATGGCTGGCTCCAAGCCATCTTTTTCTTTTTCACATAGGAAGGCAGAGCAGACCAGAGGCTTTGCTGTGGAACCAGTCAGGCTGGTTTGGGGCAGCCTCGGCCTATTTTCCTCTGTGTTCTTTGGGAAGTTGGCAATACGCAGGTCTGTCTCCTCTGGGGCTCTGCTCATTGAGGCGTGAGCTGGGACGATGCCTGTGAACACCCTCTCCCCTAACGCTGAGCGCTCTCTGAGTTGGGGCTCCATGTGAGCGGGCTTTCTCTGCACCCATCCACCTCCAGGCAGTGTTGTCACGGGAAGCTCAGCTCGAAGGTACAGCTCCTTTTCGTGGGCCCCTTGACAATTCACAGCTTGGCAAAGGGCCCTCAGCCTGGCCAGGAGGGAGGGACTGGCTCTGTGATCGGCTCCCCATTTGTTGATCTGGAAGGAAGTGTGGATTCCTAACTCCTGGCGGTCGAGATCTGGCTGCTCAATCCAATGAGACCCCAGACCTCTTGCCTCAGTGCAGCGGACTGCCTGTCCAGGCCTGCGGGGGAGGACAAGGGAGAGACCGCTTTTGGTCGTTGGCAGCAGGCCCCTCAGCGGAGGGGAACAGTTGGGAAGGTACCTGTGGGGAGGTGGGAGCCACCAGTCACATGTTGGCACTTCGTGAACAGCAGAAGGAAAAGGGCCGAGCAGGGTTCCGAGGCTCCTGTGGCCGTCAGGGCTGCTAACGCGGCAGGTTTTCCATCTCTCACGAAGCAGAAGCCGCCGAGTCTGAAAGCTTGGGAATGAATGAGTGAGGCACCTGCAAACAGCGCCAGCTGTGCCCTGGCCCCGGAGGGCAGGCTGCTCCTGTCGCCTCTGCGATGATCTGCTCATCGCTTCCCCCACGCAGCCTTTTGCTGAGGTGTGGGTTTGGGTTGCTGATAATCCTGTTTGGAGGGTGGCCCCCTTTCCCACCATCTTCTTCAGACTCGGGGGTGGGCTGGCTTCCCCTCCCCTGTCACTGCCCCACCTTCCTTCCACTGTTTGCGCAGGTAGTGTTGGCAGCACTGGTGCTTGTTGCTTTGTTTTTGCCCACAAGAGTTTGAATTACTGGTTCTCCAGTCACGGTGGGCCCTCTCCGTGCTTAGCTTCTGGTTGAGTTGAGCTTATGGCAGAGTTGAAAGGAGGTCCCAGCACGTTGAGACTTCAGTGAGTGGTTTTGTTGTGGTTAGAGCAGGCTCTGCAGCTTGATTCCCTGTATTGGAATCTTGGGTTAGCCCCTACTGTGACCTTGGGCTTACCTAATTGCTCTAGGCCTGCTTGCTTCTCTGCAAAAAAGGAATAATAATAGTACCTATCTTTTAGGTGTAGTTGTTGTGGCTATTAACAGAGTTAATGAGTATGAAGCACTTAGAATAGATCTTGGCAGGATGTAATCATCATCACTGTTTAAATGAGCAACTCAGTAGATTTTCTCTGAGTACCACACAACTTTAGGTCTGGTCCCTTGGAATTTCTCTGCAATTGATTGAAAGAATTTGGCCTAAGATGACTTTTTATATACCCTTCTGGCCCCAAGGTTATAGCCAGAGGGATAGAAAAAAAGAAAAGAGAGAAATAATAAAAAAGGAAAAAAAAAAAGAATTTGGCCTCTTCTAGCCATTGGGGTCCCAAAGGTGCTTTTTATAGTATTTCTGTTTGTTTTTAGTTTTTTTTATTATTATTATTATTATTATTATTACCAATCAGCTATCTAAAAGAAATCGAATGCTATTGGAAAGGTTTATGTTCCTTTTTTTATGTTCTTTTAAGAGCACTTTTTTTAAAGTTCATTTATTTTCAAGTATCAATATTAGGCCATTTTATTGATTAAAGGAAAAACCCCACTACCATCTGTCTGCCATGTTTCTGTGCTGTGACTGGTGGTGGTGGTGAATGTGCAGCCTCATCAGGGGCTGGAAAGCCAAATCCAAAGTCACCGGAGCACGGCTTTTCTGCGTGTTAGAGGAAGTGCCACCAAGCGCAGGGATTCCTCTCGTCATGGTCCTTCTTCAGGGCCAGTATTTACCCTGTTTCTCCCGAAGACCATGTGGGACCTTAGCAGCTAATGATTTTAGGTTCCTTTTTCATTAGCAGAGGGGCCTTCAGAGGCAGGTTCTTGTACCTCTGTTGGCTCCCCCTATGTGAGTAGGAAGCCTCCCCTTTGTGATGCCTGGAAGGTCACAGCCATTTCTCAGCTGTTCCTGTGAATTTGTGGACTTTGAATCTGGGCTGAGGTCTGGGTCTCAGTTCCTTGTTTATCTTCATATCTTGCTCTTCTAGGGCCTGAATGCCTTGTCAGAACAGCAAGTAAGTTGCTTCGTTTTTTCACGTTGCAGCTGTGGCCAGGGAGGAAGGCAACAGTGTCGCCTCAGAGCTCATCAGGGAGTATTTCTTTCGCTGTATTTTCCTCTTCCTTTTGACCCTTTGCTGACTTGTCTCACTTCCCTTTTTTTTCTTTTTCCTGTTTGGTTTCTTTGAACTCCGTTCCTTCATTATCACCGTCCGTCTCAGTTTTCATCTCCACGTCCCACTCTGCCTCACCTGTTTCTGTGCCTCTCTTGTGGCATGGCTCAGGAGAGGAATTTTGATAGTCTGAGATCTCCTTGATGTATGGAATCCCAGCACCACCCAGTCCTTTCACTCTCCTATTCCTCTGATTTCTGAAAAGTTAAGGATTCACTGCTTTAGAAACATTTTCTTTTTATGTCTCTGGAGCCACCTACCTCAGTAAAGCCAGGCTTGGCAACCTGACAACTTATTAGAGACGGCATCCCAGTTTCCCTGGTGACGGGGTCTAAGCTGCTTCCTCTGGCCTATTAGGAATGCCACAATCTAGACCCTGTCTTGGGAGAAATCTGAGGAAGCGCTTATTAATTTTGGTAGCACAGCCTCGGCTAAGAGCTAAGAGACCAGTGAAGTCTTGAACAACTGACATTCCTGTTGCTCAGTGGTTAGAGCATCTGCCTGCGGACCTAAGGGTCACAGATTCGATTCCCGGTGAAGGTGCGGGCAGGTACCTGGGTGGCAGGTTCGATCCCTGGCCCCAGTCAGGGTGTGTGTGGGAGGCAAATTTATGTGTCTCTCTCACATCTCTCTCTCCCTCCCCCTTCTCCCTTCCACTCTCCTAAAAATTATTGGAAAAAATATCTTCAGGTGAGGATTAATTTAAACAATTTATTTTCATTATTACAATGCAGTCTTGGCAATTTGCTTCACTCTTCCTCACTCACCAGTGTACAGTGGAGTTTCCAGAGGCGGAATGATGTGCGTTGACATCATCACTCTTGCCTAATGAAACATGTGTTTCTGTATTCTTGTTTTCTAGAATTTTTAAGGTAATGCCTTAAGGTATAAATATGGAAGTTTTCAGTGATGATCTGTTTGTTCTCAGTATTTCCATGCTCTTACTTTCTTTACTAGTGTCTGCTATAATCTCTGTAAATCTCATTATCTATAATAATAGAAGTGTAATATGCTAATTAGGCTAGACATCCTTCCGGGCGTCCTTCCATTCTCCTGTCCTTCCGGATAAAGCCAGGGCTGTGAGGGAAGCCTGGGTCCCTGGTGCCTGCCGGTGGCTGGAGGGGAGCCTGTGCCGGTGACCAGGGGAAGGAAGGCCCACTCTTTTTTTAAAAAAATATATTTTATTGATTTTTTACAGAGAGGAGGAGAGAGGGATAGAGAGTTAGAAACATCGATGAGAGAGAAACATCCATCAGCTGCCTCCTGCACACCCCTTACTGGGGATATGCTTGCAACCAAGATGCCTGAGCCAAACCAGTTAGGGCGGAAGGCCCACTCTTGTACGAATTTCGTGCATTGGGTCTCTAGTTGTTCAATAAATCATTATTTTGAAATCCCTGTATTTTCCCAGCATCTTTGAGAAAACACAACAGAAGTAAGTACAACTCACTTTTGGGGAAACTTTTAATTTTTTAAAATTTTATTTTTAACTTACTTTAGCACTTAATTCTAGAAGAAAGTTTATAATATTTCTCTTATATTTAAGGATGGATGGTTGGCTTAAAAAAGGGAGATTAGCCCTAACGGGTTTGGCTCAATGGATAGAGCGTCAGCCTGCAGACTCAGGGGTCCCAGGTTCGATTCCGGTCAAGGGCATGTACCTTGGTTGCGGGCACATCCCCAATGGGGAGTGTGCAGGAGGCAGCTGATCGATGTTTCTCTCTCATTGATGTTTCTAGCTCTCTGTCCCTCTCCCTTACGCTCTGTGAAAAATCAATAAAATATATATTAAAAAAAATTCACTCCTTTAAAAAAAAAGGGAGATTAGAAGACTTGCTTTCTCAACACATAGCTGCAATGTCTATTTACTAAAACGGACGTATAAACAAGTGAAAGGGAGGAATGACTCCAAAGAGACGGGGCAAAACTAAGAAATGCAAAATAATAATTAAAACAGTAAAAGTTTTCTTCTCAGCTTTATAGATACTGATGTACCTTATTGTGCCTTACGCAGCAGCACTTTTTTGTGTAGTATTATAGTGCCAGTTCAAGACCCATCAGTCAGAGTTTAGAGAAAAAGGAATTGAATATTTTAACTGTACACACCATGAGTTCTTTCAAAGCCAAAACTTGTTCCAGCTTTTCAACCTAGAAATGAAAAAGTCACTGAAGCCTCTTAGGATAGGTTCTCACATTGCTTTGGCTGGGATACTGCACCCAGTAGCTAAGAGACCAATGAAGACTTGAACAGCTGACATTCCTGTGTGCCTACTGGATGAAAAGTTAGCAAAATTCAGGGCAGTGCCATTTCATCTGTGACTGTGACTGCTCAAATTAAAGATTTAGCTGCAAACATGAAGATTGAGTTAATATTTTGTTTACAGAATTTAACTTTTATCTTACAAATGAGCACCTTTATAGACATGGCTTACCTTGTATCAGCATCAACTACACTTCAAAAAACACTATATATATATACATAGATATAGATATAGATATATAGATATATATATTGGTTTTTTTACAGAGAGGGATAGAGAGCTAGAAACATCGATCAGCTGCCTCCTGCACACTCCCTACTGGGGATGTGCCTGCAACCAAGGTACATGCCCTTGACTGGAACTGAACCTGGGACCCTTCAGTCCGCAGGCTGATGCTCTATCCACTGAGCCAAACTGGTCAGGGCCAGAAAACACTTTTATACGAATGACCAGCAGCAGACACAGTGGCGATAAATATGCCCAGGGCTGAATAATTTTTTTGACTCTGATTGTTTCTCCCAGAACAACTTCATTTTCATTTGCTCTGTGGGCGCAGCGGCCATGGCAGAGAAGACTGCTGGCACATAACGTGCCCAGGCAGTGACACCAAACTCCTGGCGGTCGGAGTCATGGACTTTGTTCCTGCTACACACTTGTGGTTTTTGTTTTTTTTTTAAAGCCATTTTCACTTAATGTCCTGGATAAAGCACTAAACATTATTAATTTTGATGACATCTCAATCCTCTAGCAAAGGTTTCTTTAATATTCTGAGTGAGAAACGCAGTCTCCTCGGAGCACTGCTGCTGTGCACCGTCGTACAATGACTGGCTTGAGCAAGTGTACTTGTGTGTTGGAACTCAACCAGCTGCGTGGGTCATCATTTTTACTTGAAAGAACAACTGATGGACAACTATAGTTATTCAGACTTGAGTATTTCATGAAATGCATTTTCTTGAAATTGAACAAAGTGAGCCTGTCACCATTGCCAGTGATACAATTCAAGTTTTCAAGTGAAAATCAGAATTTTGGAAAATTTGTATTTGTCAAAGACTTTTTAAGTGAAATCCGTGGTAAAATTAATGGAATATGATCTTTTGATGTTGTATGAAATGCCAATATTTGGAAATTCTGCATGAGTCAACGAAGGAATATTTTCCAAATTGCCAGTGGATAAAAGAGCCATTCAGAGTGCAAGATGACCAGTGGATTTAATGTAAAAGTACACAAAAGGTTCACTGATAAAATTTCAGATTGTACATTACAACTAGTCTTTAAAAAGTACCACTTGCTGCCCAGGCTGGCTGGCTGGCTTGGTCAAAGCGTCATCTTGTATACCAAAAAGTTTGGGGGTTCAAATCATGGTCCGGGCTCATACCTAGGTTTCAGGTTCAATTTCTAGGTGGGGCGCCTACAGGAGGCGACCTATCATTGTTTCTCTCTCCCTTTCTTTCTCTCTGAAATCAATAAACATATTGTCGGGTGAGGATAAAACAAACAAAAAAGACCACTTGGTGAGTTTTGGTGTAATATCAAAAAAGAAAATCTGCAGTATCTGAATGGCTGTTAAGCTCCATTTTCCAACTACAGGTCTGTGTGAAGTGAGATATTCTTCATATCTTTGAACCAAAACAACATTTTGAAACACATTGAATGCAGAAGCAGATGTGAGAAGTTGGTTCTCTTTCATTAATCCAGACATTAAAGAGATCTACAAGAAAGTAAAACAATGCAACTCCTGTCATGAATTTCATTTTATTTTTTAAAATATATTTTTATTGATTCCAGAGAGGAAGGGAGAGGGAGAGAGAAAAACATCAATGATGAGAGAGAATCATTGATTGGCTGCCTTCTGCACGCCCCTCACTGGAGATCGAGCCTGCAGCCCGGGCACGTGTCCTGGATCAGATTTGAACCCGGCACCCTTCAGTCCGCAGGCTGACACTCTATCCACTGAGCCAAACAGTCTCAGGCTTATTTTCTTTTAAATAATAGTTTCTTCATTAGGAATAGGTTATTTGGTTATAGGTTATTTTGAGACCAAAAAGTGAGATTCCTCTGTTGTACAAAACCCGAGTTGATAGTCCCTCTTGGGTTGGTTACTTGTGATGGCTTCGTAACGAGCTCTAGTTTATAATTACCAGCCCCCATATAATCTCTGCTTAAGCCTGAGACACGGACCCAAATTAATGTCCCTCTTTTAGTACATATAACTGGCCTCATAAGGAGTTTGTTGCTTTATCTGTGGTTGGTTTGTTTCTTTTCCCTCTCTCAAAAAAATTACTGATTTTTCTTTTTATAGAGGGGGGAGGAAGGGGAGAGAGAGAGAGAGAGAGAGAGAAACATCAGTTTGTTGTTCCACTTATTTATGCATTCATTGGTTGTGTATGTGCCCTGACTGGTATCGTACCTGCAACCTTGGTGTATTGGGACTATGCTATAACCAGCTGAGCTACCCGGCTCCACTCTCTTTTTTCTTTATTCTTGTTTCTTTTTCTTATTTTCTCTTTATTCTTCTACTTTTAATTTTTCTCTCTTTTTTTTGTCAAATTTTCCCACTTTTTCCCTCTTTTTTCTTTGGCATTTCATACAACATAAAAAAATCATATTCCGTTATTATCTCTTTGTTTTTGTTTGTTAATATTTGGTTTTTTAGATTTTTGGTCTGGCATTGTGTTTTTGATTGCATTGTAAGATCAGTTCTTCAGGCACTTCCTTTGGTGTGTGTGAAGTTGTGGTTTGGAAAATATAGTTTTTTCATTAAAAGTAAGTAACTCAGGCCCTAGCTGGTTTGGCTCAGTGGATAGAGTGTTGGCCTGTGGACTGAAGGGTCCCAGGTTTGATTCTGGTCAAGGGCACATGACTGGGTTACAGGCTCGTTCCCCAGTAGAGGGTGTGCAGGAGGCAGCAAATCAACGATTCTCTCTCATCATGTTTCTCTCTCTCTCCTTCTTTCCTCTCTGAAATAGATAAAAATATATTTAAAAAAAATAAGCTCCCTGTATTAAAAAAACAAACAAATTCAGGTTTACCTGTAATGGGTTTATGAACGTTCTCTTAAATTAATGGGTAATTTTAAATCTTTCCTCATATTAATTTCTAATATATTAATTAATGGATACAGTCTATATAAGCAAAAGTTTTTGGGGGGCTCAATCCTTATAGTACAAAGGGTTTCTGAAACCAAAAAGTGTAAGAATCCTGGTTGTAGACAGAACTTGAGTTAATTCTCTCTGGCTTTGGTTGGTCAATTTCTTGGTAATTTCATAAAAACTCATTTTGCAATTCCCAGCCGCTACTTAGTCCCGACTGGCTCTCAGGCCGCCACGCGCTGCCTTGGCGTGCTGTCTGGGTTCGCCGAGGAAGCTGGTTCTGTGGCCCAAGGGACTTTGGCCAGACTTGGCTCCTTTCTTCCTTTGAGTACATGGCATTGGCCTGCTGAGTTTCTTTTAGCTGTTAAATTCTATTTTTTAAATTTTGAGATAATTTTAAACTTAGAAGAGTTGCAAAAATAGTCCAAAGAATTCCTGTACATTCTTCACCCAGTTTCCCTCTATGTTAACATCTCACCATAATCGTGGTACAATGCTATTAACCAAAGTACAGAGCTCATTTAGATTTCACCAGTTTTTCCACTGGTGTGCTTTTCCTGTTCCAGATCCAGCCCAGAATCCCGCATTGCATTTAGTTGTCATGTCTGTGTAGTCTCCTCAAATCTGTGAAATTTCTTAATCTTTCTGTGTCTTTCAGGACTCGTTCTAAAGAGTACTGGTCAGTGTTCTATAGAACATTCCTGTTATGGTAGTCTGAAATTTTCTCATGGCCTTGTGCTTTAATCCTTTCCCCCCCAATTGTGGTAAAATACACATAACATATAATTGACTTAAAAAAACATATTTTTGTTGATTTCAAAGAGGAAAGGAGAGGGAGAGATAGATAGAAACATCAATGATGAGAGAATCATTGATTGGCTGCCTCCTGCACGCCCCACATTGGGGATCAAGCCTACAACCCGAGGAAGTGCCCAGACCGGTAATCAAACCATGACCTCCTGGCTCATAGGTCGACATTCAACCACTGAGCCACACCAGCTGGGCCATATAATTTATTTTAATAATTTTTTAAGTGTAGTCTAGTGGCATTAAGTACATTCACAATGTTATGTAACCATCACCACTATTTCTAGAACTTTTTCATCATTCCAAACAGAAACTCTATCAGTTAAATAATCACTTCCCATCTACCCTGCCCCCAGCCTCTGGGAGCTTCTATTATACTTATGTATAAAATTTTCCTATTTTAGATAACTCATGTAAATAAAATCATACAATACTAATACTTGTTTTGTGTCTGGCTCAATTCACTTAGCATAATGTTTTCAAGGCTCATCCACATGTTTTAGCTTTAATTCCATTTTAAAAGTTAACTTGGATTTGCCCAGCCAGAGAGGCTCAATTGATTCTTTTCCGAACACCAAGAAAGGTTGTCAGTTTGATTCCTGGTCAGGGCACATACCTGGGGTTGCGGGTTCAATCCTCAGTCGGTGTGTGTATGGAAGGAAACTGATTGATGTTTCTCACATTGATCTCCCTCCTTCCCCTCTCTCCTTTCCTCTCTCTAAGCATGTCCTTTGGTGAGGATTAAAAAATGATTAACTTAGATTTTATGATGATATGTATTAAGTTGATATATTGAAAAATAATTATTAAGATGTAGTTGTAATGGGTTTAGTATTATTTTAAATTAATTAATAGTTTAATATTTTCTCTGTTTTAATTATGATACAGTAGCTATAACCCACATAAACAAGTTATTTGAGGTCCTTATAATTAAGAGTGTAAAGGTTTCCAGACAAGTGTAAGAACCGCTTCTGTAGACAAGCGTGGGGTTGATCTCCCTGGCCTTGATTGGCTGGTTACTTGCAATGACCTCATAGTGAGCCTTTGTTTTGCAATTCCCAGTCCTGGCTGGGCTCCTGGAAGGCACTCTGCTGCTTTGGTCTGCAGTCCTTCTAGCTGAGGAAGCTGGTTCTCAGGGACTTTGACCAAAGTTGGCTTGTTTCCTCCTAATACAGGGTATTGGCCTTTTTTTTTTTATTCCATTAAAAAGATCATTTGGCTTACTTGGATTTCATTATGACAGTAGGTTTTTTTAAAACTTATAAATTGGCTATTGGTCAATTCCAAATTTGAAAACTGCAAAGCTTGCTTAGCCTCTAACCTTGAAGAACCTTGTGCCTACAATAGCTGAAGGCCGATAGGCTCCGCCAGTCACCAAGGCCAGAGCACCCAGCAGTATGTCCCCCCCACCCCCACCCCTAGGCTGTAGGGCCAACACACTTTGTTGCTATTTCTTCTGTACTTAACCCTTTGTGAGCCCTGTTTGAGCAGATTTGGTGTGTGTGCCAGCGTGTGGACTTTATCTTTATGTGATGATTCCCTAAGAGACAGGTAAAGTTACGTTGGCTATATTATCATTCTCGGCCATGTCCTTTTGCTTATACTCATCCTCTGATTTCCGTAGTACCTCTAACTTATCAAAGCTTCCCTTAGTACGGTTACTAGCAGACCTTTGGGCCTCGCTCTAATAGTCGCTTGGACCAGCTTTAAGCAAATCTTTTTAGACTGATCTCATTTGTTCAGAATCACTTCTCATCAGAGTCATTAAAAAACCTGTTTCATCAAGTGCTTCACTTGTATCAGTTTGAGTCTACATACAGATTTGGCAGGATTATAGCTCTACTAGTACTTCCTGTCACTCAGCAAGTCCCGCCGTCCTGTGCTTTTTACACAAAGCATATTTCTTCTTGGATTCACATGTGGCTTTCATTTCAATTCCAGAATTGAACTTGATGTGCTTTTTCCTCTCTTTGGCGTTTGGTCGGAACAGAGGATAGACTTTTGGTTTCAAAAAGGATTTGTTCCCCGTTAGCTAAGGCAATGACTCAGTCACGGTGTCTCCTGTTGGCCCTACATTCGCTAAGTGGTTGGGTACTTTAAGCGTAGACAGTGCCCCAACCCATTCTCTCTCACGGGGCATGGTATGCCTTGAGTGTTTATAGCTATGTCTTTAGCTATAAACATAATAGCCAACGTTTACTGAGCACTTACTTTGTCCCAGGCACTTGCTTAGCTGTTTTACATTCATTAACTCATTTGATCTTTGTGAGATAGTAGGTCTTATTTTCCCCACTTTACAGATGAGAAAACAGGCCCCAGAAATGTTGAGTAACTTGTTTAAGGTAATAAACCCAAGTGGTCTGGCATGTATGTTGGTGTCAAACGAAACTTTCTTGACTGTGGCGAACCTTCGGCTCTGGCTTCAGTTGTGCCCAGACAGTAGGACATGGGTTGATCCTGTCTTATTAGCTTCCGGTCAGTGCTGGGTAAAACGTCTCCCTCGTTGGCTTTCGAGTCGGGCATGGGCTCCGACCGTTTCTTTCTGCCCTTGGTGGCCTAGTGCCAAAGTGGCACAGGTGGTAGAGACACGGTGGTGCTGCTCTCTGGCTGACCGCCCTGGTCTTGACTGTACCATACAAGAGCTGTGGGAAACTAAAAAACTTATTTAATCCTGGCTCTTCTCCTCTTTCTTTCTTTTCATCTGGAATTTTAAGAACCCCTTGAGAAAAACGAGTCCTGAGACCTAAAATTGTTAACGAACGAGTCAGTCCCGTGAAGAGGACAGTTTGGATTCCTGGGTTTGACTGTCCTGCACTGGAGCACCGTGGATGCTGGGATTCTAGGGCTCTTTTGTAAGCACTTCCCCTTTCCCCACAAAAAAAGAAAAAAAGGAGAAAGCTTTTGTCTGTGTTTCTTAATTGAGGACGTTTTATCCTTAATGAAACTAACGTTCTCTCTTTACAACGCTCCATGTGCCCCTTACACAGGGAGAGGCCCAGAGCTGCTTGCTTCTCCCCTGACTGCCGCGGGCACTGAGCACCGAGCTGGCCGCGCCAGGCCTCTGTGCGTCTGGGACCGGCCAGCTCCATCCGGGAGCGGCACTCTGGCCGTTTGCTGTCCTCTCCCGTTGCTGTGTAACCTGCCGCCGCTCCCGATTGCATTTGTTTGTCTTTCGTGGGCTCCTCTCCTGAGGCCAGTCCCGCAGCTCTCGGGCGCTCCTCCGAGGCGTCCGTGCTGTTTCCGAGAGGGAGAGGCTGCCGTGTGCGCCTCTGTGCAGTTTCCGTGAACTGGGGTTTATGGTTTGATTGACTTGCTTGTCTCACCCTGGCAGTAGTGCCTTGTCTTTTATCCTGTTAGAAGTTTTCATTTTTATTCACAAAGTCCTAAAATTTCGAGCCCGTTTTCAGCTACAAGGATAAAGGGTTGAGCTGCTGCCCTTGGTGTAAGCATCATTTATCCACTTACGCCCCTCTGCTGCCCTAGCAGAGAAAGAGAGGGAGTTGGACGGTCTGATTGTATTTGTGTTCCAACCTGATTCATTTCTCAGGATCACGGTGAGATGCCATTTCTAAATTACTTAGAACCCATCTTTTTCTTACGTGGAAAAACCAAGGTCCACATCAATTACTTCGACAAGCACAGCTTCCTCACGAGTGATTCTTCCCCTTCCGCCCCCATCCTGCACATTTTTGTCTCAGCAGAGGTAGCTGCCGTGCACAGGTGTGCTGCAGGGATGCGGGCCGCTGCCTCCTTGGAGAGTGCACGCCGCGGTTCCCTGCTAATGAAAAGGCTGTCATAATCGGTTAGGTCCACAGGGGCTCTGCCCTTCTTGTCCTGGTATTCCCAGGGAGAAAACTCTACCTTAATTACCACCTCAGGCTGGCAGAGAGGTGTGGCTGCTAATTGATTAGATGTGACAGTCCTTTGCATTGGTGTGGAATTGTTGGGGTTGTTTTGTTTTTAAACAAACAGATTTGAGCCAGGTAAATTTATTTTGGAGAGATGAAGATCTCTATAAGGATTTTCATTTATTAGTCTCATGTCTTTAATGCAGGGGTCCTCAAACTACGGCCCGTGGGCCACATGCAAATACAAATATTGTATTTGTTCCTGTTTTGTTTTTTTTCTTCAAAATAAGATATGTGCAGTGTGCATAGGAATTTGTTCATAGTTTTTTTTTAAACTATAGTCTGGCCCTCCAACGGTCTGAGGGACAGTGAACTGGCCCCCTGTTTAAAAAGTTTGAGGACCCCTGCTTTAATGCCATTTCTATATCCTTCTTTTATTTTACTTTATTGATTTGTTAATCCTCACTGAGGACATTTTTCCCATTGATTTAAAAAGAAATTTTTTTTTTTTAGAGAGGGGTGGGGAGGGAGCAAGAGAAAAAGAGGGAAAGAATCATTGATGTGAGAGAGACACATTTATCTCCCATATGCGCACTGACTGGGGCTGGGGATTGAACCTGCAAACCCAGATATGTGCCCTTGACAGAATCAAGCCCTCAACCCTTCAGTGCATGGGCCAGGGCTCCAACCACTGAGCACACCGGCCAGGGTTCTGTGTCTTTATTTTCTAACTTGGTAGTAAGAGGCACTCGGTTAGCTTTTGGTGCCATTTTGGTGCAGGTGATGAATAACACGGCGTTATTCTCCCTGGCAGCCCTGGCGTGCTCCCTTTCTGTCCGGTAGCACCGATTCTTTTCTGTGGTTCGTTTCCATTCCCTCCTTTCTGCCATGGAATGGTTGCACTCTATTTGGAAATACATTTTTCAGATAGTGTTTAAAAGCAAACACCCTGCCTTTCTTAAAACTACAGAAACTGCTTGTGAAACAGCCGATAGGGCGAGCTGCCAAAGCCACAGTGTTAAGACCAATCCTCAGTGACAAAAAGTCAGACACTGATGCTACACCTTCATTGTGATTGGGGCGTGAGAATTTTTCTCAGTAATAGATGTCTTGGATGCCGAGCTCCAGTTGCACGTTCAGAATCCTTACATTATGGAATTCTTCATGGTAAACCCGTTCCACAGAGGCTTGTGAAGCTAATCTGCTGTCGACTGTACAGGAAAGATTTTAAACAAGCCAATCCCCAGTCCCCCATATCCACTTAAAACATTTTTTTTCAGGAAGCGGTTTCTTTTTGAGGTGATATTTGGACCAAGTCTCTCACCAGCTTTTCCCATTTTTAAGATAGGTCTAGCTTCAGAATTTTTTTTCCCCTCTTAATGGAGGACACTTGAGCCTCAATCCCTGGGCTCTGAATTAACTGACTTTTTTTCTTTTAAGATGGCATAGAATCTGTCTGGGGAATTTTATGTCTTCCCAAGCACTTTCAGGAATTCGTACTAGTAGTTGTTCCTCCCTGCTACCAGCCGTTCCTCCCTACTACCTTCCAGAAGAGTTCTGACACTGCTGGTAGCCTGATGGGTAAGGGCACAGTTTAAAACCTGGCTTAAAGGCTTCCGTGTGCACTGAGCTACAGCACTGATTGGAAGGGAATTAAGGAAGGAGACCAGGTTGACAGCATACAATTAGGAAATAAAAGGAAAACTACATAGATGTACCTCCCTAGTCACAGCCAGCGTTGAGATATGGTGGTCCTGGATGCAAAGCGTCAAGCATTCCTTCCAGCCCGGGGTGGTGTTGCCCAATGGTTATAGCGGCAAACCTTGTACCGAAGGGCCTCCGGTTCAATTCCCGGTCAAGGGCAGGTACCTGAGTTGTGGGTTTGATCCCCGGCCCTGGTCGGGGCACATGTGGGAGGCAACCAATTGATGTATCTCTCCCACATCAATGTTTCTCTCCCCCAACCCCCAACTCTCTAAAAGTCAGTGGAAAAAATATCCTTGCGTGAGGATTAACAACAACAAAAATTCCTTCCAGCTCTTCTCCTCTCGTGCTCTGTTGCTAGGGGCTTTTTCTGACTTTATTTCCATAACCTAAGTCCTGAGCAACTTTTTGACTGTGTTTGTGCTCTTCCCATGTCATCTTGGCTTGCATATTGGGCTTGTCCCTAGTTTCCAGATTGGGGTGAGATAGGAGAGCTAAGTGCCTGCTTCTTCAGTGAGTCTCCTTGGGTTAGCTCTCCCATGCCAGATGGCACAGCTCTCACCAGGTCGGCTCAGCGGGCGAGCAGCCCCATTCCTGAAGCCCCAGGGTTTAGTCCGCCTGGCCGCGCTCAGGTCCCAGCGAGAAGTGAGACGGGTCTTCAGACCTCTCGGCCGAAGCATGGCTCCTCTGAGAAATAGCAAGCCACAGCCTTTTAGCAAGTTGGGCGGAATAGGCAGACGGTAACTTTAGTTCCTGGATTTGGGCCCATGTCGGACTGTGTGATTTGTGCTCATATCTCCTACTAGCGAATCAACTCTTTTGAAGGCTGGACTGTATTTTATCCGTCTCTGCGTCCCTTCCTTCCCCTGAGTCTTCAGAGTGCTTTGTGTGTGGTCATCTTCCAATTATTTGTGACATAAGCTAAATTGTAACACGGGCATTATTCTCCGCTTGTAACCACACTTGGGGAAGTGTGTCCATATTGATTTGTATCTGTTCAGTTTTTGGTCATGTAAGTCAGTGTCTTTATAGGTTCATTAGTGACTTTTTCAGGATGGGGGGGACGTTTACGCCATCACTGGGTTAAGAACTCAGAGGAGATTGCAGGGCTGAGAAAACCCTGTCTGGCCTTTGGAAGTCGGGACCAGAGCCAGGAAGCCAAGCCCACCTGGTTTTGCCGAGTTCTCCTCTTGCCTTGACCCACAGCACCTCTGGCTTCTGGTGAAATTAGCCTCAAACTGCCCCCTTTTACGATGGGTGAATTAGAAGTACACTGAGGGTGGAATTGTGTCGGGATTGGAGAGATCATGCGGTGTATCCAAGGCTGGAGCTGTTCATAGCGGGAGGAAAGCTCCGGAGATCGGACAGGACACAGCACAGCCCCGGCGCCCGCTGCTGTGAGGACCCAGGTTTGTCCTGAGGTCTCAGGGGAGATCATTTGCTTTTCTGAATGGACCCCCAGTTGTGAGGAGATCGGGGGCCACGTTTGTGAACAGGGCAAGGGCGAGAAAGAGAACTATTTTCTTCTTCCTGGTTCCCTGTCTGTGACTCAGGGTGTGAAAGCCCCACCTGACTTCTGACGCTCCTGTTTCTGAGCTGGCGCAGGAGGCCTGGCTGGGTCGGGTGGTGGAAGAGGACCTGTTGGACTGGTCTGCTCGGACCCGCCCGCCCCCCCTGGGTAGGGAGACTGAAACTGCTGCTGCTGGGCTCTGCCAAGTCAGTTTCTCCTCCTGGATCACCTCCCGGCGGTGGGCAGGCCCGCTCCCACCCAGGAGCCCTTGGAGGAGCCGAGCTGCGGGAGCCATGCTCCGGGTGGGGCACGTGCGAGGTGTGCCCAGACCCTCGCTGCGCCTACTCAGAGCGGCTCAGACCGCAGAGCCTTGGGGCTCCTGGAAACAGACTGTGTCATAGCGCCTTTCCCTGGCCCGTGGCCACATTCATGGTGTGCAGAGAGCGGGGAAGGGCGAGGAGCTGTAAACTGTGGATAAATGAAGTCTGGGGGGGTGGGACAGGGTCCTTCCCTAGGGCACACTAGGTTCGGGACTGTCCTGCTGCTCCGTCTGGAGTAGTCTCTAGGTTAATTTTCAGCCCTAGGCGGGAGACATTTCCCAGGGTGAGCCTGGTGTCCAAGGCCTGTTAGATGAAGTGACACGATGGGGCCGACTTTTTGGCAGGTTGAACTGTTATAAACCAAGGTCAGGATGTGGTCTTCAGGACGTGCAGACTGTGCCCACTTCCTGCTCCGGCCTCAGGGACACACAGGCCTGGAAGGCTTGTGAGTACAGAGGCACCGAGAGCCTTCACGCCCACATGGGACAGACCCTCAGAGCTCATCTCCAGCCCCTCATCATGTGGGAGGAGACACCGGTCCCAAGAGGGCGGTCCCAAGAGGGCGAGTGGCTTGCTCAAGGTTATGTAACTTGTTTGGGCGGAGCTGGGTCTAGAGTTGCACTCCCTTGGGGACCTTGGCACTGTCCCCCGATTGCTTCCACTTCAAAGGCATTCCTATTGCTTAGACAGGCTATGTGGGGCCACCTGCAGACCTCATGGCAGAAGCGGGGCTGGGCACGCAGGCCCCAGCTGACCCACAGAGAGGAGTTCTGAAAGCCTGCCCATGCCAGGAGCCCTGGGAGCGGGTTTACGCAGTGTGCGCTGCACCCGAGCAGTTGGAGGGTCACACGGAAAGGAGTTGTGCTATTAGGTGAGGAGTCCCTCTGAGAAAGCAGGAAGACCCTGATCCTGACTTTCCTCATGAATTAGGAAAGCCTTTCTTCAAGACTGTTCGGTATCTGGCACTGAGGACACAGAGATGACTTACTAGTAAGTCCTAGCTAGAAGTTTCCCTTAGGCTGCTCTCAGTTGTGTGTAATGGTGAACAAGACAGTCACCAAGAGCTGTGGAGACAGGCCACTCGGCAAGCAGTGGAGTTCTACCTAGTGTGGGGAGGGCTGACCTGCAGGTACCTGGAGACCCACTGAGCGGCCCTGTGAAGTCAGGGATGGAGCAGGGAAGGCTTCCTGCAGGAGGTGGTATCTGAGCTGAGGCCAACCAGGAAGAAGAGTGTGAGCAGATTCGGGAGGGAAAGTGTTCGGGGTGGGGTGGGGGTGGGGTAAGAGGCTGCATAGCAAAGGCCTGGAGCTCTGAGAACTTTGTGCATTTGAAGACCAGTGGTGGGAGCCCAGAGTGAGATTCTGGGCAGGGGCCAAGGTGAGGCTGGAGCTGCAGGCCGGGAACAGGAGTCATGTGGGTCTGAAAATTAGTTTTACATGTCTGCGTATATACACACACATATGTACATATACACACACGGATATGTAAATCGTGTGTGTGTGTGCGCGCGCACACACATTGAAGTGGTGCTGTGAATATAAAGCCATCACTTCCTGTCCCAGTGCTGGGTGCCCCGCTGAGATGACTGTTGGTGTCTCCCCACCCCCAAACCATGTGGCGTAAAGGGGCTGGCTGTGGGTTGGGTGGAGAGCAGGCTGTTCTAGGTGTCTGTCCTGGCAGGAGGACTGGTTTTAGCTTTGGAGCAGGGCTGGCTGAGGACCCTGTGGGACTCCTTTAGGCCCAGGGGTCTGCACCAGTTTCCCTCTTTTCATTGGGGGGTGGGGGGGGTGACGACTCACACCCAGTGCTGCCACCGGGGTTCTGCAGGCTTCTCAGAGGCGGCCCGTGGAGGCCCCTGGTCGCACCCGGTGAGAAAGAGGAAGCACCTGGTGGCCTCCCGCCTGCCTCTCCTGACGGACATTTCTCTCGCTAAACAGCGCCTCTCTGTGGCAGCCTCCGGCTCTGGCCGGCAGAGGAGGTGCTCCCCTCCGCGCGGGAGGCGCCATCATCTGTGGCTTCTGCTCTGCCCTTGGTCACTGACTCGCTGCACAACACAGCCAGTGAGAGCCCCCCTTCCCTCCTGTGCTTGAGAGGCAGCCCTTACCTAGAAATGACCCAGCTCCAAACTGCAGGGCTCAGGGCCCAGCGGCAAAGCGTGCCTCTGTGTAATGGCGGCGTTTCACTTCTGACCGTATACAGTCCCCTCTCCTGCTAGCGAGTGAGTCTTGTTCCCATGCTAGCCCGGCTTTTACTGTCTCCCCTCCTGCCTCTCCCCAGAGACCATTAAGCTGCCCACCTCCTGTTATGTTCCAGTTCTGATAGGGGAGCCATTGAAAGTTCTTGGCGGGAGACCAGCCCACTGCCACCCGGTTGGCTCCCTGCTTTCCCAGCGTGTTTGATGTGCACATTCCCGAGTTCGGATGCAGCTGGTTGGCTCTGTAGTGCCCAGAGATTGGAGCTCTCCTGAAGGGGGAACCCAGCTGCTGTCCTCCCTGGTTTTAGGGGCGGGGTTTGAAAAGAGAGAATCATAATCTCCCTCCTCCTCCCCCCCCCTCACCCCTGCAACACTGCCGGTAAACTGGAGTGACTGGCTCTGGAGCCGGACTCAGGGACTCGGCCCGCCTCACTGCTCTGCATGGCAGCAGCGATCTGGAGGAAGATTAATGGGCTTGTGAGTATGTGAACAGGGAGTACATTGCGCCTCGGCCTGCAATTCCGTGGCAGGTGTGGACTTACTCTGGTGCAGGGAGACCAGGGCTCTGTCGGGGAGGTGGTGACCCAGCCAGGTATGTGTGTGCCTAAGCACCCTGTTCTATAAGACTTGGAGAAACGGAAAGCACTTCTAAATACGCCTGCTCTTCAGAGGAGCTTGGTGGGTGGTCGGGGAGTTTATTCTTGGAATCTCCTACAGCACAATATCCCCTTTTTTCTAAGCCAGTTGCTTTAGTTTCTAAGCTGGACTTACTACCTTCAGTTTTCTTAGGAAGGTTAGGGAAGTGGTAGCTGCTCTGTTGTTAGAAAGGGGATGCTGGAGCGGGGAGCACAGGTGGCCAGCGGGTGGATCATGTTCCCCCGCTGGCTGGCCAGAGAAGGGACACCCTCGCCCTCTTCTGCTGACCTCTTCGGCCAGCCCTGGGAACACCCACATGGACACATCCTCTTGCTGCTGAGGCGTGAGCGCTACAGCACAGACCAGAGCGGAGCAGACCACGCTTGCTGCGAGGGGGTTCGAGTTCAGGGGCTGTGGCGCCGGTTTTGCAGAGCCAGGCCCAGTGCCGTGGCCTGCCGGGGAGAGCCGAGCTGCCCGGGGCCACCGGCTCGGGTGCCCACCACCCTCCCCTCTCGCTGGGTCTCTCGCTGGTGCTGTCATTGTCAGGTTGACCCTCTGGTTAGAGAGGACACCTGACCTGGCCTAGGCTCGCTGCTGCCTGAGCACCTCTCCCTGGAGCTGGACCCAGTTGGTCCCCAGGTCTGACTTGGAGGGGGCAAGAAGTGGCCACAGGGAGTTCCGTTTTGGTGGTTGGACTTCTGACTGGGCATTTGGGCATCTGGGAGCCGAGTGCTTTTTTTATCCGAATGTGCCCTGAACACTCCCTCCTTCAGCTTCATCACATCCCGTGGTGGGCCAGGAAGCTTTGCTCGGGCACTAATGTTTTTGGTTTGTGTTGCTCATCCCTGTATTCTCTCCCAGCCGCTAACAAACCCAAACCTTTCTTACAAAGAACATGGAAAAAGTTGAACAGTGCCTCAAGGTCACTGGATCCTAAGTGGTATTTGGCATAGTTAGCTGGTTTGGTGTTTGGTGAGAGCTTTCTGCTTTATATTTGAGCAAAAGATTTCTTGGCGGAAGGCCTCTGTGCTGTGTTCCCAGTGCTTGCCCTGTGTACAGGGTTTGCCCCCTTCCCTCCCCTGACAGGTTGTTTTAATCCTCTTGCCTATAAACAAGTACAGCAGAGCGTGTCAGGCCAGCTCACATGACCTTGGTTATCTCTTCATGGGGTAACCAGCATCAGCTGTAGATACACAGGCACTTGATGGGGTAGAGCTGTCAGGGTGAAGGGGAGATGCCAGGAGGAAGCCGGGTCTGCCAAGGAAGGGGAGTGCTAGGGAGTGTGGTCCTCAGTGAGGACCCGGCAGGAAAAGTCAGCTGCCATCGACAGGAACGCGGAGAAGACAGTTTCATTCCCTGTTGCCTTTTGTCCCTGCCTTTCGACTCCTGGCATCTCATTTCCCTTTCTCCTGTCTCTCACATCCTGTCCGGAGGGGCCGGGGCCGGGGCATGCAGCTGTTTCAGGAAACTGCCCCCGAGACAGATGCGTGTATGCCAGTTCATGGGATACAAAACCAACACCAAAAATCCCATCTTCCTGAACGGTGGTCTTGTTGTGTTGCCTGAAGGACCGCTGGCGGTGGGAGCCTGGCTGCCATGGAAGGGTCTCCACCCAGAGACACTCGGGAGATGGAAGTGGAGCTCAATTCTCACCACACACACACACACACACACACACACACACACACACACACAGTTTCCCCCCTCTCACAGCTGAAGAGGCAGTGCTCTTCAGCACATAACAATCAGGGACTCTAGCCACACTGTGTGTGTCTGTGTGTGTTTCTTAAATGCGAGTCACATTTCCCACTGTGACACTGATTTGCAGTTTCTAGGTCCCTCTATCTAGAAACGCTTGTATGTCTCAAGAACTGTGTTGTATACTCTGGATTTTCCTAGGGTGGGATGCGTATGTTTCAGGTGTTTTTTATCGGGGGAGAGTAGAGTGGACTTTATGGAGGGGATAAAACATGTTAGCTGCTGGAGACTTTTTCTGGTTCTGCAAGAAACCCAGGCTCAGGTACGAGCGGTGCGAATAGAACTTGGCCTTTGACCCTGGAGCTCTAGGCCAGTTCAAAAGGTGCATCTCTTTTTACATGTATAGAGCATTTGTGGTGATCATTGGGTAAATGAGGTAAAGCCCAAAGCCTTTTTTTATAATCGACCTCCGTCCCCATATCTTTTCTGGCACCCTACAGAGTAAGTTAGGAAAGCATCTGGAATTATTACAATCATAGCCAGTATGTCATGAGCATTTAGTATATGTCAGGCATTGTCCTGAGTGCTTTGGATGGTGTTGGATATACAGCAATTTCTGACTTTTAAAAATCTGTTTTCTCTTGATAGAGACCCCTTTGTGTCTTGGGGTCTTTGTTGGTGGTTGTACGGACTAGACCAGGGGTGGGCAAACTTTTTGACTCGAGGGCCACAATGGGTTCTTAAACTGGACCGGAGGGCCGGAACAAAAGCATGGATAGAGTGTTTGTGTGAACTAATATAAATTCAAAGTAAACATCATTACATAAAAGGGTACGGTCTTGTTTTTTTTAGTTTTATTCAAACGGGCTGGATTCGGCCTGCGGGCCGTAGTTTGCCCACAGCTGGCCTAGACAGAACAACAGAATGGGCAGCAGAGTTTTCCAACCGGAATGTCTGGGTGGTGTTTTTCTCTCCGTCTTCAGGTCTTTCTTTAAGCCACCATGCCTGTTGGCAAGTAGAGCTACCCTTCAGGATTTGTTGGGGGAAGATCTGTATTCCTTTTGTAGCCACCTTTCTTCCCTGCCCTCTTTGGAGGTGAAGAGCTACAGACTTGGCTGCCTGCCTTCTTCAAAACAACCAGCCCGCTCTTGTCTGCAGTCGGTGTGATAGCGCATCTAACAATGCCCCAAAGTGGCCCTCACCCCCCCACCCGTTCATTTGTGGTCCTAGTTCGTGAGCTGATGTGTACAGAGCCCAGCTCCCAGCTTCAGATCACAGAGGTCGGAATCCGCAGACCCTCCAGCCCCCGCCTCCCTGCTGCCTTGGCCAGGGCTCAGCCGGCCTTTTCCAGACACTCCCTTCTCCAAGAGACTTTCTTCCTAGGACTCTCCGAAAAGATGAATTAACGGTAAAACGTGCTTTTTATTTATTTTTAAATATGTGTTTATTGATTTCAGAGAGGAATGGAGAGGGAAAGTGAGAAACAAACATCAATGATGAGAATCATTGATCTGCTGCCTCCTGCATACCCCACACTGGGGATCGAGCCCACAACCTAGGCATGTGCCCAGAACAGGAATTGAACCGTGACTTCCTAGTTCACAGGTCGACCTTCAACCACTGAGCCACGCCGGCCAGGCTAAAAGATTTTTAAGAAGACACTTGTAATGGAAAATGGCTGTCGTCTCTTTTACCATACTCTACTCCTAGGCCAAGTGCCTAGACAACTAGGGCACCCTGAAGTAGGACTGTCATTGTCACCAAAAAGGAACAAGAGTGTATGGCTTTGGGGCAACCTAGGCCTAAAGCCAGAAGCTGACATGTACGCAGTCTGACTGAGAAGCTGTGTTTTCCAGTCTTCTCTTCTGACCACTGATCTGGCCAGCTAGCCAAGGCACCTGCCCCTGTGGCCCCTTCGCAGTAGGGTCCGGCTGTCTGCCCTTGGCCCAGGGTCAAGACCGCAGTAGCAGTGACGGGCCTGGTGAGGTGGATAGGAAGCATGTCCCGGCTTCGTTGCCAAGTAGGGAGACTGTTCTAAAGAGCATTTGCTCTTTGATGCGTCAGGGGACTGCCCCAGGCCCCCTTCCGTTCTCTCTCTGCTGGAGGTTCTTCCCGGCTCCTTGGTTAGCCCTTCTCCCCTGCAAGGCAGTACCTACTCACGGTTCCTTTTCTCCAGCCTCAGTCCTCATCTCCGCCTGGTTCATATCTCCTTAGCCAGTGGTTCCCAATCTTATTTTGGCCATGCCCCACCTAAGCATCTCTACCTGATGCCCCCCGTGACATATAATTCTCATTCAAAAAGTGAACTATTCATGTGGAGGAAGCCTAAAAGGCCATGAACTTGGTCTAAACAAGCTTCCAAAGAACATGGCATCTATGAAAGAGAAAAATAAAAGGACAAAAGGACAGTTGAAGTGCTGAGGAAGAAATCACTAAGAAATTGTTCTAACTCTCTGTCCCTCTCTCCTCCTCTCTGTGAAAACTCAATAAAAATAATCAAAAAAATAATGATAATATAAAAAAATAGAAAATAGTTTCAAAACATAATAGAGAACTGAAATGCATAAATACGTCACAATACATACTTATATGTACGAGGCCTCTAGAACCATAAGAAATGCAAAAAGTTTACGGTGAATAACTCATTTTCAAATTGCCCCCCCCCCCCCGTGGGGCGTGTGTCCCATGTTGGAAACCGCTGCCTTAGACCTTTCGCCCTGCTCAGCCACCCCAAATACTTCGAAGTAACCCTCTTTTACCTCAAGTCCTCTTGTTTCAAGCCGTCACCCAGGATTTGAAGTTTAGGGAGCCCCATTTCTGCTGCCCATACTGCTTGCAGAACAGAAAAAGTTCCTAGGTTCCATGGCGAACACAGAACTCATTGCCCTGCCGTGGACTGTGGTTAAGATCTTAAACATGGTTAATCAACTGTTCAGCTACAATGGTGGGCCCTCACGGGCTGGCCTGAGGACACAGCCTCTGTTTCTAACACGTTTCTATGGGTAAATAGTTCCTTCTCAGAGCAAAACTCGTGGCAAGCTGGGGATTTCTTTGGTACACTGCAAGAGATTTGCATGTGCTTATGGAAGTGTCCTCATTACTTTGTAGTCACAGCACCATCTATCACAAAAATGGTCCTGCTGTATGCAAATGACAGTGACCAAAAGAAACACACACACCACTTCCTCCCCGCAAAGCTTGCCAGAGAGCTGTTCTCACTTCCCGTGACTGTTCTCCTGGCCAGGTGAGAGTGAACTCTCCATTCTGACCGAACTGACCCGTTGCAGGTAGCACTGGACACAGGTGCCCTCGCCTTAATGTTCTGCTGTGGGAGGCAGAGAGCACCTCTGCCTGAGCGGGAGCAGCCGGGTTGGATTTGTGGAAAGACAAGCCCATTGAGTTTCTGTTGGTCACTTAAGTGGAGCAGCCACATGGTAGCCCAGCGAGGTGGGGACAGTTCCGAGGCGAGAGTGCGGCGATGGCCTTAGGTGGTGTCTTTTCTTCTGCTTCAGCTCTGACCTCTGGCCATGGTGACTTCTGGGGCAGCAAACTTTGTCCCAGTGTTTTTTCTGACTTTTCCTCCTCCTTGAACTCCCTCTTTGAAACTGGAGGAGGAGGACAGCAATATTTGTCCCACTTCCAGACGGAGATGCAGTGGGAAGGGGCACTCGCTTTATTCAGCACCTCGCAGTGTAGGAGGCGCCGGACTGGGTGGGACCCCGAAGGCCCTTGTCCCAGCCCCTTGTCCCAGCGCGGGGCTGGGTCTGCTCCCAGCTCAGCCCGAATGGTTTAGGAAACACATTGGAAAGGGCAGAGACGAAGGGGAAAATCGGCACCCAAGCAGCAAGGCTGTGGCATCAATGCCGAGAGTTTTTTGGTTTTTGTTTTTTGTTTTGTGTGTGTTTTAAGATCTCGTGCTTCTCTTTTACTTTGTGTTGCCAAAAACCCTAGGAGAAGATGGGAGATTCTGGAGGAGATGATTATGCTGGGTGAGTCAACTGAGCTCCCCAGCTGCTGTTTTTAGTTCCTTTGCTTTTCTGTACTAGGAGGCAGTTTGAGGAGGGGGAGGGGCGGGGGCAGGGTGTGGTTGCTGATTTGTGTAGCAGGACTGGGAGGCAGGTGTGTATAGGTGACATTTTTTGGCCATCTTGGGCCTTACAATCAGTACGTTGATTCAAGGAAGAAATTTTAAAGCAGAGCTCTCAGTGTGGCAAACAGTAAATAAATGTTTCCTCCAAGTTCCTGTTGCTTTCCCAAATCAGTACCTCTTAGAATGGCTCCAGCAGCACTGCCTTGTCACAGCAGGACACAGTGGTCCTGATGGCAAAGCCGGGAAGGATTGAGTTAGAAGCAGAGAGAACTGTCTGAAGTGAGAGAGCCTGGTGGTGGTTGGGCAGCACGAAGTTTGGAGGAGAGGGTTCCCCCTCTGTGATGAAAGGAGGGTTTGGGCTTGATTGAGGGGGACAGAGACTGGAGGAGGGGGGTGCTGCTGGTTCCGGGCTGTGCCTGTATCTGCATCTGTCTCCAGATTGCCTCGAGCTTTGTGTTAGGAGGAAGCACAAGGCCTTATGCCCACCTGAGGAGGCTGTTGGTGGAACAGACACTCCATGGTTGTCATCTGTCCACGGGAGAGGGGATCGCGCACTCGCTGCCCCTGGGAAGCTGTCTGCAGAGTACACTGGTGACGTCCTAACATGTTTTCTCACTCGTTTTTACACATTTGTTTGTGCAGTACCTTGTTGAATCCTTCCGCCACGTGCTTAGGCGTTGTTGTGGGCCATGAGTAGACAGACCAGGGTCCCTCCCTTGTAGAATAGTGTAGTGGGAAGGGCAGACAGTAACCAAGCAACTTCACGGGGCAACAGATACCCTGAAAGAGGGGAAAGGGGTTTTGTGGCAAGAGGTTTTGATCTTCTTTTCTCTGCCCTTGTCTTTTCTCCTGGAGGACAGAGGGGTAGGGTGACTTCAAGGCCCAAAAGTTGTACCACTTTGATTTGGTAAGTATAGTCAAACCTCGGTTCTCAGATGTCTCCCTTCTCGAACAGTTCGCTTCTCAACCTGACAGCCCGTTCATAAAGCTGTATGACCAGTCACAAGGCTCAGGCGACAGAGAAGAGGATGCCCGGGTATGAGCCAGTTTACCAGGTTGACATCTCGGGATACTGTGCTGTGAATATTTCTGTGTGTGTGGTTTTGTTTTTTTTTTTACTTTTGTAGCTGCTTATTATAATTATTAAATTTTCATTTTTATTGTACATTTCCTTTTTATTAAATTTTCTTTTATATTTCATGTCCTTTTTGTTTTTAAAGTGTTTATTTATAGATTAGACATGTACTACATATACAAAAGGTTAAAACAGGGAGTCATTTGGGTGTCTGGGACGAATTAATTCAATTTACATTATTTCTAATGGGAAAAAATTCGGTTTTTGAATAGCCTTCTGGAAATAATTAAGTTTGAGAAACGAGGTTCCACTGTATTTTAACATGGGCCAGCTAGGTGCGGGCACTGTTCGGCACTAAGCGCCTACAGAAGTGAGCAAGACTTTGTGTAGATCACTCAGAGCTCATGGAAACACAGTCAGAAGCAACGAACGGGTACAGGTAGGATGTGTGAGAGTCCGGAGCGGGAGAGGTCACTCGCAACTGGGAAGGTATCTTGATAATTCTTTAAACAAAAGGGATTAAGAGGGCTGACTTACCTGGACCACTTAAAAGAAGGCATTATGTGGTAGCTGGTGCTTTGCTTTAGTGAGTATCAGTGGTAGCTCTTCCTACCATAGCTCAGATCCCTTTCCTACCTGCCCCAGGGCGGTAGCTGGGGTCCCACCACAGGGCTAACTCCAGAGGACGCCCTCCACTCCCACACCAGGTGCAGGCAGGCAGTGTGCTAAAAACATGCCTTGCTGGCAAAGAAAAGGAAGTTCGAGGGAGGCCCAGGCACCTCAGCTGCACTGGTTAGGCTCCATGAGCTCCCCACAATCCTCCGTGGAATGAGCCAAACCTTTCTGCTGCAGGCTGCCTTCTGCCTCCCCCAGAGCCCGGCTGCTGGCAGGCTGGCTCTCCTGTGATATGGAGGAACTTGTTGGTCTCCATGGTTACAGTAACCCACTGGTACGGGAGGAGCTGAATGGAGTGTGAGGCTGGCAATGTGAGCTTCCCCCAGCCCTTGGCACCATGTGGTACGGGTCTGGGGCTGTTTCTTGGGCCTTGTCTGGAAGGAGTTAAGGAACTGACGAGGAAGGGAAGAACAGGCACCCTCCGTCCTCCTCTGGGCTACTCGGGGGCAGAGATGGGTGCCTTCTCGCTCACCCGCTCGTCTTGGTAGGAGCGGTTTCATGTTAGGAAAGGGTCTTTACGTGACACCCAGCCATGGTAGAATTATGACTTGATTCTAGAAGGAATACCAGCTTTGCTACTCTGGTACTTGTAGTCAAGATCTTGGAGATTAAAGCTCTTCTTAGGGCTCAGAGAACCCCTTGAGATGAGAAGAACGGTCCTACCTGAAAGTAAAGAAATTGGGAAACATTGCCGAGACCTTACCGTGTACCAGGCACCATGGCCCAGTCAGCACCATGTCCTAGCCGCGCCGATCCTGTGAGTGTGGACAGCTAGTGGCCTCGTGTCCCAAGTGAGGACACAGACTAAGAGAAGGCAGATCATCTTGCTCGTCAGCTGGTAAGGACCAAAGGCAGGACTCCGCCCCCCCCCCTCCCCAAGTCCGTCTCTCTCCAGAGCCTCTCCTCCCATAATGCAGCAGGCAGAGAGGCTGCAGTGAGTCTAATGTACAGTCCCCTCCCTAAGTTCTAGAAGGCGGGAACCAGGTCTCTGAGCTTTGCAATGGCCCTGGCTCCAGAGGTAGGCACTCAGCAAAGGTGTGCTGAAGCGACAGCAGTAGTTGGGGAATGAGATAGCGCTCCCTCGGTGGACTCCACCAGTGTTTCAAGCGACTCTGATGACAGGACGTTGAGGGGTGCTCATTGTATTGTGGCTTCAGTGAACTAGGGGGGGTGAGCTGGAGGTGGCTCAGTCTGGTCTCATGCCAGGTCAGCTCTTGCCTGCTGGACTTCCCAGGCAGGCCCTGGCTTCGGCTGGGGCTGCTTTGAGGCCCGCAGGCTGCTCCCCTCGTGGCCCAGGCTGCAGTGCTGGTCACCTGGCTGGGGATGAGGCTTGCAGCCCAGGGCGTTAAAGATGCTGCCTTTGCTTCAGTTTCAGGCTCTGCTTGTGTCCTTTGTCAGGGAGGCACTACCCTGGCTGGAAAAAGGAGTAGCCCTTTGACTGTTTGCCACAGCTTCACCTCCTCTCTGCAATGGGGTATTAAGGAAAGGGGGTCCCCCAGGTGCAGCCAGCACAGTTAGCTTCAGGGGTGTGGGAGTTGCATCCAGCCTCCCCACACTGGTCAGTGCTTACCACAGCTTTACAAGATCTCCTACCCAGAATGCTCCACTGGTTTATTACCTCCTGGCAGTTGAGAGTGACAGTTATTCAGGATCAAAGGATGCAGAGAAAGCGCTTGGATGCAGTGAAGGAGGAAGGGTTAGAGAGCTAGTGACTTGCCAGGGCCGTGTGACTTTGCGGCTTAGTCCTACCCCGTCCGTCCCGGCCTCTCTGAGGTCAGTCCTTGGTACTTCCTCAGCATAGAAAGCCCCTTCTTGCCCGGCAAATAGGACTGAGGGAAAGCACCTTCCAGTCGCTTCTGAGTAAAGGGGCAGGTGGTCCCAGGCCAGCCTGAGCCCACGGTCCAGGTCAGGGCCCACTTTGGAAAGGAGTGGTCTACTTAGGGGACCACCCGGGAGGCCTTTGAAACAGCCCTCCACTGCTGACCTTACCAGGCGTTGGCCTTCCTGTGGTCCCAGCACCTTCCCTGCATCTTCACCTCTTCACCTCTCTGGTCTGGAGGAAGAGCCAGGGACTTACCTTTTTGGGGGAAGTAAAAGCAGATTAGGCATCAAGAAGGGTTGATGGCTGGTAGAGGGGACAGCGGAGCACTGAGTGGGCACAGAAGCCCTGGGCTCAGTCCCTGCCCTGCCTGGGAGGCGCGGGCCCTGGGCAGGCCTCTCCACTCCTGTGCTCCAGGGTCTCATCGGTAAAGTGCGGGCCCTGCCTGCCCCGCCGGCCTCTGGTGTGAACACAGGCAGTGCTTGCTGGCAGACATTGCTATCAGAAATGCCTGATCTCATGTGTAAGACAAACGCTGAAGTAGCCTGATCTTCAGGTGTCTGTGCTCAGGTGTGGGAGGGCACCGAGGGGATTATGGCCGACCAGCATGGGGTCTTTAGGGTGTTGCTTCATGGGAAGGATCCTAGCCTAGGGTAGTAGCATGAACGGGAAGTGGATGGTGAGCCAGAAGAAAGGCCAGGATCAGCACACACAGCACAGACAAGGTCAACAGGGGCCTTTGCAGGAGGAAGGGCTGCCCCCGGGCCCTAGGACAGTGATGGCGCACCTGTGACACGCGTGTCAGAGGTGACACGCGAACTCATTTTTTTGGTTGATTTTTCTTTGTTAAATGGCATTTAAATATATAAAATACATATCAAAAATATAAGTCTTTGTTTTACTATGGTTGCAAATATTAAAAAGTTTCTCTATGTGACACGGCACCAGAGTTAAGTTAGGGTTTTTCAAAATGCTGACACGCCGAGCTCAAAAGGTTCGCCATCACTGCCCTAGGAGCTTGTAGAGAGCAGCCGTGTTGTCTGTGTGCGCGCGCACCCAAGGGGCCAGGAGATGGGGGGGCTGGAGGTTGGTGGGAACTTAGGAATAGATTCCCAGAAACAGGGTTGGAAGGGACTTAGAGGGACATTTCATTCTTCAGCCTTTGGGTAAAATTTAGAACTTCTAAAGGGCTTCACTGGATCCCTGGACCCCCTGAAATTTGTCCAAGATATTTTGCGTGTAAGACACATGCATTTTTCTAAGGCTAAACACTGCTTTTTCTGGACTAAGGGTCCATCTGCCACTGCTGGGTAGCTGGACTCTGCCACCTGTCCCCCAGCCTTGTTCTTGGTGGGTGGTTTGCTGCTCTTGCCCCCCCGGGTCAGCATGTCTGATTCACATACTCCTCTCTACCCTGCCTCCGACTTCAGCCCTTTCCCAGGTCCCACCTGCCGCAGGTGAGATAAGGACTTTATGACAGCCCTGGCTCCTCCTCACCCTCTCCCAGCTGTTACCCAGCGAAGCACCTTGGGGAGGGTGGGGCAGCCACTTCCGGCGAGGGGGAGGGGAAGGGAGAAGGAAGTTGATCTAAACCCGCCTCTTTCTCTCTTAGTCTCCCTCCTTCCTGGTCCCCTCCTGCCCCTTTCCTCCCACCTTGCTCCTGGTGTCGTGTCCTGTGCTGTCCGTATTTCCTGGCTGCGAGGGCCTGGCCCGCAAGAAGCCGCCGGCTCGTCCCCGCTGCTCTCCTTGCCAAGCCTGGGCTCTGCTAGTGGTGGTTTCGGTTGCGACATAGTCCAGGTTCCCAGGCAGGAGCCTCTGGGCCTGGCTGCTTTGCTGCTTTTCGCTGAGGAGGTGGTGGAAGGTGTCGCCTGCTGCGGCTGAGTAAGGGCGGCTGGCGGAGCGCCCCCGCCCTGGGCCTGGCTCTTCGCGGCCTCTGTACTTTGCCCTCGCTGCCTGACAGGTTCTGCTGTGGCTCTGCTGGATGGAAGTTGCTGGTAGTCCTTGTCCCTCTCTCCAGCCGGGTATGTTGTCCTCCTTTTTTTTGCTCTGGGATTGCCCTTTCCTCCTCTTTCCTCCCACCCCAACACGGGTCCGTGAAGAACGGCGAGCACTGTAGTGAGATTCCTGGGAAGGTGGAAGGGGCATTGGCCAGGAAAGGAAGAGCCACCAACAGAAGCGTCTCCCCCACAATCGAGTCCGCAGACTCGGCCAGAGTGAGCGGTAGGGGTGACGGGGCAGAGGCCCGGGGCGGGCGCACGGGTACGACAGTGAGGGAGACTGCATCCGGGTGGTCGCCAGGGCTAGTGCCAAGGGACACTTCCTCCCTCCACTCCCCAGTGCCCGGCTTGCTCTGTCCTGGCCAGGGAGTGCCTGCTTGCCACCCTCCCAGTTGGTCCCTTCCCGGGAAGCCTCGGGACACTTGAATGCAGAGCCCAGAGCGGAGCTTTCCTCGGGAAGAACTGGTGGTAGGAGCCTCCAGCCTTAGGGAAGGGGCCCTGCCCACCTGAGTCAGCGCCCAGCCTCTCGGGTGGAGGCTGTCTTCCGGGCCGCCTGGTGCCGCCTAGGCCCGGCTGGGATCCCAGGTGGAAGGCCCACTGAATGGAAGGCTCTTTTCCTTTCATCCCCACGTCCTGTGTTCCCTTCTCCTCTCTCTGGAGGACACTGCAGCTGTTGAGGCCCTACTTCTGAGCCAGGCCTGCTTAGTAACCTGCGTGGCCTGCCATTGGGTTCCAAGTGTGGCCTCGTAGGGTGACTCCCTTGTTCTGTCTGAAGGCTGTCTGAGCGCCGTGGGGTCTGCTTTCAACCAGCTTCCTCAGACCACGGGAGCTGCCTGGGCTGTGTCAGCCAAAGCTTTAGGAATGTCTGGTGCCCCTTGTCTTCCTGTGGGCAAGGAGGCTAGAGGGAGAGGGGAGAGCGTGGCTGTAGCCAGGCCCTATTTGGTTGGCCCGCAAGGGCCGCCAGTCCTCAGCCCTCCACCCGTTGGTGAGATGTGGGTCCAGGCGGATGGGCCGAGACAGAAGCAGGGAAGGGACTCTCTTACCTCTTCTCCGGCCTCCTGGAAGCCTCCTCACTGAGGGCCTGGGTCCAAGAAACAGTTTTCTACTGGAGATTCCTCGTTTCTGTCCTTTCCCCGGTGGGCTCTCCTCACCCAGTTCCACTTCCCTGCTCTGGGGGACATATTACAACTTAGGGGAGGCCAAGAGGTCAGGCCAGTGGTCGGCAAACTCCTTAGTCCACAGAGCCAAATAGCAACAGGACAACGACTGAAATTTCTTTTGAGAGCCAGATTTTTTAAACTTAAACTATATAGGTAGGTACCTTGTTATTAACTTAATCAGGGGACTCCTAAGCCGGCCCTTTGCTAAAAACGTCCTCCATCTGACTGAGGTACGTTCGCCGAGGTCGACCCCTTCCAACTCTCCCACCCACACCTGTCTCATATACTTGTTTCGTCTATCTCCTTTCCAAAAACCGACTTCTGCGCATGGGCCACGAAGTTTCAATCGCACTGTACGTGCGCGCCCACACGTGGTATTTTGTGGAAGAGCCACACTCAAGGGGCCAAAGAGCCGCATGTGGCTCACAAGCCGCAGTTTGCCGACCACTGGGTTAGGAGAAGAACTACACACTGAGTCCTGAGAGTTGGGTGGTTCAGTCCTGAAAGGGGAGCGGGTGACTTTGGGGGCAGGGGATCAACGAGCACACACCAGTGCTCTCTGCTCCTCTGGGTCCTAGACAAGCAGAATCTCCACTCTTTTACTGTCCTGGATACCCAGCGTGGAGCCAGCCCTTCCCAGCTGCCCTGTCCAGTCTCTCCTGCGAAGAGTAGGGGTGGTGGTGTCGGCCGGCAACAGGAGTCAGAGAGGGTGGTGGCCAGCGCTCAGCCGTGACCTCTTTCCAGCGGGGAGGACCATAGCGTCTCTTTCCAGCCTCCATCTGGGCTGCAGCCAGCTCAGGAGGACTCGACTTAGATGCCAAAGTCTTGTTGACAAGAAGACTCTGGTTTTAAGAACAGTGGTATTTGGGAACTAAAAATAATGGCAGTAATAGTTGCTCTTTCCTGATTGTTGGATAAAGCATTGTGTGTGTGTGCTCTTAGCTGCCCAGTGTGAAGTAGGGAATAGTGTATCCGCTGTACGACACGGAAGCTGATGCAGTGGGTGGTGGGTGGAAGCGAGTGATGTTGGACAGACCTCTGCGACATCAACCGGACCGTCTCCTGACACAGGCGTGGGGTCCCCCCACACACTCATCTTTGGATGCTTTCCTTCTCCCTTTGTCATAATCTCTTCTCCCTCTTAAGGATGGTGTTGATGATGATAAAGTCAGCCGGTGTTAGTAAGTGGCAGGTTTGGGATTTGAACCCTGGCAGTTTGTCTCTGGCCCTATACTCTTAAGCCCCTCTTGCAACTGTTGTTCCTTGAAGTCCATCCAGCATGCAGCTCATCGTGACAGGAAGTGCTGTCCTGCTATGCCATGCAGACCAGCCCCTGGGGTAGAAACACCAGGAGGTATGGGCACAGTAGAGCACAGACAGGCGGTAGGAGTCCTTGATATTTGGCTCCCGAGGGGCAGAGGGCCCGAATTCTCAGGTAGATGCTGAATCCCTATTCCAGATTTTGAGGACGTGGAGACTGCCAGATCCCACCCTCAGAAAAGAGGGGCATGATGAGAGTCAGGAGGTGAAGTAGAGGCTGCCAAGGAACTTGCCCACCCACCTTCTGCTCATGGGAGCGGGACAGAAGGAAGGGCCCTGGTAGCGGTCTTGCAGCGCCTGCAGGAAATGGGGCTGAGAAGCAGTGGGCCATGGAGACCAGGCCTTCAGGACCCTGTTGAATAGGACCTGGTGTGCCCTTTGGCAGACAGAGCAAGTACCAGTGGAGCCTCGACATGTCCTTCTCCCCAAGGGGTGTAAACCTTAGAGTCCCTTTTGGAGGGAAAGAACAAGTATTTGAAAATCTACTGGCCTAGCAAATGCTGTTTGAGGACCAGCCAGGCTTATGTGAGCCGCATGATGTCTGGACACCAGAGGGCAAGAGAGCGCTGTGGGCTGGGGGACACCGCAAGGCTTGGGGGAGTTCGACTTGCAGAAGACAGAAGGTACCCTGAAAGGCCCAGGAGCCTCTCCTTTCCGGCCTACTGTACACATGAAATCCTTTCTCCTCAAAGGTTCAACCCGCCCTCGCTGGTGTTGCTCAGTGGGTAGAGCGTCGGCCTGCGGACTGAAGGGTCCCAGGTTGATCCAGTCAAGGGCACATGCCCGGGTTGCAGGCTTGATCCCCAGGAGAAGGCCGATCCATGATTCTCTCTCATCATTGATGTTTCTATCTCCCTCTTCCTCTCGCTTCCTCTCTGAAATCAATACAAATACATTTTTTAAAAAGGTTCAACCCATGTGCTTCTGGGATCTGAGCCAAGCAGCTCACCCCAAACCAGCCAGCAGCTACTGCTATACAGAGAGAAAGGAAAGCTTCCGTTGGCACAAGAAGGGAAACATCGTAGCAGATACTTTGTGTTGTTTTTCTGTCTGAAAAGCATCTGGTTGGGGACGCTCAGGAACCCTGGACAGTTCCTTGGTGGTAGCAAGTCACGCCTTTCCTCTGTGGTTTTGTGGGCTTGCTTCACTCACAGCCAGAAGGGGCTGTGAGAGGAAGAACTTTGACTCACTCCTCTGGTCACCCTGCTCCCCTCCAGACGATCTCCTTGAATTTCCCAAGGCAGCGGGGATGGTTCTGGGAGGAGGCCCTGGCAGTAGCTTTGTCCCGTTTGCTGAGTTGATGATGTCGTGTGTTCTTTGCGAGATAAGTCAGGACTCTAGACCAGACTCGGACCAGACTCTGAACAGTTTTACTGAGATTTAACTCTCATACCATACAGGTCACCCATTAGAGTGGACAATTAAAAGAGCTATGCATCTATCACCACAGCCTCCCCACCCTCTTCTGCCCTCAGCCCTCAGCCCTCGACGAATCTGCTATCCGTCTCCATGGGTTTGCCCGTTCTGAACTTTTCATAGAAGTGGAATCATACAATATGTGGGCCTTTGTGACTGGCTTTGTTCACTCAGCACCGTGTTTTCAAAGTCCATTCGTGTTGTTGCATGTGTCAGAACACTTTTTAAAATTGCCAATGAATATTGCACGGTGTGGATATTGCACAGTTTATCTGTTCACCAGTTGATGGACATCTGTGTCATTTCCACTTTCTGGCTATTACGAATATGGGATGTTTTGAATGAACACGTATATAAAGTTTTTGTGTGGACATACATTTCCACTTCTCTCGGGTGTGTAGCTAAGAGTAGAATTGCTGTGTCGCAGTATTTCTGTGTTTAGTTAGCCCTTTGAGGAATGTACAGTCTTCGTATGTCTTCCTCTGGACCATACCCTTTCTGAGCTCTGTTTCTACCCCTGGTCAGTGCTGCTGTTATTTCTGCTTCCTCACACCCTTATTTGAGCAGTGGGGTGGCTAAGAAGGGCAGACTGTTACCTTGCTCAGACGCTGCCATTCAGTTAATTCATTACACAGAATTCATTGAGCACCGACCATAACCCTGCCTGTCTAGCTGCTGGGCTGTAACAGTGCGTACACGAGTCTTCTTGAACTTCCACTCCGTTGGGTAGACAGCAGATCACTGCAAAGTGAGAAATAGGAAAGGTCAGTGTAAAGTGAGTGCACTGAAGTGCTGCTGCTGCTGCTCCTGGGAGATGCAGCCTTCTCCCGGTGTGAACAGGCACCAGGGCGCATGCGGGGAGCTGGCAGGGCAGCGTACTTACAGGGGTGCTGTCCCTCCCTGCAGCCCGCCTTGGGACACCTCGACTCCAAGCCCAGCGGTAAGTCCAACATGCTGCGGGGCCGCAACTCAGCCACCTCTGCTGACGAGCAGCCCCACATCGGCAACTATCGACTCCTCAAGACCATTGGCAAGGGCAACTTCGCCAAGGTGAAGCTGGCTCGGCACATCCTGACCGGGAAAGAGGTGAGCGCTGGGGTGGGGAACCTGGCAGCACCTCCCAACTGTTGGCACCCCCATAGGTAGTGGTGGCACTACTACCACAGCCATCCTCTTGTTTACTAGACAGAAATGTGACCTGAACAAACAGGAGTGCCAAGAGGGATGGGACAAAAAGGAGGTGGGAACAGGAAGGAGGAAGGCGCTTCGAGTCCTGGGTTTAGTTTGGTCAAAGAGGTAATCTTGGGCTTTTTGTCTCATGTTCAGGTGGCTGTGAAGATCATTGACAAGACTCAACTGAACTCCTCCAGCCTCCAGAAGGTAAGCAGACAGCCCTCCCTTCCTAACCTCTCGCCAGGGGCAGTGATCTCCTGACCCCATTGGGATCTTCTCTTGGATCCCTAGTGTAAACTCTCTGGTCATCTCAGTGTCCCTCTGCAGGACTGTGCTGTGTGTAGGGCTTTGGCTGATCCGCTGGGCTGACTCCTGACTGGGCTCCCTGGCCACAGGCGCTCTCTGTCGAGGCCTCTCTGGCCCCTCCCAGCCACTTGGCCTACCTGTCTGACCTACTTCTGCACCTTGTTATCTGTTGGCCTTTGGCCAGCCCTACACAGAACTCATGCTGTAGCCATCACTAGAAACGCATTCCAAGACCTGGGGTGATGAAGGTGGGTCACTCTGGAAGCACAGGGACAAGGGGAGGCAGGACCCTGCCCTGGACTCTGTGCCAGCTGCGGGTTAGGGAGTGGGCACCGAAGACGGGCTTTAGAGTCAGCACTTGTTTCACACCCGTGGCAGGGAGTGCAGACGGCGTCAGGCCCTCCCGCTCTCCTGCTCACCCCGAGGCTCCTCTTGGCTAAAAGTCGCAGGGTCATGTGCTAATTCTGGCTTCTCCTTCCCCCTGACTTACAGCAGGAAGCCATGGTCTCCCTTAGCTGTGGGGGACCCTCCAGGTGGCCCCCCTGCTCGAGGAACAAGACGCTGGAGGAGGCAGGACAGGAGACTTTTATTGGCAGAGAAGACAGCGTGCTAGTGACCGTTGATGTGGCACTGGAAGCTGCCCTCTCCTTCCATCCTGGGCTCCGGGGGGCAGGCAGGAAAGAGGAGGAGGAAGCCCCCCATCTGGCTCCCAGAAAGCTGCCCCTTCAGGTCAAGTCAGGTCTCCTTTGTGTCTCATCCTCCGGCTGCCCCGGCTCCCGTTTTTGACCGGGATTAGCCCAGTGTTTTCCACCTCGTGGCAGGTTGTGTCAGCTGCAGGGGCCTGGAGGCTCGGGACGAGCCACTGAGGCCTGTTGTAGAGATAGATGCTCTCCGAAGTGAGCGTGTGTGGGTTGAGGTGCCCTGACATGCTGACAGGCAAAACCAAAGTGTTTTCCCTTTTTGTTGCCCGTGGGATCCCCTCAAGGT
>NW_006296413.1:4889853-4891395 GCF_000327345.1 Myotis davidii | reverse complement strand
GGCGTGGTGGGGCCCTTTGGTCTCTGGAGCAGGCCAGCCTGCCGTCACTGTGATGGCCAGCGCCAGCGGGCATCTTCCTTCCCACCTCTCTTCTCCCTGCCTCTTCCTGCCTGGCTGGAAGGCACCAGTACCAGACAGATGGAGCCATCTTAGAAGCCTTTTAACAGCTCTGTTACCAAGGCCAGTCTGATTCTGGCCAAATTACTCTATTTAAATTTTATCCAGCAATGACTCTAAAGGACGATCATTGAAGAAGCTAGCCCCTCGGGGTTCCAGAAAGCCCAGAAAACTCCCTGCTCTCCCAGGAGCGCCCTTCCAGGCCAGGGGCACCCTTGGGGGAAGGACCCTGGCAGCTGCCTGTGGGCCCCATTCAGTGCTGCCTCCCATCACTGCCCCTGAGGTGGGGTCCAGGATTTTTTGCTTCTTCACCCAAAACAGCAGCTGGACCAGGGAAGAAAGCAAGCGAAACCTGGGCTCTGACCAGAGGAGGGAGCCAGGGTCAGAACCGGGTCCTGAAGGAGGGAAGCCTGCCCCGACTTCCCCTTTCCAGCTCATGAAGGTGCTGGGGTATCGTGAAAGGAAAAATGTGTTCACTTTATTTCACAAACTGGACTCCAGCCCTCACCCACCCTCCACGCCAAGCAAACTCGTTTTGCTCTTTGTGCAAGTGGAGAGGCCTGGAAGTTACAGAAACCCCACCTCCAGTCCGCGGGCCCCCGCGAGGGGATGGAGTTCAGTGCTGTCATCTTTCTTTATGGAAATGTATGGTTTGGAGTCCCTGGTTTTGTTTCACAAAGAGAGCGTGAGTGTGTGGAGGTGGATTTGATTAAAATTGGCATCAGCTATATATAGGAGTGGCTCCTGTCCCCACCCCAGGGGCCCAGAGAGAGAGGTCTGCCCACTGGTGCAGGGCCCTCGGACTTCTGGAAATTAGATGACGGGCTCCCCTTCAGCACCCCCCCCCCCCTTAACACAGACCAAGCCGGAGTCTCTTTTGTCCTGAACTTTAGTTCTGAATATTCATGCACAGAGGTTCACGGTCCCTCCCTGAGAGGCACCCAACCGAAACCCTCTGCTGTGCGGGGCAGGATCTGGGTGGACGCAGCAGGGTGGCCGGCTGGCCCCAGTGCCGGAGCTCAGGGTACGAGCCGTCCGAGCCCAGCTTCCCTCCCGCTGACCCTCCCACCCCTCACCTGTTCTCAGCCCTCAGGGCTGGGCACGGAAGGCGCAGACCATTGCCCTGTTTCGTTTCCTTGCCCGTCGTCTTTTTGGAAAAAAGTGCCTCTGTTGGAGAGGCCCGAGGAGAGCACGTGGTGCGAACATGACCCTCTGTTTTACTTTTCAGCTGTTCCGGGAAGTAAGAATAATGAAGGTTTTGAATCATCCCAACATAGGTGAGAACCAGCTGCCGCTCCATTCTTTTCCCCCACATCAGGGCTGCAGTCCTCGGGGTGCCTCTGGGGAAGCCCAGCTCACAATGTAGCTCTGCCTGAGCGCCGAGCTGTCCTTAGTAGCGTGGCTGCTTTGAGAGGAACTTGTCCT
>NW_006296413.1:4873744-4889704 GCF_000327345.1 Myotis davidii | reverse complement strand
GGGCTGTGTCTTCATCCCTAGGATGCCCCCTGTACGTGTTGGGGCTTAATATGTGGCCCCTCCTACTTTTTTGACTCATGGCTTGGCCTTTTCTCTTGTAGTTAAATTATTTGAAGTGATTGAGACTGAAAAAACTCTCTACCTTGTCATGGAGTATGCCAGTGGAGGTAGGTATGGCACCGCCTCTCCTGCTGTGCACCCACTGCCCGGCCCCAGCAAGCTCTGACCCAGCCCTGTGCCCGTCTCTTGCAGGAGAGGTGTTTGATTACCTCGTGGCTCATGGCAGGATGAAAGAAAAAGAGGCTCGAGCCAAATTCCGCCAGGTGGGTGTGACTCCCTCCCGGAGTACGGGTCTGACCTTGGCCTTTTGGGGCTGCCTGTCTGTAAGTGGCCTTTGAAGGGTCCTTCAGGCTTTGCTATCTGAGTGGCAGCTTAGAATGAGATCCCAAGGTCACAGCTGTGCCAGCTCCTGTGGCCTCCCCAGGTGGCTCTGGACTAACCCTTCTTCCTTCCTTTCAGATAGTGTCTGCTGTGCAGTACTGCCACCAGAAGTTTATTGTTCACAGAGACTTAAAGGTAGGTGTGCTTGTCCTAGCCGGTTTGGCTCAGCGGATAGAGCGTCGGCCTGTGGACTGAAGGGTCCCGGGTTTGGTTCTGGTCAAGGGCACATGCCCAGGTTACAGGCTCGATCCCTACTTGGGGGCGTGCAGGAGGCAGCCAATCCATGATTCTCTCTTCATCGTTGATGTTTCTCTCTCTCCCTCTCCCTTCCTCTCTAAAATCAATAAAAATATATTAAAAACATTTTTTAATAAAAGGTAGGCGTGCTCTTCCCCCTGCACCTTTGAGTGAGAGCAGGTTGTTCCCTTCCATTCACCGTGACGTGACCATCAGGTCTGAGCATTCAAGGCAACACCAGCCTTTACTGCTTTGGAGATAATGAGGACGCCCTGGTCTGCTTCTAATGTAGGCCTCAGGCTAGACGCAGGATCCCGTCCCCGCCGTGGGCAGAGGCTCTGGGCCACCATCCTCCCGTGTTGCCAGGCAGGGGCACGTTCGACGGCCCAGGGCTGACTGCAGGGAGAATGCTCGCTGCGTTCACCCCGCCGCACAGCTGCTGTGCAGAGCGCATGTGCACGGAGAGGTTCGAATGTGAGGCAGACATGACCGTGGTTAACCTGCGCCTGACGGAAGCTTTCGCAGCTCAGAGCATCTCTGAGCCTGCAGATCCCAGCTCTCCCCTGGCTGCCCATTGAGGAGTAGTCTGCGCTGCCCTCTTCCAGCCCAGCCTGTTCACGCTGATGGAAGGCCTGTCTGAGGCTGGAGGAGAAGGTCCTAAGCCTGGAGAGGGCGTCCTGTTGGCTTTCCCATCCCCTCAGCTTCTGCCCAGTGCCTTCGTGGGTCCACTCGGGTCCCTGACGGTTTCCACCTTCCCTCTCAGGCAGAAAACCTGCTCCTGGATGCCGACATGAACATCAAGATCGCAGACTTTGGTTTCAGCAATGAGTTCACCTTTGGAAACAAGCTGGACACGTTCTGTGGGAGCCCCCCGTACGCGGCCCCAGAGCTCTTCCAGGGCAAGAAGTACGACGGGCCCGAGGTGGACGTGTGGAGCCTGGGCGTCATCCTGTACACACTGGTCAGCGGATCCCTGCCGTTTGATGGACAGAACCTCAAGGTGGAGTGAAGCGCAGGCTGAGATCATTGTTATTACTTCTCATTGCCTCTCTCAGCCTCCAGTCTTACCCCGACCTCTCCCCTTTGCCACCTCTCTACACTTCCCACGCCAGAGCCTCAGAGAAGGGCTTGCAGAGGTAGCAGCTAAAGCCTTCTGCACCCAGGGCAGTCACCTACCTCAGTCCTCCTCCAGGGATGGGACCAGTTGTGTGTCCGTCATGCCCTCGGGGCACTCAGGATGTAGGCCTCGGGCTTGGGGGGCGGGGGCATGTCCCTGCTCTCTGCCTCCTGCTGTATTTCATTTCTAGCTGCCTGGTCAGTCTTAAGCTCTCAGGAGCCCGGATACTAGGTTTCTTCTGTTGGCTTTGGGGTGATTTCCGTTTCCCTCCTGCAGGAACTGCGGGAGCGGGTACTGAGGGGAAAATACCGTATTCCGTTCTACATGTCCACAGACTGTGAAAACCTGCTTAAGAAATTTCTCATTCTCAATCCCAGCAAGAGAGGCACTTTAGAGGTGAGCAGCTGAGAGCCCCGCTGGCCGCCAGGTCCCGGGTTCCCAAGGAAACCTTCACACTGAGGCTCCTTCCCCTTCACTTTATTCCCCAGCAAATCATGAAAGATCGATGGATGAATGTGGGTCACGAAGATGATGAATTAAAGCCTTATGTGGAGCCACTCCCTGACTACAAGGACCCCCGGCGGACAGGTGAGGCTCGGCTGGGCCGTGAGGTTGAGCCTGCCAAAGACTCGGGACGAGCCTTAACTGTGTACCCCCTGTGCAGAGCTGATGGTGTCCATGGGTTACACACGAGAAGAGATCCAGGACTCGCTGGTGGGCCAGCGGTACAACGAGGTGATGGCCACCTACCTGCTCCTCGGCTACAAGAGCTCGGAGGTGTGTGCCCTGCCCCTCCCCGGTGCCCTGCTGGCCGTGGCACCCCAATGTTTCCATACCCCATTGAGGGCAGAAGCTCGTGTCTGGGTGGGTGTGCTGCCTCTGCTGATGAATTTGAAGCCTCAGCTTTGGTGGCCAGAGTCCACAGGCCTTTGCTCTCACTGACCTCCGTCAGTGCGTGAGTAGGTAGCTGGTGGGGTCTGGGCCTGGGTCTGGGCTTCCATGTGGGTGGGTAGACCTGGTTAGACTGGGTCATAGTCCATCTGACTGGCTCAGTTCTGTGTTCATCTAGAAATGTTGTTTCCACATATTTGTCTCTCTTTGTTTTGGGAATTGTGTATCTCTGGGTCTCTGCGTGTTTCTTAGAAGAGTCTCAAGTCTGTGCTGCTTCTGCCTGGTGCTTGTTTCTGGATACGTGTAGCTGTGTGCATGTATGTCCATCCTCTCGTCTGTGCCTCTGGGTCATCATGTCCTATGTCGGAGTCCGTGGGGTCTGTGGGATGGGGGTCTTGGTCTCCATCTGTGTCCCCAGCTGCACGCATTGCCTCTCCCTCCTGCTCCCCCCTGGTGGTGTTGGACTCCCTCTCGGTTCTCCCCTTAGCCTGCCCAGGAGGTACGCGAGAGGTCTGTGTCTGGACCTGCGTTCCTGTGGGCGTGTGTATCCCTCCGTGAGGTGGGGGTCTTTGTGGGAGGTGGGGTCGTGTCTGTCTGTGTCTGTGGGGGTCTGTGTTGGGCACCTGTTTCCACAAGTGTTCGGTCGCACATTGGCCTTGCAGGGCCTGGCCAGGAGCGCCGGGTGGATTTGTGGATCGCGGCCTAACTTCTGCCCTCCCTTTCCTGTTCTTGCAGCAGGAAGGCGATGCCATCACCCTGAAGCCCCGGCCTTCAGCTGACATGACCAATAGCAGTGCTCCCTCCCCCTCCCACAAGGTACAGCGCAGCGTCTCTGCCAACCCCAAGCAGCGGCGCTTCAGCGACCAGGGTAAGTGCTTTGGGGAGTTGCAGGTGGGGGGCCCACCCTCTGCTGAGAGGTCACAAGTTCTCGGACTTTGGATGACATAGCTGAGTTTTACTCCCTATTCAGCCACTTACTAGTAGCATGACCTTGGGCAGGTCCCTTCCCTCAGCCTCTGAGAAGTGGTGTTTACTGATTGCTGGCAAGACTGCAGGAGAGCAGGCGTGGGCGGGGGGAACGCTGTGAGCCCCGTCCTTACCCATTCCCACTGTCACTGGCCCAGCAGCTGGTCCTGCCATTCCCACCTCAAATTCCTACTCTAAGAAGACTCAGAGTAACAACGCGGAGAACAAGCGGCCTGAGGAGGACCGGGAGTCAGGGCGGAAGGCCAGCAGCACAGCCAAGGTGCCTGCCAGCCCCCTGCCCGGCCTAGAGAGGAAGAAGACCACCCCTACCCCCTCCACGGTGAGCCACGCTGCCTGGTCTCCTCCTTCCATCCTCCTCCTCCCCCTCCGCCCTTCCTCCCCACCCCTCGGCCTGTCCTCTCCAGGCAGCTCTTGGTCCAGACCCACTCCCTTTGCCCGCCGACCTGACCTCTCCTCCGGGCCGCCTTTGCTCACTTAGAAAGCCCAGCCCCCGGAGGAGGAGCAGGCCGCTGTTTGCCGGCCGTGCTGCTCTGGGGGGAGGTGGAGGGAAAGGGGTGCTGTGACCCTGCCAGTGAAACAGGTTCGGGAACAGCCTTGTTCTCTCCCCACAGAACAGCATCCTCTCCACCAGCACAAATCGAAGCAGGAATTCTCCGCTTTTGGAGAGGGCCAGCCTGGGCCAGGCCTCCATCCAGAATGGCAAAGACAGGTGAGCAGGCCGGCCAGGAGCCACCTCTCATGGCGGTGACCTCCGTCAGCGGCACCACCCCCCTCCCTGCTCCCTGGAGTTCCGTCGCTCTGTCCAGTCCAGCTTTCCACTCCAGACCTCCTCCCTCCCACCTCCCCACACCCCTTTCCCTGTGCTCCTGCGGCCGCTCCTTGCAGTGGACCAAGTGTGACTCCCTGGTCATCTCATCAGGGCTGGCAACCCGCTCCTCTGGGCCTCAGTGCTGAGGCTTGTTCCGGGGCCCCAAGCGCAGGGCAGGGCAGAACTGAGGTGCCCACCTGCGGGGTGTGCACATGGAGGTGACCCCAGCTGTGCCCGAGAGCAGAGCCCCCAGCTCCTTGTCCATCAGCATCTCTTACTGTGCGTCCCTGGCTCCGCCTCTCCTGAGCCTAATGAAGACTCCCCTTAGCAATCCCTGCTCTTTCTGGAGAGGAAGCAGCCTTGCTTTCAGAATTCCTAGGAGACCAGTGTGGCTGGAGGCAGTTGCCCCCTTGGCTTTCTTGCACTTTGGTTTCCTCCCCAGGCCCTGGACCACCTCGCCTTCCTCACCCTGCCCTCCGCTCCCAGCTCCGCCTTCCTCAGCTCTGACTGGTGTCCCGCTGCTTCTCCTGGGGCTGACCTGCATCCTGCCGCGCTCCCAGCTCTGGCCCTTCCCGCCTGCCCTGGCTTCCTCACCCAGCCTCCCGCCCCACCCACCCCTAACCCAGGCCTCTCCGCTGCTTTTGTCTCCTAGCCTAACCATGCCAGGGTCCCGGGCCTCCACGGCTTCTGCTTCTGCCGCAGTCTCTGCGGCCCGACCCCGCCAGCACCAGAAATCCATGTCGGCCTCCGTGCACCCCAACAAGGCCACTGGGCTGCCCCCCACGGACAGTAACTGTGAGGTGCCGCGGCCCAGGCAAGTGTGCTGGGGCAGCTGGTGCACCTGCTGCCCTACACCTGTCCCACCCCTGCCTCCAACCGTTTCTTCCCACCTGGTCCTGCTCTGTTCTTGTCATCTTAGCCACAAGAAATGGCTTTGTCCCCTGCTGCCAGGAAGTGGAAGGAACAAAACATGGCTTAATGCCCCCCTCTTTTCCTGCAGTCTCCCCTCAGAGCAGATATGCCCGAAGCCGTCCGAGGCTCCAGAAGGAAGCCTTTTGGTTCTGAGCCTCCTGGACTTCCTTAGGACCCAGGAACAGTCAGCATCACAGGGACTCACCCTTGAGGGTTGGTCAACATTGTCCCCTCGAGGTTCCAGCTGCCTAGCTCCCAAGGAGCCCCGTCCCTCCAGCCTGTACTGCTCTCCACACACGGATCCCTCCTGCCTCCCTCCCTCCCCCACCATTCCTCCCACCTCACCTAGATGTCCTCCTTCCCAGTGTCCTCAGCGGTCACACCCCTCCTCCTGTGTCCTCTGTGATGGCTGCCTCTGCCCCAGCATCTTCCTTCCCTGCTCCCACCAGGGCTCCAGCTGCTTGGCCGTGATGGCTTCTCGGGCCCTGATGCATTTCCCCACCCCCACCTCTCTTCCCACAGCACAGCCCCCCAGCGTGTCCCTGTCGCCTCCCCCTCCGCCCACAACATCAGCAGCAGCGGAGGAGCCCCAGACCGCACTAACTTCCCCCGGGGTGTGTCCAGTCGGAGCACCTTCCATGCCGGGCAGCTCCGGCAGGTGCGGGACCAGCAGAACTTGCCCTACGGCGTGACCCCAGCCTCTCCCTCTGGCAACAGCCAGGGGCGGCGGGGGGCCTCCGGGAGCATTTTCAGCAAGTTCACCTCCAAGTTTGTACGAAGGTGAGTGGGGCCTTAAGGTGGCAGAGTGTGAGGCCAGGCCTTCCTGCCTGCCTGGGGTGGGGTGGGGGTACCTGGAATTGGGGTTAAAAGAGGCTTCCGGAAGCCTACGAAATTGGTCTTTGTCAATAACTCAGGTGCCCAGACCCTCCTTGTCCCTCTTAGGTCTCCCCAACTCCTTATACATACACCTCATTCTCTGGCCTGAGCAGATGGCCCATGCTGATGCCGCCTCCTCTCTAGGAGAGTGTGAACTCAGATGCTAAAATAAAAGCCCCCTCTTCTCCTGGGTTCCCATGGAAACTTATATTTGGTGACGCAGCTGCAAAGTCATGAGACCTGAGCCAGGCTGGGCCAGCAAGGAGTTTTTCCTGGTCTCTTGTCTGCCCCCTCTGACCTCCTTTCCCCGAACCCAGTGGTTGGTTGGGTCTCACTGCAGCCACTCCCTCTGCTCCAGCCCGGCTCTCCGGCCCCGGGTTGCCCGGATGAGGGCCGTAAGTGCAACCGCTGGTGGGGGCCCAGGGCGGCCTCCTCCCTCGCAGCCTGATGCGCTGATTTTCTTGTGTGGGAACCAGGGTGGGAGTCTCTTCATGAGGGTCCCCACACCTGGCTCCCCACCACCCCAAAGGGACAGTTTTGATTCTTGAGGTGCATCCAGCAATCTGGCCTCTTGGGATAGTTCCTGTCTCTATCCCACCCTCCCTCTGCCCCTCAGTGCAGCTCAGGAAGCAGCGGAGGCCGGAGAGAGTGGGCGGCCTGCCCTTCCTCCCACCTCAGCCCGCTCAGCTGGAATAGACAGAGAAACCGTGCCCCTGGCCCGCCCTGGAGTTCAGGTGCAGGGCTGCAGGTGGGCGCGAGCAGATCCCGTGCCTGGGACTCTAGTCTCGCTGAGCGGCTCTTCCACAAACGGGGTGACCCTTGAACCTGTAAAGTCCACCCCTACCTGCTTATCCACATACCGTCTTGTTGTTTTTGTTTTTTTATTTCTTTTTTTATTTTGTCTTTTTTTGTTTGTTTTTTTAGAAATCTGTCTTTCAGGTTTGCCAGAAGGTAGGCGTTGAGCCCACTGTGTGTGTGTGTCTGTCCTGTGTCCTGTGTCCGTGTCCTCCTCTGTCACTAACTCCCCTTTTCTGGCTCCTGCTCCCCCTCCTCTGCTAACCACATCTGTGTGGCCCTCTGCCATCTTAAAGGGATGAAGACGGCTCGGACTGGGCCGCCGCGTGAGGCCACGTTTGCCCACTCGGGCAGGTGACTTTGAAGATGATGGGCCTATCCCCAAGCAAGGGGGTCTTCTCAGGGAATTCTCCCTTTAAGATTGGCTCCTCCCCCACCCCACCTCTGGGTTTTGGTCTTTGGTCTCAAACATGGGGTTTGTGTTCTGGCCCTTCCCCTGTCTGTGCATGCGCTCCCAAGAGGGTCTCCCTGCCGAGGTCGACAGTGCACCTGGGATGGTCTCTCATTCTGGGTCTCCTGGCTTCCCTGTCTCTGTCCCTGCGAACCTCTGGGCTCTGTGACCTTCTGCCCCTGTCCCAGGGGTGGCAGGACTTTGGATGTACTGCAGGGACTCGGGGTCCCAGGGCTACAGTCTGCCGCCGCTGGGCCCAAGGAGCCTTTGCCTCACAAATAGGGCACAGCACCCCTCTGGCAGCTCCTGCAGAGCTCGGGCCACCCCCCAGCACAGCTGCTGCCTCCAGCAGTATCTGAATGAACCAAACCGCCTCCCTTCTGGGCTGACACAGCCATGGCCTGTGGCTTCCAAAGAGCCAGGAGCTGGGATGTTCTAGGGCCCTGGCAAAACGGAGAGATCCCCCTCCCTCGGGCATCTCCCTTCCTTGGCCGGATCCTGGCTCCGTCCCCACCCCCGGGCCTCCTCCTCCTCTCTGGAGGCCTGGGTGGGCCAAATACCAAGCTGAAGACCAAGGGCCAGGTTTCCCAAGGTTGTCAGCCCGGCCCTGTGCTAGGACACCTGGTAGGCACGTTGGTGCCCCAGCTGACAGAGAAACAGCCGAGACAGGGTCTTCAGGCTTTCCCCTTCCTCCTACCCGACCCCACCCAGCGCTTCACTGCATGGCTGGCTGTTGACTCATGTGGGGGCCAGCCCTGCAGGCGCCTCCACCCACAGGGCCAGAGCCAGGTGTGGCCGGAGAGAGCAGCCAGGCTCCCGGCGCAGTGCGCTTGTCTGCATTTGTGTGTCTGATGTCTTTGTGTTCCTTTTACATGTGCTGCTGCTGCTCTCTCTCTCTCTCTCTCCTCACACCCTGCCCTCCTCTGCAGCCCCCAATTTCCCAGCTCCAGGCACCCATCTTCCAGCCCGGAGCTGGAGAAGCCGCTCAGCGGGGCCAGACCTCTCCCCACACCCGAGGTGTCTGCCCGGCCCTGCCCTGCGTCCTCTCGTCCTCTCCTCCGTATAATCTGATGGCTTGGCAGCCTGGCAGGCAGGGGAGTTATCAAACAATGGGGGAGGTGGGCTAGTCTGGGCCCCAGGCACCATCCCTGAGCACATCAAAGCAGTTCCAGAGCTTGGCCCTCTGAGCTCCCAGAGGTTCTGAGAAGGGCCCTGCCTGCCCAGTGACTGCTGGGGGCGGGTGCCTGCACCTCCACAGCCTCCCTCCCCAGCACACTCCTCTGGGACTGGGGAGGGGCGGGCTCCCTCTTGGGAAGGGACCGGCTGTGCTGTGACAGCCGGGGTGAGGTGCCGCAGAGCCATGTTGGCCTGCCAGGGGACCGGAAAGCGGCCTCAGGCTGGGTCCTGCCTGCCCTCGGTGGCACCGCCCTGGACTGCCTCACCTGGGTCTGCGGCGGTGGAAGGAGCGAGCAGTCCCAGCACTAAACTCTCCCTCGCTCTGTTTTTTGAGGAACCTGAATGAACCCGAAAGCAAAGATCGAGTGGAGACTCTCAGGTGAGAGGGCTGGAGCCGCACAGCCCTGCCTGGCCTCGGCCCTGCCCCGCCTCCCGCTCCTCTCCCCCTGCCACCCCTTCGCCACCCTCTGAGGCTTCCCTTTCCTCAGAGAACCCCCAGCGCAGGGTGGCCCTTCCGCCGTCTGGAAGGAGGAGCCCTGTCACCTGTCTGGGCCTCCGCGCTTCCGTGTCCAGCCCTGAATTCAGGCTGCCGAGCGGGCTCCCCACTCCTCCCTGACCCTCCCCTCTTCAAAGGGGAGCACGACTGTACCCCAGCCCTGCCCGCGGCCGCTTCTGCCTGGCTCCTCCCCTCTGCCCGGGTGGAGGCCAGGACTGCCCACGCCGCTCTCGGCTCTGCTCTGCTCTCAGGGTCCCTGGCGCCGGGGTGGTGCCCTGGGTGGGTCCTCGGTCCCCTGACGCGGCTCTGCCTCCCCGCAGACCTCACGTGGTGGGCGGCGGTGGCAGCGACAAGGAGAAGGAGGAGTCCCGGGAGGCCAAGCCGCGCTCGCTCCGCTTCACGTGGAGCATGAAGACCACGAGCTCCATGGAGCCCAACGAGATGATGCGGGAGATCCGCAAGGTGCTGGACGCCAACAGCTGCCAGAACGAGCTGCACGAGAAGTACATGCTGCTGTGCATGCACGGCACGCCGGGCCACGAGGACTTCGTGCAGTGGGAGATGGAGGTGTGCAAACTGCCGCGGCTCTCCCTCAACGGGGTGCGGTTTAAGCGGATATCGGGCACCTCCATGGCCTTCAAAAACATTGCCTCCAAAATAGCCAACGAGCTGAAGCTTTAACGGGCCGCCAGGAGCGGGGGCGACGGAGGCGGGCCGCTGGACTTAGCTGCTGGCCCGCCGCTCCGGCCGCCTGGGCGAGACTGCAGACGGGTGGCGTGTCTCCCCTGCTGGCACTTCTCCCTCCCGCCCTGCTCAGTTTTTTCTTCCATGTTTGTGGGATGGGAGATGGTTCTTTCCCCCCACGTTGACCCCTGCCCAGAGGCCGCCCTCCCCCTCTCCCACAGGAGGTAAAGGAAGGGAGGGCGGGGGCAGGGCTCCCCTCGGTACTGCGGTTGCACAGAGTATTTCGCCTAAACCAAGAACTTTTTTATTACCAAAAAGAAAAAAGAAAAAAAAAATCCCAGCGGCCATTTTTCCTCCCTGCCCCATTGGGACAGTCGAGACTGGATCTGTGGGGTTTCCCGGGAGGGTGGCTCAGGGCTGGAACACTCTCAGGCAAGAGTGGTGGAGCTCCCTTTCAGGCCCGCCGCCAGGCCCGCTGCGGGCTGCTCCCCTCTCCCCCTCCCCCTCCCCTCCAAGCAAACCACCAGAGGTGGCCTTCCCCTGACCTCAGGCCCCTGGGCTGGAGCCTGGGGGGCTAGGGGCTGGGGTGGGGGTGCTGCGCAGCCCTGAGGTGGGTGGGCTGGCAGCGAGGCGTGGGGCTCCAGCCTCCCCCCACACTGTATCCTCTGCCCCCCTTCCCAGAGCTGGGCATTTCCTTCCACAAGCTGCTGTGGGGACCTTGGTCCCCCCCCTCAAAAGTCTGTGCCATCTTGTCCCACCCCGTCCCGGGGAAGAAGGCGGGGCTGACCCTAGGGCTGGGATAGGGGAGGGGACTGCTGGGCAGATGGGCTCCTGGACCCCAGGGGCCGCCTGGGCTGGGCGTTCTCCGTTACGGGAGAGCCTTTTGTCTGAAAGCGCAGAGCGCGCTCACTCGCCGCCCCTCTCCTCTCCCCACTGCTCCGTTCATTGGCATTAATCTGGGCACCAGCTAGTTCCATAGCAGTGACTTCCCTCACCACTCATCTCTGGCCTTGCCTTTCTTCCTGACACTGTCACCCTTCCTCTCAGGAGACACTGCCCAGAGCCTGCAGGCCACTGGCGGGGGCGGATAGGGCAGCAGGGCCGGCCTCTGCCCTCCACTGGGTGCGGGCCAGGCCAGGCCACTCCCAGCTTGCTAACCTGTGGCCAGGGTGGGAGTGGCTGGTGGTGGGCGCTTGGCTGGTGGTGGCCGCTGCATCCCTTAATTTATTTCTCTGCTGTTTCTGTTCTTGAGAAATTGGGGGAAGGGGTCCAGCACAGAGGCTGCCCCTACCCTCACCTGAGTTGTACATTTTTTGTGATGGGTTTTATTTTTTATTTTATTATTTTATTATTTTTTTGATTTATGATGACTCCACCCCTACTCATCACCCCCACCCCCAGGCCAGGCTCCTTGGCAATTAAAGCCCTTGGGTCCCAGGAAGGGGCCATGCCAACCTCAGTCCTCCTGCCCCCAAGCCCAGCTTCGGGCTCGGCTCCGACCAAGGGCTCCCTCCTCCCCCTCCTCCCCTATGGAACAGCCCTGGTGCTCCGAGGGGCTGGGAGGGCATGGCTTGGCTCCCAAGGGGGGGATGGTGGCCAGGGGCTCCCAGGCAAGGCGGCCCTCCCCACCCAGCCCCCCACTCCTGCACTTCGTTTCTCCTCTGGATCAAACACGTAATAAAGAGAATGTTTGGAATCTGAGCTACCTCCTCCTCTTTATTCTCCCCACTGGGCAGGGACCCAGTCCCTGTGGGCAAGACGCAGCCTCGCCGCCTTCCTGCAGGATGGATTCCTGTCGGGCCGGGCGCACCCTCCCTACCCTCGTGGCAGTCAGGAAGCCCAGGGTCCTTACACCAACAGGGAGAGAGGACTCGGTGAGCTTGGAAGGTTTTATTTCTTTAAAAAAAACATTGAAAAATAAACCCATGTCTGCATCTGTTCCTTTCTCTAAGCTTTCAGGTGGCGAGTGAAGTGGGCACCCTCAGAGCTCAGCACTTCCCTGGAGGCCTCTTGTGTGGCCAAAGCCGGGAGAGCTGCCCCTTTAGTCTCAGCTGCTGTCAAGCCCCAGGGGACTGTCGGCCCCCTCCCCCCTCCAGCCCCTCCCTACCTCACCCCAGACTTATTGCTAAAAGAAGGGAAGAGGAAGAACCGCCAACAGGCCAAAATGTCCTCCCCCACCCCCCAAGCTACGGTCAGGACCCCCTCTACACAAAGGCTAGGGCCAAAAGGCCAAACTCCAGCTGACGAAGAGGCGGCCACTACGCCCCTCCAGGAAGAGCAGTGCCCGCAGGCCAGCTCGGAGGCCCTGGGCCCTGAGCCCCACCCCGGCTGGGCTGTGGGAGATGGGCCAGCTGCCAGAGACGGTCAGAACTGCTGGTCTGCCCAAGATGGTCAGCAGCTGTGGGTCTTTGAACGACCTGGCAAGAGTTCTAGTCCCTTCTGTCGTCAGTGAAGCCAGGGGTGCCCAACACATCCAGCAAAGGTGTTCTGGAGCCTCTGGGTGGAGGGCTTCAGGGCTCAGAGTGAGGGGGCTGGAGGCTCCAGGGGGGCTCCAATCAGGGTGGGTGGGGGCTGAGGGCCAGGGCGGGCACTGTGGCGGGAGGCAGCCACAGCCGGGCGGATAAGAGGTGGTGGGGGCTGGTTGGGGGCCAGCCGGGGCTGGAGGAAGCGGCCCTGCTGGAGTGGGGGCGGCTGGGACAGTGAGGTGGGAGGTGGAGGGGGGGGTGGCGCAGGGGGCACGGGTCGGGGCACAGATGTTGAGACAGATGTAATCTGGACCTGAAAGGAAAGACAAGAGTGAGAAGCCGGGCGCCGCCACACCCTCAGCCCAACCCAGGGACATAGGCGGTTCCTCTCCTCTCCTCTCTTCTCTGAAGGGTTTCTCTCACCCCTTCTCACCTCGTCATCTTCCTCTAGGGCTGGGGCTGGCAAGGGAGCCCCTCTCCTAGCCTCCTCCATGGGGACCGGGGCTCCAGGGGCCCCATCCTGCTCAGCCTCCCATTCCTGCAGCACCTCCTCCAGATTGAAGCGGCGCCGGTAGCTCACAAAAAAGGTCTTCACCTGGGTCAGAGTCTTGTTCCCAATCACCTCTGCAATAGCCCCGAAGTCTTTGCCGTACCTGCGGATGGCTGCGAGGGCCAAAGGGTAGCAGAGAGAACACCTCAGAACGGGTTACTTCCTGACGCTTCCCCTCTGCCCAGCTCCTTCGAGGGTGGGGAGAGATTCCGGGAACCCCCCCACCCCCCTTCCCTCCAAGTCACACCCACCTTGTACAGCCAGGAGCTGCTCATCTGTGGTCCAGCGGGAGTTGAACTTGGTGTTGGCCTGAAGAGCAAGGAATAGCTCCTTTACACTCAAAAACATAAAAATGGAGGCGCCGCTCTCCAAGCAACACGCCCCTTTCCGCTCCCCCTCCAGAGAGGACCCCTTCCTGCACCCCAACTCAAGAGCAGCCTCACCTCAGGGGGGCGGAGTGGGTCAATGCCACCCTCCAGGGCTTGGCGGAGGCTGCTATTGGTCTGCTTCATGCTCTGCACCTGGAAGGCCAGGCAGTGAAGGGATATCAAGCTCTCCATGCCAGGGAGGCTGTCGGTACCAGCCCTCGCCAGGGCTCTAGCTCTGCACACACCAGTGCCACTTCCCACAAAGCTCTTTGCCACCCACCACTAGCTCCCTCCACCCTCACAGCCGCTCAGCAGGGGCGACGCTGTGTTCCACTCCTGTTCACAGACCAGTGGGAGAAGAATGCCACATCACCCGGCAGCCCAGGAGGCAAGGCAGGGGCAGAAGCAGGCTCGGCACCTGCACCGTCTCCCTTACACCTCAGCTGCCCAGTCATGATGCCCAGCTGCCGACGGCTCCCTCTGCACGTCCCTTCTTCTCTCGGGCCCCCACCTGACGCTTGAGGGAGATGAGCTGGGAATCCAGGCCTCGAAGCGTGAGGTTGGCAAGGTCTGGGCTTCCTGACACGGCGGTGAGGCCCTCGGGGCTCAGGTACATGCCCTTGGGGGGGCGCCGCCGCGTCCTCAGTGGGTGGTGGCGATACTGAGAGGCCTGGGCCTCCTTCTTGCCGGGGCCTGGGCGGGCATTCAGAGGCCGAGAGGGCAAAGGCTGCCGGAGAAAGGAGAGGACGGTGGTGGCGCAGAGCCCAAGGAGAGGGCGGGCCAGTGGGCCGGGCCAGTTCTAAGGCCTCACCTCTCTCTTGGGGTCTCCGGCATCTGGCTCCCCCTCACTCACAGCTCCTCGTCCCTCTTCGAGCTCATCGCTGCTGACACAGGGCGAGAGAAAGAGTGAGGCAGGGGCAGGGCCCCCAGGGGCTCCGCTCGGTCCCCCCTACCCCCTGGCTCACCCCTGGGCCCCACCTCTCTTCTTTGTCCTTTCGGCCCCCCAGCCGCCGAGCCTGTCTGTCCATCACGCTGGTCCGGCTCCGGGTCTTCTTCCAAGAGTAGTAATACTTCACCAGGCTGGGGATCAGCTTGTCGGGTAGCTGGAGGGGCAACGCCAGAGGCTGGGGCCACCGCGTGTGGGCCCCGGGCAGGCGCGTCAGAGAGGAGGGGCTGAGGAGCGATGGCGGGGGTGGAGGGCTTTACCATCTGCTGGATCCGCTGGAAGCACTTGCCGTGGAAGCCAAAGGCCTGTTCAAACAGCACCTTGTCCTCCACGGTCCACTCGTCGGGGAACGGGGTGAAGTTGGCCAGGTCGGCCAGTGACTTCTCCACGTCGTGCTTATGCCACAGGAGCATGCCCAGTGCCTGGCCGGGGAGAAGGCACAACTCAGTCTGAGCCACCCGGGCACTGTCCGGTCCCCACCCAAAGCCCTGTGGGGCCAAGGCTCACCTGCTCAATGTTGTAGCCATGCTTCTCCTTGGCCATTGCAATGTACTTGTCAACTGTGGGAGGGTGGGGCCGGACCTTGGATGAGGGATTACAACTCCTACTCCTGCCCGCCCCCCAACACACACCGGGGTCCGCCTCCAAGCCTGAGCCCCAGGGCAGGGGTTGAACCTACACCTCAGCCTCCAGCCCACTTCTGGGGCAGGCTGGCATGAACGCCAGCCCCCAGTTCCCAGGGATGTGCATGAACCCAGGCTCCCACCCACTCACGCTTGGCATCCGACACACAGTGGTTGGGCGACCACACGAGCATCCCCTTCAGCTCCTTGTTGCTGTAGCGTGCGGGGCTCTCTGAAAGGCAGCGGCGGAGGGAAGACACTCAGCGGCCTCGTGGCGCTGGCCTGGACCCATGGCCAGAGGGCGGCCGAGCAGTGGGGCCTGCGAGGTGAGGCCCAGAAAGGAGGAGGGGCAGAGACCCAGACAGGAAGGCAGAGCAGGAAAACTAGCCATGCCATGGGGCCACCCACCCCCGCCTGGCTGTCCTTCCAGTGGGCGCCAGCCAAGGGCTCCCCCTAGGTGGGGCTCAGGGCCAAGCCCTGGGTGCCCCTCCCTGTGCAGCCTACCCTGCCACTCACCAGGCTTGCACTCGGGGATTACAGCCTGGTAATTGGTTCCAACGCGGATCATGCTGTCTGTGGAGCCAGGAGGAGGCAGTCAGGGCTCCAGGGAGGCGGGAGGATGTGGCGGGGGAGGTGGCCTGGAGTTCCTCCTGGGCACCCAGGGCCCCCACCTTCCAGGAGGCTCACTCTCCCCTCATCTTCCCCCTGTTACCCTCGGCCATACAAGGAACTGGAATAGGAAGAGACCCTGCCTAGTCCTAGCCTATGAGGGCCTGGGGGGCTCAGGGGAGGACGGAGGACAAGGGGCCAGTTTTGGAGCCCAGACCAGGAGAGCCCTTTGTTCTGGCGGGGGGTGGGGGGCCGTTGGAGGGCTGCCCCTAGACCTGGACCACAGCCCTGCAGGAACCCAAGGCTCCTCCCCACCACATGAGCTTCCCAGCTTGGTGTGGTGTCTTCCCAGACCCTGCCCGGCCAGACCTCAGTCCCCTGCAAGGTGGCCAGGTATGAGGGGCCCAGCCTGTGGGTGGGAGGGTGAGGGACGCCCTAGTCCCTCAGGGCGCTGGCGGGCAGCTAGGGGCCCAGCCCCCAGATTCCGTGCCGGCAGCTCCAGGCTTCGGGGAGAAGCACGGCACCGGC
>NW_006296413.1:4872262-4872623 GCF_000327345.1 Myotis davidii | reverse complement strand
GCCCGCCCGGGTGGAGCCCAGCTTTTCCTTCATTTCCCTTCCTGCCAAGGAACTCCCCGCCCCCCCTTCCGCAGGGGGGACCCCCCTCTTCAGGCGCCCTTGGGGGCCAGAACGGATGGGAGGCCGGACAGGCCAGGAATGAATTCCTCCAAGAGCTACTCGGCCAAACCTAGCTTCTGGTGCATCTGTGGGTCCCCAGGGGTCACCCCGATTCCCTTTCATTGCTGCAGTGTACACCCCCAAACGGCCTACGGGGCTGGGGGACAGGCAGTGAGAGGTGCAGGGAGAGGCCTGGCCTGCGGGAGAGGGGGAGCCGGGTCTCCTCCCCACTGGGTGCCCTGTCACCCCGCCAGCGGCAGCC
>NW_006296413.1:4869647-4871946 GCF_000327345.1 Myotis davidii | reverse complement strand
GGTTGGGGGGAGTCAGCCAGGACTCCCCCCGGCTGGGGCACAGTGGGCCACATGGGGCCACCCTGGGGCCACCCAGCCCGCGGCCACGTTGCCCGCCACACCTCCAGCCAGAGCTACGGGGCCTTTTTCCTCCGCTTAAGTCACGGATTGGGCACCCAGCCCCAGGGTGGGGAGGTCTGGACAAAGGAGGGGAATGAATGGGCCCAGGGCAGACCCGACCGAGGGTTCTGCTACGCGAGGAAAAGAGCCTCCATCCAGCCTGACCCTTCCCGAGCGGCAGGGCCCGCCCCGCCCCCAGCACCTCCAGGCTTCAGAAGGCTGTCATCTCTGTCCCCTCCGGCCTGGCGGGCAGCCATCGCTGCACACAGCCCTCTCCTAGGATGGAGTCTTCCATCTTGCCCACACCGGAACCCCATTAGGCAGGGCCTCAGTTGGGTTCCCCATCCCCCACCCTGGCCTCCTCTTTCTACCCAGACCTGGTCCTGGGCCCAGCCCGGTGCCCCAGGCCTCAGCATCAGGCATATTCTGTCCCCTCCTCCAGGGCTGCCCCGGTACCCCCAGCCCCTGGCACCCTTCCTGCCCAGCGTCCCCCACCACGCACACGTGTACACATTAGAACCTAATTCTGTTCTCCCATCTCCCTAGAGCCTGGAGCTCAAGGCCGAGACTCTGCTAGGGAGGTGGGGGCAGGGCGGGGAGGTTTATTCCTTGGGGTTGGATGGGGGGTGCCAGGCCCTAGTGTGATGATGCTTTTGCCTACAAAGTGGGACACAATAAGGGAGGGATTTTCCTCGGAATTTGGGGGTGACTGTAGGGGCCACAGTATCCAGACAGGAGAGGCATCCCAGTGAGAAAACGCTCCCCAAGGGCAATGGCAGCCGGGTGAGAAGGGGGAGGGGCAAGGCCCCACCCTCCCACCTGCTGCAGCTGCCCCCTCCCCAGCTGGCCCCCTCTTTTGTGCAAAGCCACACAAAGGACAAGGGGCCCCGGTTGGCCTGGCCATCTGCTCCTAGCAGCCTGAAGGCTCTTAAAGAGACAGCACCCCCTCCCTGCCGCCCTGGGGCTGCTCTGAGGGACCTGGTCTCCCTCGTGGAGGGACCAAATCCCTCACACTCTCCCTGGCGCCCCAGCCCCGAGACCGGGCATCACGCTCCCCCAGGCGAGGGCGCAGAGGTGCCACGTGGCCAGGCAGGGACCAGGGGTGCGGGAGGGAGAGGAGAGGCAGCCGGGGAACCAGACCCTCCGTCCCTACAGCTTAGGCAGCGGAGGGGCCAGCACAGCTCCAAAACGGGGACCGAGAACTGGGGTCCCTTCCCTCCCTGAGGCCATCTCCGGGCTTGGTGAGACCGCTCCCCGTTCTGCCGCCATTCTCACCGAGTGGAGCGCTCCCCTCGCCCTTCCTGGGGAGGAGGACAGGGCCTCCTTCCTGGGGGCTGCAGGCCTCCTCGCCTATGTGCAGCAGCCCCGTGATCCGGGCACATTTATTTCCTGCCTTTTCCCGTGGAGGAAACTGAGGTCGCTCGGCCCCCACCCAGGCCTCCTGAAAGCCTTGGCCGAGTCGGAGCCGCCTCCCGCCCTAGGCCTAGATGAGGCTCCTCACCCCCGAGATCCCCAGGGAAACCAGACCAAATCCCTTTGTCACTCGGCTAGGGACACACGTTTACATTATTTGTGTGACTGTTTATATCTTGTCTGTCTCCTCACTGGGCTGTAGGCAGGGGCTGTCCACTGTGCTCGTTGCTGCAAAGTTCTCAGGGCCTGGCATGGAGCAGGCACTCGGTATTTGCTGAAGAATAAACGCCAGGAGCCCCCAAAGCCTTCCTCTTCCCAGGGCTCCTCTGTCGTCTGCCTGTTAGGCACCTCCCTCCTCAAGGTGAGGCAGAAGGGACAGGAGTTGAACAGGGATGCTGGGCGAGGGAAGAAGGGTGACCTTGAATGAGCCACCCAGCCACCGGCCTCCCCCCACAGCTCCCTCCTCCCAAAGGCGGGGCAGCGCCAGCCAATCCTGAACTCACATCCCTGCCAGACAGACTGGGACTGTCCCGAGCTCTGGCCGCTGCGGTGTGGTGCCTGGGACCCCCGCCAGGCCCTCGGTCGCCACAGCCAAGGGTCTAAGCTCGGGGAGGGAGCAGCAGGCAGGCAGGCAGGCAGCGCAGTGGTGGGGGAGGGAGGGTGGCAGGATCTAAGCAAAAACCTGGCTGAGCCGTAGGGGGAGCTGGGAGGAGGTGCTCCCTGGACTGGAAGCCTGGGGAGAAGTGAAGCGGGGACGGAGGAGGTGGGCTCCATGGGGAGGGAGCTT
>NW_006296413.1:4868159-4869520 GCF_000327345.1 Myotis davidii | reverse complement strand
CAGGCTGTGTGGCCCAGGGCACTGCCCCCCCCCCACTCTGGGCCCGGTTGGTAACCTGGACTGGCCCACACTCCCACCCAGGGCTGTGCAGGGCCTGACCGAAGGTGATGGAGGTGACAAGCCGGTGCTGGCGCGGCCTCAGCACTGCGGCTGCGTGAGAACCGGGCTGAGGGGTGAGGCAGGCACATCTGTGAGTGGAGCTGGGGGAGGGCAGCCAGGGGACCCCAGGCTTCCTGGCACCCACCCCGGGGAACCTGACTCCCTGGGCAAAGCAGGGCCTGGGAAGGGAGGGTCAGCAAGACCTTAGCTGAGGTAGATGGGAGGAGGCGAGGGGGGTCCCTGGACCCATGAGGGGGCAGTTTCCAGATCCAGGAGCCCAGGCTGTTTTTCCGGAAGCCAGGAAGGGGACCGCCCCTCGCCCTCACCTGGGCAACTGTGGGCGCCCTCTGGCGGTGACAGTGTGAACCCAGGGGTCCCGCCTCAGCCTGGGCTCAGGGTGCTGAGCCCGGCATTCTCCTAGGGCCGGTGCGTGGGATCCAGGTCCCCTGGGCCATTTGGAGTTACTGAGCTTTAGATCTAAGTTCCCGCAAATTTCCCTGGTCCAGAACCACCTAGAACCTGCCAGAATAAAGTCAGGTGGAGTACAAGCCCCCAGTGACGTGGCAGAGGAGACAGAAACAGCAGGAAGAATGCAGGCATAGAGCGTTCTCAGACCTTGTTTCTCGCTTGCTGTGTGGCCTGAGGTGAGTGACTTGGCCTCTCTGAACTTCGGTCCCTCCATCTCTCAAAGGGAACAATCATCCCGACCTCATCTGATTGTGGGGAGGATCCAGCATCGTCTTAGCTGGAATGTGATTAGAGCCTCTGGGATACTGGTCTCCTTCTGAAGCAGGGGTCCCCACTGAGCACCCCAGCAGGGCTGGAAGCCCCTCTCCTGTTGTGCGAGGCAGCCAGGCTCTGTGGGCCAGCGAAGGCGGTGGCCGCCTGGGACTCTCGGGGCTGACCTTTGGAGCTAAGAGCTCTTCCTCTGTGACATCTGACACTTGACAACCTCCCTTCAGATGTGTCCACTCCTCCAGATTCCTGCCTCCAGTTTGCCGTCTCCGTCCAAGGACACGGAGCTGGACACCGTCCTCAGACGCTGCCCTGCTCACGCCCCGCTCCGCTCAGGGCCGCTCAGGGTTCCGTGGAGCTGCTCTCCCAGGTCAGTCCTCAAGGGCTTCCCGGCCTGTGTCCCATCCGGCCCAACAGGTGCTCGCCATCTGCTGAGCCCGCCTGCGCCCCGGAGGCCCCGTCCCCTTGCCAGCCCTGGCCTGACCCACCTCCGTGCATCCCCCACGCCCAGCCTGGCCCTGGGACCG
>NW_006296413.1:4862829-4866138 GCF_000327345.1 Myotis davidii | reverse complement strand
ACATGGAACTGGTCCTGACATTTCCAGGCAAGGACAACAATGAGTGCCCAGCTCGCAAATGTCAACCTGCTTAGGAAACCATGACGCTTTAAAGAAACCCAGCTCTGGGTCTTTGGGTGACTCTGAGGTTTGCCAGATGTAAACCCGGAGCTGTGTTTTTGGGCCCTTGAGGTTCTGGGAGCCTCCTCCTCTGAGTTTCCCGCGGTGGCATCCACCCAGGACGGTTTTCTATCTGAGGCCGCTGTTTGCCCCTCACTGAAACCGGTTCATCAAGCCCAACATTTAGGGCAGGTAGTAACGAGGGCAGGGGCACCGAGGGTCCCGGACCACCCAGTCCAGATCCCCATGTCAACATGACTGGTGCAGGCACGGATGGGAGTCTCCTCTGGCCAGTGACCCTTGGAGCGTAGTCTCCTGGTTTTGATGTTTATACGGTCGAGTGAGGGAGAACATTTCTACTCTGTGAGGTCCCCTCCACTTTCCTAGTGTTTTCTCAATTACTTGTGCATGCACACACATGCACACATGTGCACATGAACACATATACTTGCACAATACACATAGTACATATGTTTATCTGTACATGCATGCACACAGTACACACATGTACACAATATATGTGCGTGCGCGTACACACACACACACACACACACACACACAGTCCACACACACTCCAGAGCTCCTTGGTCCTCATGTATCTCTCCTCCTCATTATTTCCCTCGGTAGATCAACCTGCTTAAATCCCTCCATCCTAAACCTTCCACCCCCACATACACTGACACACACACACACACACACTCTCACACACACACACACACAGTCCATACACACTCACACACACTCCACACACACACACACTCCACACACACTCCACACACACACTCCACACACACACACTCACACACTCTCACACACACACACACACAGTCCATACACACTCACACACACTCCACACACACACACACTCCACACACACTCCACACACACACTCCACACACACACACTCACACACTCTCACACACACACACACACAGTCCATACACACTCACACACACTCCACACACACACACACTCCACACACACTCCACACACACACTCCACACACACACACTCACACACTCTCACACACACACACACACAGTCCATACACACTCACACACACTCCACACACACACACACTCCACACACACTCCACACACACACTCCACACACACACACTCACACACTCTCACACACACACACACACAGTCCATACACACTCACACACACTCCACACACACACACACTCCACACACACTCCACACACACACTCCACACACACACACTCACACACTCTCACACACACACACACACAGTCCATACACACTCACACACACTCCACACACACACACACTCCACACACACTCCACACACACACTCCACACACACACACTCACACACTCTCACACACACACACACACAGTCCATACACACTCACACACACTCCACACACACACACACTCCACACACACTCCACACACACACTCCACACACACACACTCACACACTCTCACACACACACACACACAGTCCATACACACTCACACACACTCCACACACACACACACTCCACACACACTCCACACACACACTCCACACACACACACTCACACACTCTCACACACACACACACACAGTCCATACACACTCACACACACTCCACACACACACACACTCCACACACACTCCACACACACACTCCACACACACACACTCACACACTCTCACACACACACACACACAGTTTCACGATCGTCTTTACGGACCCTGTCATCTGAAGCTACAGCTGCCTTTTCCTTCGCTGAGCTGAGCTGAGCTTCTTAAAAGAGTTGCTCCCACCCCTCCATCCTTGAGCTCACCTCCCACTCACGCCCCAACCCCAGGCAGTGCCAGCTCACCCTCTGCCACTCCACACAGACTGTTCTTGCCAAGGTCACCGCGGCTGCTGTCTGTAAGCCCCAAGGACACTGGCAGTCCTGGTCTCACCCACCTCTGGACAGCAGCTCCCCTGGCTGCCCTCCTGGCTGCCTCCAAACCCTACTGTTGGTCTTTCACGCCCACCCCAGGCTGTGGGCACTCCCATCGCCCACCCCAGGCTCCGGATGCCCCTATCCAACCAACTGCCTTCTGTCCATCTGAGCTTGGTTCTCTCTCAGACCCCTCACACCGGTCCGTCCAAAGGGACTGCAGCCTCTCGCCCGCTCATTGGCACTGCCCGCCCCCCTCCCAGTTCCCCTTCCCGCCGTTCCCACAGCAGATACTTGGGAGCTGCCCTGGACTCCTCCCCGCGCTCCACTCCCATGTCCACCGTCTCCCATTTCTGTCCGTCCCCCCACACAGCCCCCCTCCCCCTTCACCAGAACAGCCGCCCGCTGGCCTCCCTGCCTCCTGCTTGCCCTCCTCCAACCCGGGCGTCTTCAGCAGCCAGGGAGGCCTTTCTCATCCATCTGATCAAGTCAGTCCCTCGCTTCCATTATCCTTGGACTGAGTTACGCTCCCCAGCCTGGCTCATCTCCTTCCAAATCTGGCCTCCTGCCCTCTACTCCCCTAAGCCTTTCCCCTCTGGGGACCACTGTGGTGCTGGGGGCTGACCCCTCCCAATGTCCACCTTTCCCAAGGCCTGGACACCAGGATGGGGTCAGAACGTAGACCAGTGACCCCAATGGCCCCACCAGCAGGCTACCGACCTGGGACAGAGGCCAGGCAGCCGAGCCAGGAGGACCCTCTGGGGAGGGCACCACGGAGAGATAGGAAGACCTGGTTTCTCAGTGACACCATTGGGTCCCTGGATCAACCTCGTCTGCAGCCACCGAGCCCTGAACTCTTTAGTCATATGACCCAATGAATGCATTTCCTTGATGGAGCTGGTTCAGTCCTGTCTCTGTCACTTGCAACCGCCGCCTCTGAAAGAATACGTCTCTCAACGCCTCCCCACTTGACCTTCTGCGTAGGCCGCGCTCAACACCCTGCTGGGCTGATGCTCCATGCCTCCTGGCTGATTCCCATTTGCCTTGCAAAGTGCAGCTCAGCTGTCACCTGGTCCGGGAGTTCGGAGTTCGCCTCTCCCCTCTCCGTCTCAGCGCAAGTCACTGCAATGCAGCCACCTGCCTGTTCACCTAGCTTGTCCCCTCCCATGGCTGAGAGCCCGAGAGGGTGGGGCATCTGCCTTCCTCCCCTGGGCATTGCCAGCTCCTCACATGCTCCGCAGCAGCTGGCACATAGCAGGTGCTTAACCAGTGTCTGCTGAGTGAGTCAGCACCCAAGCACCCC
>NW_006296413.1:4854428-4862813 GCF_000327345.1 Myotis davidii | reverse complement strand
ACAGAGCCCTCCTCGCTGCCCCCGGGCCCCTCTCCCTCCACCGCCACCTACAGGGCCAGACCCAGCAAAGTCATTTCCGCCAAATCTCCCCTGACTCTCACCAACATATTCGGAGCGCCTTGTCGGCAAAGCCATGAATAATGATGGGAAGAGTCGAGTTCTTATAATAATATAACAGCCAATTTCTCTGATTGCCTATTATTTTTTCACAGCTACATCCTCAGACCTCAAATTAGTACAATTACTTAGATGTTCAATAACTGTTGTTGAATAAATTAGTGGATGACTAAGCAAATGAATTCAGTGCTTGGAGGTACCAACCACTGTGTGCAAAATGCCTCACTTAGGCCCTGGCCAGGTAGCTCAGTTGGTTAGAGCATTGGCCCGCTATGCCAAGGTTGCAGGCTCAATCCCCGGTCAGGACACATACAAGAATCAACCAATGAATGCATATAAAGTGGAACAACAGATGGATCTCTCTCTCAAAATCAATAAATAAAAATTAATTTTAAAAAAAGTCTTACCTATGCCGAAACCGGTTTGGCTCAGTGGATAGAGCGTCGGCCTGCGGACTGAAGGGTCCTGGGTTCGATTCTGGCCAAGGGCATGTACCTGGGTTGTGGGCACATCCCCAGTGGGAGGTGTGCAGGAGGCAGCTGATCGATGTTCCTCTCTCATCGATGTTTCTAACTCTCTCTCTCCCTTCCTCTCTGTAAAAATCAATAAAAAATATATTTAAAAAAAAGTCTTACCTAAATTATCTCATTTCCCCCAGCCCAGCCCTGTGAGGCAGGCCTTCTAATTATTTTCATTTTACAGGAGGGGCGTGACTTGCCTAAGATCTCACCGCCTGAAAGTGGCAAAGCTGAGACGGATCCCAAACCAGCGGCAGCCAGCGCCCTGGTTTTCCTGTCTCTGTGCCCACCTCCTTTCAGCGGAAACGCTGTTGGCTGTTCCTCCACTCTTGGCACGTGGAGAAGAGCAGACACCCTATTGTCCCCCCGAGGAAGTGTGAGGTTGGGGTCAGCACACGGACACGCTCGCTGGTCACTGAGGCCGCCGGTGCTTTCGCCTCTCAGCTCTGCCTCTTGCATAGCAGGTCACCGGTGGCTGCAGCTGCTCCGAGCAGCCCCCTCGAAGCACAGTCTCCAGATGGGAGGAGAGGGACATAGGGCAGGGCTTTCTCCTCGGCGTCTTTCTTTCATCGGCGAGAAATACCTTTTTTTATTTTAACATATTTTATTGATTTCAGAGAGGAAGGGAGAGGGAGGGAGAGATAGAAACATCAAGGATGAGAGTCATTGATCAACTGCCTCCCGCACGCCCCACACTGGGGATCAAGCCCGCCACCCGGGCATGTGCCCTTGACAGTAACCGAACCTGGAACCCTTTAATCTGCAGGCCGGTGCTCTAGCCACTGAGCTAAACCAGCGAGGGCTGGGAGAAATACCTTTCCCAAGAATCCCTGTCCTTTAAGCCAATCCCCAGCGGAGGATAGGTGCGTAAGGGTTTGGACCAGCACACCAACCAGGGATCTCCGCCCCTCACCTGAGCACAGTTAGCATGGCTGTTGGGTGGGCAGGCACCCTGGCCCCGCTGCCCACCCACCGCCCTGGCACAGCACCCTCCTGGCACTCTCACTGGCTGAGCTACAACCAGGAGAAGAGGGTGGGTCTTTCAGGCCCGCTGCACGTCCTTAAACTTGGTCTCAGTTTTAGAGCCTCTTCCCTGGCCGACATGGGCTCCGGACCCGAAGTCATGGCCCCAGTGCCCACCGTCCCTAAGACGAGAACCAGCAAAGAGGGCGACAGCTCCTCCCGACCACAGGCCCGGTGGTGAGTCTGCAGGACAGAAGGCCTGGGACAGACAGACGCGTGGATGGATTTTGACGTTTGTAGCTTGGATGTATTCAGTCATCCATTCAACAAGCATCTATTGCTCGTTGTCTCCCCCAACGCCTCCCTCTCCTCTGGACCAGCAGCTCTGGCGGACAGGTTGCCTGGAGACGGCTGGTGTGGCCTCTGGTCTGCACCTTGCTCTGCAGAAAGGATGCACGAGGGATTAGTAACGTCTGCCGTGGGCACACAATCGGTGGCGGGAGTCAGAAGGAAAGAGGCTGGGAAACAGAATAAATTATGGGCAGAAAGACCTTGGCCCTCAAGACCTTGACATGTTATAGGTTGAACGGTGCCCTCCCCCAAATTCCTGTGTAAGTCCCCACGCCCAGGACTTCAGAATGCAACCTGATTCGAGGTAGGCTCTCTCCAGAGGCGATCAGATTGAAGTGAGGTCGCTAGGGCCGGCCCTGCTCCAATGGACTGGGGTCCTTACGAGAAGGGGACACAGGCCGCCACGAAGGGAGAAGGCCAGTGAACAGAGAGGGTCATCACAAACCACCCTTCTCTCACGCCCTCAGAAGGCCCCCCACCTTGCCAGGCCCCGATTTCAGATTCTGGCCTCCAGGCCGTGAGATAAGTTGCTGTGGTTTAAGCCACCCGGTCCGGGATACTTGGTCACAGCATTCCTGGGATACACACGCGGGGCCGTGGCCTCTGGGCACAGCACCTGGACAAGGGCCTGCAGAGGCTGTGGACATCCCAACCCCCTCCCCGGCTGGCCAGGGCGGTGGACTCCATGACCACCTGAGCCCCTCACCTTCCTGAGGCCAGCGAGGCCAGCTGTCCCGGCGAAAGCCGGTCACCAAGGGTCTCCTGTGACTTCTAGCGCCTAGGGTGGTGCCCAAGGACCTTGCAGTTGAGAACCACGAGCCTCGGACTTTGATGGGAGCTGTGTATCTGTCAGGCAGCAACGGTCCGCCTGACAAGTAGCCCTGACGCTTGCTGCTGTGAGTCCCCATCTCAGGTGTGATTGTACTGGGTGGTTCTGCTCTGGGGTCTCCCACGGGGGTTGCCACGAGATGTTGGCTGGGACGTCCGTCATCTGAAGGCTCCCCTGGTGTGGGACAGTCCTGGGTGCTCGCTCCCTGGGTCAGCAGGTGGGGGCTGACTTCTCCAGGGGCAGCCTGTGTGTCCTGGCAGCTTGGCGTCTGGCTTTCCCCGCAGGGAGCAGTCAGGCGGACTAGGCAGGAGTTTGGTCTCCGTTCGGGAACCTAGTCCTGGGACTCACACATGTCACGTCTACAGGTGTTTTTTGTTTGTTTTTGTTGTTGTCACAGCTCAGCCCCATTCAGTGTGGGAGGGGCCGATATAAGGTCATGAATGCCAGGAGCTGAGGATCACTGGGGCACCTTGGGGGCTGGCTGCGAGAGCGCTCTGCTATTCTAGGGGGTCCCAGGGGCAAAGGGTCAGGGGAGGACAAGTCTTACAGGTTGTGCCTGGGAAAGAGAGCGCCTGGGGGCATGTGAGTCCCGGGGCTGCCATCAGCGGGGTGGCTGAGCACAATGGCAACTTATGTCCTCACAGTTCTGGAGGCCAGAAGTTCAAAATCTCCGAGAAGAACCCTCTCCACGCCTCTCCCTGGCTGCGGAGGGACACCCTGGGCACCCCGGCTAGGTCGCACCTCTCCGCTCTCGCCTCTGCCTGCACCTGGCCAGCTCCTCTATGTCCATGGCCTCAACCCCCACCCCCGCTTTCTCTTATAAGGACGCCAGTCCCTGGATTGAAAGCCAGTCCTAAATCAAGGATGATCTCATCCCCGGAGCCTTAATTTAATTACATCTGCAAACACCCTCTTTCCAAATAAGGTCTCGTTCGCAGGCACCAGGGGTTAGAGCTTCAGCGTAATCTTTTTAGGGGACTCGATTCAGCCCATTAGAGCGGCATCCCCATGGGGTGGGGGCTGGTGATGCCATGACCTAATATCTTCACCTGCTTTGGCTCAGGTGTCACCTCCTCCAGGGAGGCTGTTACCTTTCCTCGGTGCCCCCAGCGCCTGCGCCTGCCACCACCGCTGCCACCATTATTCCTCCAGCTAACACTTACTGAGCCAGGCCTGGGGTTGGGTCCCAGGGGTACAGCAGTTAAGGTTGCCAAATTTGGATTTTTTAAATTGATTTTTTGTTGTTTTTAGAGAGAGAGGCAGAGAGAGAGAGAGAGAGAGAGAGAGAGGGAGGGAGAGAGACAATAGGTTGCCTCCGAGCGATACATGGATCAGCTGCCTCCTGAACACCCCCTAATGGGGATAAGCCACAACCTGGGCACGTCCCCAACCAACTGAGCCACATAAGCCGGGGTTAGGTTGCCAAGTCTGACATATAAAAATGCAGGGCGCCCGGTGAGTTTCAGATAAGGTGTAAGTGTAAGCTTGACCCAGTAATGTATCTGGCAGCCCGGACAGCAGCCGAGAGCAGCACAGCCCGGGGCTGTGGGGAGCCCCAGCTTCATGGGGAGATGGCAGAGGAGAGGGGCTGTGCTGATGGGTCACGGAGGCTGAATGAGGGATCAGGGGGCCCAGGAAGTGTGTCCGGGCAGCCACTTGAGTAAGAAAAAGGCTTCCAGTCTTTTTTTTTTCTTTTTTAAAAATATATTTTATTGATTTTTTACAGGGAGGAAGGGAGAGGGATAGAGAGTTAGAAACATCCATGAGAGAGAAACATTGATCAGCTGCCTCCTGCTCACTCCCTCCTGGGAATGTGCCCGCAACCCAGGCACATGCCCTTGACTGGAATCGAACCTGGGACCCTTTAGTCCCCAAGCCGATGCTCTATCCACTGAGCCAAACCGGTTAGGGTCATTCAGATTCTTTTGGGGAAATCAAGGACCCTCGGGCGGGCCAGCTGATGACACGGTAAAGTCTGCTGTGCTGGGACACAAGCCTGTTCTCCAGCTCAGACGACAACATGGAGCACACAGTGGCCCTGAGCTTCTGCCAAGCAAGTGAGCAGTTGAATAGCTGGGAGCAGCTGAGGGCTCTGGAGTGGCAGGGGGGCCAAGGACAGTATTTGGGGGAGTGGTTATCTTGAGGCGAAGGGGAGGCAGAGGAAGAGGAGGAGTCCAGGAAGAAGGTGGGAGGGTACAGGCCTGAGAGGAGGGTCAGAGAGGAGCAGAGTGGACAAGGGCCCCTGGGTGTGGACAGCCTGGTCAATAGGGGCAGGTGTTTGTCAGGAAATGCAGGGAGGGAGGGGAGGGGCAGGGGCACAGCAGGTGGGCAGATGTACTTTTGTATGTGGGAGGGTATTCCTTTCCTGCCCCCGGCCATGCCAGGTGCTGTCTGCCATCCCATCTCGTTTAACTCCCAGAACCCCCTTGGAAGAAGACGATGAAATGCTTGCTATGGGTCGTCTCACAATTAGGGGGGGGCTACATGATGTCACCTCCCCAAGGGACTACTAGGCTCTCCCCTCCCAGGCCTTGTCTGGTAGCCAGCAAATTCCAGCAGCCTGGGGAGCAGGGGTGGACCCAAGAGTGGGGAGTGGCAGGAAAAACAGGGCGCAAGGTGTCTTGGTGGCCGGCACCTGCTCCCTGAAACAGCTGGCCATGAAGCTGGACAGGGGTGGAGAGAGGGGAGAAGCCAAGCAGGGAGGGGCACTGTGCGGGTGGGGGTTGAGCCTCACTCCTACCGCACCCCACTGCTTCATGCTTCCCCCGGATCTCCTTGCCTCCTCCTCCTCCAAAGGTAAGTTACGATGCCCCACCTTGGCCACTCTCCTCTGACCCTGAGCCCCCTCTTTTGGTCCTCAGAATGCTGGCAACCCCTTTCCTGACCGAGGAATAGGATCCAGGCTGAAGACTCATTCAGTCTACCTACCTACTCCAACTTCGCAGCTCCCTCCAAGCCTCCCCCAGCTTTAAATACCACCCATAGGCCTACCGTGCTGAAATACTTACCTCCTGCCCCGACCTCTCCCCTGAGTTCCAGACTCTGCTTGCTCCACACACCCATGCGAACATCTAAAAAAAAAACATCTCAAAACAGACACGGCCGAAACTGAGTTCCTCATCTTCCCCTTCCCCACTCCCACCTGTCCCACGTGGCTCCTGGCAAAGTCGTCCACATCTCAGGTGAAGCCAATCCATTGTTCCTGTGGCGCAACCTGAAAATCTGAAGGTGTCTTCACTCTTTTATTTCCCTCACACCCTCCATCCACTCCTCCAGCAAGTCCCGTCGGCTCTACCCTGAACACGCACCCAGGTCCTGACCCCTTCTCCCACCTCCACTGCTGCCCCGCTGGTGCCAGCACCACCACTCTCGCCTTGGTGAGAGCAGTGGCCTCTGCACGGCCCTTCCTTTGACCTTGTCCCTACACTCGCCTCATCCCAGCACCAGGGCAGTACCATAAGCAGCCCAGCTGCTCCTGCACGCAGATGCTCTGGTAGTATCCCAGCTTGCTCTAGTCTCCAAGTCTTTCTTTCTTTTTTTTTAAAATATATTTTATTGATTTTTCACAGAGAGGAAGGGAGAGAGACTTCTCCTTACCTGTTTGGTTTCACCTCCTGCTATTCTGCTGACCCACCCTGCTCCAACCACACCATACTTCTTGCAGTTCCTCACAATTGTGGGGGGTGGGGGGTGGGGACCACATTCCAGCTTGGAGGTTTTGCCCTCGCCGTACCCCTGACTGAAATGCCCTTTCCCCATGGGTCCTCATGATTTGCCCCCTCCTCCCTTTCAGATCTTGACTCAAATGTCACCTCGTGCTTGCCTTCCCTGAGCATCCTAGTTAAAATTGTAAACCCTGACCTCTCTGCCTGCCTTTTCCCCGCCACAGAACCTGTCATCCAGTGCAGGGTGTATTTTACCCATTCATTTCATTATCTGCCTCCTCCTAGTCCTATGGGAGCAGTGTCTTTTCTGTTTGGTATTGTTTTCTTTGCTGTTGGAAACAGCGTCTAGCAGATGGTCGGCACTCAGCAAGTGTTTGAGCACTGAAGACGGATAATGAGCGAAACCTGACAGTCTGTGAAGCTGAAGTCCTGGGCAGTGCTTCCCCATTTCCGTGTGTTCAACCCGACCTGCAGAGCTCCCGGGAGCAAGGGCTCTGTCTCCGCCCTGGGGTTTTTGTGGGCCCCCGGGGTGTGCACAGGGCACAGGCTCCCTGGGTGGTTCTAACGAAGGTCATGTGGGGGTCACGTTTTGGTCTTCTGGAAGAGACTGAAATACTGTCTTTTTCACAGCACCATCCAGTCTTCGTGAACAGTTGTTACATGCCTGTCTCCTCTCTAGAGTCCTGTTTTAGACTGCCACCAGCATCTTGCTCTTCTCTGTGGCCCCTGGTCTCGCACAGCGTAGGTGCCAGTAAATGTTGAGAGAGCAGATGAAGGGAGGGTGAATGAATGGTGACAAGATGGATGAATGAATAATGGGACGCTAGTTAGAAGGGAATTTCAAGAGTTCAGGATCTAGCGCCACCGACCTGGCTCAGTGGTTGAGCATCGGCCTATGAACCAGGTGGTCATGGTTCAATTCCTGGTTAGGGCACATGCCTGGTTGCAGGCTGGATCCCCAAAGTGGGGCACGCAGGAGGCAGCGATCAATGATTCTCTCTCATCATTGATGTTTCTGTCTCCCTCTCCGTTTCTCTCTGAAATCAATAAAAATATATCTAAAAAAATAAAGAGTTCAGGATCTAGGTGGGAACGTTTGTGCCCTGGCCAGGTGTATGTGGCTCAGTTGGTTGGAGCGTCATCCCGGACAGCAAAAGGTTGCAGGTTCGATCCTCGGTCTGGTGCATACTCATCCATGCGTCTCTCACACTAATATTTCTCTTTCTCCCTCTTTATAAAATCAATTAAAATAAAAATAAAAACTCCCCCTGTGCCCCAGAGTTGCAGGAGGAGCTGGTACTTCAGAGGTCGTGACGGTTTGGTCGTCTGTGAAGGTGGCTGCTCGGCCCGGAGCCCCAGAGATGCTGAGCGCCAGGGCTGCCCAGAGGCTCGCTTCTCAACGCGGCGCAGCTGTTGCCATAGCTACAGAAGCAGCCTGGCGAGGAGGGGGCGGGCCCGGGGCTACGTCATTCTCAGCGCGACGCTGCTCTGCGACTCCCGCCTCTTTCGGCTGCAAGACCCTCGGCCCGCCTCTCGCGCTCTCCACCTGCACGCGCCCCCCCGTCCCCCGGCTGTGCGCACGCGCGGTGCCCACCGGGGCGCGCGGGGGAGCCCGCCAGGCGCATGCGCGGTGCAGGGACCGCGGTCGCTCTGCTGTCGCCGCTGCCACCGAAGCTGCCGTTGCCGCCTTCCTGCCGGCAAGTGTGGGAAAGAGGAGCTGAGGGCCGCCGCCGCCGTTGCCGCCATGGGGGTGAGTGAGGCAGAGAGAGGAGACGCGAGGGTCCGGAGCGCTCCCCGCTCCACTTGCTCCCTGCGCCCCCATTGTTCCTGAACCCCCTCTCACGTGACCCCGACCCCCCCGGCCTCACCCGACTCCCGCATTCTGAGTGTCCCCATGCCCGGCCCAGCGCGGGAGTCCCCTGGGGAGCTCCCTTCTCCGGAC
>NW_006296413.1:4853833-4854091 GCF_000327345.1 Myotis davidii | reverse complement strand
CCTCCCGAGTCCCTGCCGCCGCTGCCCGCTACACGGGCTCTCAGTAAAGCCGGTTCCTGCTCGTTCCAAACCCTCCTGCGGGAGGCGGTGCTGGCACCCCGAGCCTGAGCGCCGCAGGTGGCTCTGCAGCGGAGCTCGGGGTGGACGCCCGGGATCTTGGGGTGCCCCCCGTCCCCAGGGGTCCCTGTCACCTGGCTGTCACCGGCTTTGCGGCTTCCCACATCTTAGCTCAGCCCTGGCCGGGAGGCAGCCGAGGCC
>NW_006296413.1:4827631-4853439 GCF_000327345.1 Myotis davidii | reverse complement strand
GGGAGTGGCGCACGTGTTTCCGGGGTTCGCCTTCCCCCGCCCCGAGCGGAGGCGCACCAGGCACTCTCCTGACCGTGCAACCGCCCCCCCTTACATGTTAGTTTTTATATGGCCCCCCCACACACACACTTTCCGGAGCCCGGACTCTGGAGCCAGAGCCACCGCAGTTCCAGCCCCTCCCCTGGCTGGCAACAGGACCCTGTGCCAGGGACGGGGCCCCTGTGAGTGTGGGTTCCCCGTGGATGCGATGGGGTGCCGCCTTCCGGTGGGACGTGGAAGGATGACGTGGAAGGATGACGGGAGGGAGTGGGTGTGAATGGCCCGGTGGCCTCGCGAACAGTGGCCGTGGTTGTTGCCTGTGTTCTCAGCCTTTGCTTAGCGATCTGAAGTGGATGTGTGCGAGTTTTACTTTAACCCGTTGGGTGTGTCCCTGCTGTTACTAACCTCGATTTTTTTTCCCCTCATTCAAATAGTTATTGACTGAACAAATCAACTTGTTGGACAGAAATAGTTGTCTAGCCCATGTCCAAGCACTTTAACCCATGTCAAAAACACATTGGTCATGTTAATACAAGGAATCTTGGGTGCTGTGTATTCCATCTGTAGGAAGTCAAGCTTCGAGACTTCGGGCATGTTTTTTTTAATATATTTTATTGATTTTTTGCTGAGAGAAAGGGAGAGGGATTGAGAGTTAGAAACATCGATGAGAGAGAAACATCGATCAGCTGCCTCCTGCACACCCCCTACTGGGGATGTGCCCGCAACCAAGGTGCCCTTGACCGGAATTGAACCCGTGACCCTTCAGTCCGCAGGCTGACGCCCTATCCACTGAGCCAAACCAGTCAGGGTGACTTTGGGCATATTTAACCTGGACGTGGGTGAGAGGCCCCAGACCCAGGTCTTGTGGAAACGGAAGGAAACGTGTGTGCCCAGCATCGGCTCCTTGTCAGGTATCTACCCAGCGTCAGCCGCCGTAGACGGAGCAGAGAAGCATAACCTGTCATTTTGGGCCGACACTTCCTATTGGCTGAGGTCCTTACGGCCTCAGAGATACTGTGGTCCTTGTTCCCTTTAGGCCCCAAGCCCATCCCTCAGACGTCACAGATGTGCTGCTCAGAATGTCCCTACCTCGTCCCTTCTGTCCTAACACTCACTGCAAGAGAGAGACATCCATTTGCTTCCCTGAAACAGACTGGAACCCTCTCCTTATCCTCATTCCTCATGGGCGGGGGCTGTGAATGCCCCACTTCAGTGTCAGGATGGTCACCGTAGTGGCCACGGTCCAGAAGAGGGCCACGCTCCACTTGACAGCTGACCTCAGGCTAAGAGGGTGGCATCAGAGGGAGCACCATTCTCCAGAATTCTTTTGTCCCTGGCTGCCACACATGCATTGTTTTAGGAATTAGAATTTAGATGTCTCCCTTTGCCCCAAACAGAGGTTCTTTTCGGATCTTGGCTACTTTGTGGGACAGGGGGCATTGACACTGAACATGTAGGACATGACAGATTCTTTATCTGAAAGGTGCCTCTTGCCCCCATCTGGGTGCTTTTTGTGTCTTTAAATTCTCCAGTCCTAGGTGTTTGGCTCAGTGGACAGCATCAGCCTTCGAACCAAAGGGTCCTGGGTTCGATTCAGGTCAAGGGCACGTACGTACCTTGGTCACAGGCTTCCCCCCAGCCCGTGCCCTGGTTGGGGCACATGCAGGAGGCAACCAATCAATGTGTTTCTCTCACATCGATATTTTTCTCTCTTCCCCTCTCTCTCCCACTCTCTCTAAAAAAATCCATGGGAAAATATCCTTGGGTGAGGATTAAAAAAAATTATTTTTTCTCCATGTCAGAGAACTGAGTGTGGGGATACTAATTTGGTAGGAACAGCAAGGGGAGGAGTTTCACAGCTGCATGTGAAAACATGTCACACGTCATACTGTGTCATAGATGTAATTGATGTAGCAATGGAAGGAGGATGGACTCCAGGTTTCAGACCTGGATTTCAGTCTTGAATGATTCATCAGGTGTGAGTTGAGTACCTACTGTTCGCTGAGTGCTGGGTTGTAAATTGGCAAATAAAGCACATGTGACCTCTGCCTCCTGGAATGGGCGGTCTGGTGGGAAAGGAGGGAGACGGTAACAGGAAGACCTCTCTGTGCCTCAGTTTCCTCATCAAAGAAGTGGGCACACATACCTTGCTGAGTTCTTGTGAAGATTAAAATAAATCATCTATTAAAGCACTAGCAGAGTGTCTGCCACTAGTGGATCCTTGTTAGTCCCATTTTATGGATGAGGAAATTGAGATTTAGAGAAACCTTGCTGAAAAAGATTAAATAATTTGTCCAAAGTCACACAGCTATTAAGTAGAAGAGTTGAAAATCAAAGCCAGTCTCTTGACTCAAAATCCCACAGTCTTTGTTATAGAACGCTCCCTTGGGAAAGACACTTAACCACAATGAGCTTTACTGTTCACTGTGCTTATTTCCCATTTTAATTAGGAGAATTTTTCTGTGTCCCTGCAGGATAGTCTTACCTCCACAACACAGGGCAAAGCTAATTGGAACAGTAGGAGCTCACTTTCCCGAGGGTGTGCTAGGTTTGAGGGGGACCCCTGCCTGTCTGGCCCAGCCTGCTGCAGTCCGCCACCTACCCCATGTGCAGGCAGCAAAGCGCTCAAGGGGCGCTTTCATGATCTGCAGTCTGGGGTCATGGCAGCCCCACGCCTCACTCCAAGGATGGCCTGGCTCGCCTGTTCCCCCGCATGAATGAGCCTGTAAGTCCAGAGGCCTGGGTTGGCTCTCCTGCTGCCTGTGCTTTGGAATTGCTCACTTCCTGTGCTTAGAAGTGAGGGAACCCACGTGTCAGTGCTCTCGGGGTCCCTGGAGTCATGCTTTCCTTCCAGCGCCTTTGAGCCTTCAGCTCTAGCATGCTAAGAGAGCGCTAGCGTGCTGGGTGGAGGAAGGGAGCTTGCTTCTGTGTGAGGGTGTGCTGACCTCTGCCCTGTCCTCACAGCTGTTCCGTGAGGCCATGTTGCATTCCCATTTTTCTGGAGATGGAGTTGCTTTCACAAGTCATGCAGGGGTGGCAAGAGCACTGGCCTCGCTTGATTGGTGCCAAAGCTCACATTCTTTCTGCCCCATCGCACAGCCCCCGAGACCTGTCTCAGGTTTCCCTGTTCCTTGCCCCTGCCTCAAGGAGATAGGACTTGGGGTGGCACTGTGTTGGCACATCATACCAGCCATTACCAAGCCAGAGGGTAATGAGAAATGAATTCCTGTATAGCTAGCTCGAGGGCTTTTGAGGTCTCATCTTGACCTTCACCTTGGCCGGCCTGAGAAGGTCTTGGACAGTGATGTAGGCTCTCCCAGTGAGAGAGCACGGCTGGTGGAACAAACACTGGATCTATGGCCCAGCCCTTGGGATTGAGCTTCCCCTCTGCCATTAACTCTGGGGAACTTGGGACGAGTCCTACCATCCCTCTGAGCCTCAGTTTCCTCATGTGTGAGGGAGGTCACATTTTCTGCCCTGGGAATTGAACCAGATAATGTTTGTGAAAGCACTTTGCAAGCTGAGTGTATCTCAGGGCTGTCTGGAAACCCAGTTCCTAAGAGAAAGATGGGTGCTCCAAAACCTGCTAGTCTGTGTGGTCGACGGGCTGGTTCTGTGTGCAGATCCCAGCATCAGGAAGACAGGATGTTCTCGTGTGTTCCTTCCTCTGGAGAGGCAAGAACTGGCTCGCGCCTGCCTCCAGCACGGTGTCCAGCCTGCAGAGAACAATGGCTGGTGTGGGAGGAGTTTATACCTGGACGAACAATCTCTGGGGGTCCTGGTACCTGAACGCTTGCCTCCTGGTTGCCTGAAGTAGGAGTAAGCAGTGTCATTCCCGGTGGAACTGAGGGTAGAGTTTATCCCGAGAAACCTTCCCAGCAGTTGGTTTTTCTCAGCCTTTCCTGGGACCAATCATTGTCCATAAGGTGTGACTGGCGGTAGTAGGACCTCTCTCTGGTGAGCTCAGAGCCATCTTACCGGGCCTTTGGGGCGCCCCTGCACCCAGCGGGGTGGATGAGCACCTCCAGATGTGTGTGCTGCCCTGGTTCTTGGGTGTGAATGAGAACTGTTATTTATTGAGCATGTGCTACGTTAACCCTCAGGGTTTAGTGCCTCCACTCGTTAGATGGGGAAAGGAGGCAGTGTTCTGCCTGAAGATGCAGGGACTGAAGAGCAGAAAGAGGCTTCAGATACGCTCTGTCAGACTCCGGAGCTGGGCTCTTTCCCCGCGTTCCCTGCTTTTTACAGGAGGGTCCAGGTAGGCCTGAGAGCCGCACACGAGCCTCAGAATAGGATCTGCCCTCGCTGCCCTGTGTGAGGTTCCCCCTGTGCACGGGCAGCCTCCTTCGCTCCTCCCTCCGCCTGTGGCTGCCGTTTGGCCTTGTTGGCCACGTGTCAGCATGGCCTCTGTCCCCAGGTGAACCCCAGGGGCCCTCACGGCCAGTGTGCCTGAGCAGCACTGTCTCCTGCAGCCGGAGCGCCTTGGCCCCGGCTGAGACGCCCCGCTCCCCAGCTTCGTCTCCCGAGGCTGGGAGACACGGAAAAGGCTTCCAGCAAACTTGCACTTGGGAACCTCTGTCCGCAGCTTCCTCAGATGCATCTCCTCCCTGAAACCTGCCCGGAATCTGTCTGAAATGACTGGTTCCCTCCGTGGGTGGGGGGGTGGGGGGAGGCTGAGTGAGTATTTCTTAGGCGTCCGCTGGGGCAGGCTCTGCTGCAGGAGTGTCTCGTGCCCTCGCCGGGACCCAGCAGTCCCCAGGGCCAGTCCTCTGCCCGGCGGACGCTGAGACGCTCCCCAGGTCTCACGCCTGGGACGTGCTTGGGCCGTTCCCACCCCAGCAAGCGTGGCAGCCAGGCGCGGAGTTCCTGCCGGAGCCAGGTCTGCGGACGCGGGGACCACCCTTCGGTTCCTCAGAGGCGTGGCCACCGCCCTCTCGCCAGCTCTGCTTCTCGTTACAGAGGAAGTCGAGCAAAGCCAAGGAGAAGAAGCAGAAGCGGCTGGAGGAGCGCGCAGCCATGGACGCCGTCTGTGCCAAAGTGGACGCCGCCAACAGGGTGACTCCCCGTCCCTTCCTCCTCCAGCCGCAGCGGTTTTTACTTTTCCTTCCTTTGGCGCCACCCGGTGGCGGAATTGTGTTACTGCCCACCCCCTGCTGCCTCCTTGCTGAGGAAAAGGGGCCTGGGCGGTTCCGGGTGGCAGGCACTTGGCCCCCCTGCGCAGGGAAATGTGGACTCAGATGGAAGGGGCTGCGCCCTCTGTGGGTCTCTTACCAGTACAAGGGCCTGGAGAGATTTTTGTTAGGATTTGGCATTTTGGGGAGCACGCCTCCCTCATAAAAAGTGGTATAATTTCCTCAGTCATTCTTCAAACCTTTATTGACTGCCCGTGAGGTACCACAGGGTGTTCTGGGACCGGAAGATGCAGCCTCCTGGTTTCCCGAGGCTGCAGTCGGAGGAATAGCCGTGAACCCGAGCACCAGATGGGCCCGGGTTTCAAACTGAACCAGAGAGATGCTGGTCGTTCCTGCCCGCTTCATGTCTCCCTTTGTGTTGTTCCTATAGCCCCTCAGTAAACAGTCCGCATTGGCAGGGATGTGGCTCAGGGGTGTGATTTCCTGCTTTGGGTTTTGACCAGGTAAGATAGGTGAGCAGTGAGCAGGTTCTTTGGTTTTAGCCTGGGAGCGTCTCTTCCTGTCCTGTCAAACGAACCAACTTAACTCTATTCGGCCTCCTTACCAAAGCCTCCCTCTTACGTGGTTCCAGAGCTGAGGCCGGCGGGAGTCCATGTGAGGGTGTACCTGGCCCAGCAGCTAAGCCTCCCAGTGCGGTCTGGCCAGCAGCGGGCTCAGGTCAGAGCGTGCGCGCTGCCACGCGTGTGTGTGCTACTTCTCTTTCTTTCCCTCCACAGCTTGGCGACCCTTTAGAGGCTTTCCCCGTGTTCAAGAAATACGATCGAAATGGGTGAGTGTCAGCATCCCCAGCTGTCTCTAGTGTCTTCAGGAATTCACCTTCCCAGAGAAGGCTTCCCCACTCAAACCTTCCCATTCTTCTTTGTGCGGGAAAAGCAGAAAAGGCGGCTAGTGCCCTGTTGATAGAAAATCCCCCGGTCAGGGTGACAAAAGGATCCATAAATGAGCAGATTGCATAGTCAGATGGATGTCTCTAGGATTTGTTATTCTTTCTGGACAAAGAATCATAGAGCTGAAACTCTTAAAAAGTCATCCAGGCTGACTCATTTCATACAGGGGGAAACTGAGGCTCAGAGAAGTTGAATGGGATTTTTGAGTCTGGCAGCCGAGGGGGCTTTAATTCCCAATCCAGTGCGCTTTTAGAAAATTCAGGCACAGCGAGGTTAAGTGATTTCTCCAGGGTCTCAAAGCCAGTAAGTGGATTTTAACTTCCTGGCTTTGAGACCCTGGAGAAATTACTTAACCTCTCTGTGCCTGAATTTTCTAATCAGAAATGGATCTAATAATAGCATCTTCCTTCTGCCCTAGCTGGTTTGGCTCGGTGGATAGAGCGTCAGCCTGTGGACTGAAGGGTCCCGGGTTCGATTCCGGTCAAGGGCACATACCTGGGTTGCAGGCTTGATCCCCCGGTGGTGGGGGGGGGGCGGGGTGCAGGAGGCAGCCAATCAATGATTCTCTCTCATCATTGATGTTTCTATCTCTTCCTCTTCCTTCCTCTCTGAAATCAATAAAAATATATTTAAAAAAAATAATAATAATAATAGCATCTTCCTAATGGAGCCATCAGGAAAATTAGATGTAAAGCATTCGTGCCTGGAGCATACTAAAAGCTAGATCAGTGTCAGCAATTATTACTGCTGTTATTACTAATCTACTTTACTGTAGGGTCTGGGTTAAAGCCCCCTCTCCTTTCAGTCCTCTCTGCTTATAAAATAGGAAGCATAATCTGTTTTACCACAGACGCGTTGGCTGCGGGGGGAATGGGGTATGGTTTTAGAGAGCCACAGGTGTGGGTTTGAATAACTGTGTCTCTTATTAACTATACTTAGACAAGTCGGTCATACTCTATAAGCCTCATTTTTTAATCTATTAAATGGAGTGAAGATGCCAAACTTGCAGGGTTGTTTTAAGGAGGAAAGAGAATGTATCTAGTTCTGTAAGTAGCAGGTGGTATGAGTTTATTTAAAAAAAATATATATATATATATATATTTTAATTAATTTCAGAAAGGAAGGGAGAGGGAGAGAGAGATAGAAACATCAATGATGAGAATCATCGATTGGCTGCCTCTCACACGTCTCTCACTGGGTTTCAAGCCACAACCCAGGCACGAACCCCTAACTGGAATCGAACCCGGGACCCTTCATTCCACAGGCCGACGCTCTATCCACCGAGCCAAACCGGCCAGGGCGATGGTATGAGTATGTAATGAACAAGAAAGACAAATGGAAATACGTGAGTTGTGACGCAAAGACTATGAGGCAGCACTATATTTGCCTTTCAGAGCTGTGTCTGAGTCTCCCAGTGTCACATTCATTCATTCTTCCTGTCTGTGATCAGACACAGCACAGCTCCTCTGGTGGCTTTGTTATTCACCTTCTGGGGAGGCCTTGGCCATGGCTTAGAGATCCCTTACTGAGGCAGCGCTCAGTGACTTCTACATGGTCACTATTTACAAAGAAAGGAAAACTCTTCCGAGCCACAAAGTTCCGAATTTACGTGGCTGAGCACATGTCCAGCTCACATGGTGCACCAGTCAGCAGAGGTGAGGGTGGGAATGCCCTCTGAGGGGTCATGTCGAAGGTCACCCAAAGATAAGGACTTGGAGTTGCTGACTCCAGGCCCTTCAGAATGTGGCACTACCTAGAGAATGTGAGTTCGCAGTTTGGCCGAGGAATTGAACTATGATTTATTCATGTTTCATTTAGAAATAAATAGCAGATTGCAACACCTTACTGCCTGCAGCATTTGTTAGTTTTAGGAAACAGTGTGGGGTTGGACCTGTTCTACTCTGGCCCTCCGAGAGCACCTGTGTTGTCTTCAGAGGAGGCAGCAGGCAGCACCCCTCAGAGGGCGGTGTGGGCCGTCGTCTCCTTGGGGGCCTGAGGTCGCCCAGATGCTTTCAAAGGAGACGGTAGATAAAAGGAGGAGGTCTCACGGGGCCCAGGGAGGGGTCTGTTCAAAACTAAGGCAGCAGGGAAAGTGCCTGAGAGAAGGAACGGCTTCAAATGCTTCTTTGTCTTCTCAGGTTGAACGTCTCCATTGAGTGTAAGCGAGTGTCCGGATTGGAGGCAGCCACAGTGGACTGGGCCTTCGATCTGACCAAACTGAACATGCAGACCATGTAAGACGCCCCGACGGCCGCGGGCTCGCCCCAGGCTGGCTCTCCCCTCCCGGAGCTCCTGGTCCTGACTGCCCCCACTCTCCCAGGTATGAGCAGAGTGAGTGGGGCTGGAAGGACCGAGAAAAGCGGGAGGAAATGACAGATGATCGAGCCTGGTACCTCATTGCTTGGGAAAACAGTTCCGTCCCCGTTGCCTTCTCTCACTTCCGGTTCGACGTGGAGTGTGGGGATGAAGTCCTGTACTGGTAGGGGCCCGGCTAGGGGTGCGGTGTGGGGGGAGACCCTGCTGCAGGCACTGCAGTGGGTGGCACAGTCCGCCGTGCCTGTCCGTGTCCTGTGGCGGCCGGAGCCTCTGCAGCTCACCCTCCGCTTTCCTCACCAGCTACGAAGTGCAGTTGGAAAGCAAGGTGCGGCGCAAAGGCCTGGGGAAGTTCCTCGTCCAGATTCTGCAGCTCGTGGCCAATAGGTAAGGGCCACCGCGCGTCGCTCAGCTGGAGGAGCTGCCCCGGAGGGTCCGCTGTCCGTGTGTCTCCATGGAGAGCAAGGCCCCCGGGAATGTTTTGGAAGAAGGGCATCTAGAACCCTCTCAGCAAGATATTCCCTGTCCTGCTGTGACCCCAGATTTTGTACCTGCGCCTCGTGTATAATGGGGGTGCAGAGAGCAAGTGGAGAAGCCGGTCAGGCCGTGGGGGCCTAATGCCCTGCAGTCTCATCAGCCCTTACCAGAGGGGAGCCAGTGCTGTGGGTGCCCCAGACAGAGGCTGGACTCGGGGCGCAGAAGCGCTTCTGAGGGGCAGGCAGAGGCACGAGAGAGGCAGCACGGCATGCTCTCTGCTTTCTCCTCAGCACACAGATGAAGAAGGTGATGTTAACAGTATTTAAGCACAATCATGGCGCCTACCAGTTCTTCAGAGAAGCACTGCAGTAAGGAGCTGGGCCCTGGTGTGGGACTTTCTGCCCCACCACCTTTTTCCTGGTCCTGGCCCATTCTGGCCATCCTGATGCCTAGCGCCCCGTCCCGTGGTCGTGGGGAAGGGGGTTGGTGGATGGCCTGGGAGTGCCCTCTGGCTCAGGCTCCTGCCCCCCTGTACCCTCACACCTGGGGGTCTCACGAGTGTGGTGGTGGACAAGTTCTTGGGCCAGGGAGGAAGGCAGTCAGCTCCTGCAACCAACCTGTCCTCCTGCCTGCCTTGCAGATTTGAAATCGATGACTCTTCCCCCAGCATGTCAGGTTGCTGTGGGGAGGACTGCTCCTACGAGATCCTGAGCCGGAGGACCAAGTTTGGGGACAGTCAGCATTCCCATGCTGGTGGGCACTGTGGTGGCTGCTGTCACTGAACTCCCAACCAGAGCGCCCTCTCCAAGGTCTACCCTCTCCCCAGTCTCATGCCACCTGCCAGGTGCCCTCAGAGCTGTGGCCTCCTCAGCCCTACATGTGCCAGGCTGCGCCCTGAGAGCAGAACCCTGGGAAGGAGTGGTCCAAGTGCCCCTCCTCTCTCCTAGAAGAGCAGTGCCAGGAGGGAGCCGAGAGGAGAGGATGCTGAGGGAAGAAAGCTGGTGGAGGCCGGGCGTGACGTCATCCTGGCAGGGAGGCTGCCTTCTCACTCCACTCTTGCGCCCTTGAGCGTAAAATTCCCTGACTCCTCTGTAGCTGGATTCCTGACACTTCCCCCCACGAACCTCCTGCCACACACACACGGACACACACATGGACTTGGACATACACGCACGCACACACCAACATGCACGCACAAACACGGACACATGCGCTCGCGCATGGACAGATGGAGTGCTTATGCCCACCTATGAAAGTCCTGGAGCCCTGGTCAGGGTCTGGCTGGGCCTCGAAGAGGAATGGACTTGGTGGGAGGTCTGGGCACAGCGAGGCTTCAGACTCCTGCTTCGTGGGCGGAATGCTCTGATGGCGTCCGGGGAAGGTCTGCTGCGACAGGCAAGCAAGGGAGCCCTCTCGAGCTGTGCTCTGTGGACCCAGTTAGAGGGGGGCTGTCCCAGGGACCAGCCAGCTCTGGGAAGAAGGCTGCCTTGTTCTCCATCGCTGTCAGTGGGGCTGAGGAGGCCAGGAGCAAGGTGCTGAGTGGGGCCGCATTGCTCCTTTGGGCTTTTGGACTTTGCTGCATTCTAAGCTTGACCTTGATCTATGGCAGTGGCTCAGGTTTCTAAATCCTAGAAAAAACCAGAGGTCCTGCCTGTCCTCTCCATCGCCCTCACACCCTCCCTTACCTCTCACCCCGCCCCAGACACCTCTTCCTACTAAGGGGGGAGAACATCAGGGAGCCCCTCTCCCCCCAGAAGGACCTCTGGTTCTTGGCATCTTCCTCTCAGATCTTGGTGCTGATAGCTCTCTGCAGGTGGGCATCCCCTCTTCAGAGAGCCCCCAGCCGCAGCAGGCCCTCCGCCTGCGCTCCCAGCCTCGCCCCTCGCTGCCTCAGTGAGGCACTAGTACCACTGCCCTGGCCGGCCGCTCGGGCTGCAGCAGGACTGCCGGGGGCCGCAGCGGCTCCTCTCTGGGGTCACCTGGGGCGGCGCGGCTGGCGCAGGGAGGGAAGGCCTTCCTCTTCTCAGGATAGAGGCTGTGGGGTCAGAGCTTCCACTTGTCCTAATCCCAGGCCTTGTTCTCCCTCCAGGGAAAATGACCAAATCCTTATGCAGGAACAAGCCCCTAACGCCTCCACTTAGACGCCTCCAGTTTTGTGTTAGGGCGTGTCTTAAAGTTGTAGCCTTGGTAAAGTTGCTGTCCTGGAGGCCGGTGGGTCCTTCCGGCCTCGTCTGCTCACAGCCCGCGCTGCCCTGACTCCGGCCTCTGCTGACGGGCCTCCCTGAGCTGTGCTTGCTTCTCCCTCAGACCCTGCTTGTGCGGGTCTGCACATGGCCGCCCTCACCAGCCCCCGCCGAGCGCCCCTCGTTGCTCTTGACTCCCCAGCTGGGAGAGGGCCCTGCAGCTTTACACTGGAGTGAGCCCACCCGTGTCCTTGCCTGCTGGCTCCCAGGGCGTTTCACCCGAGGGGCGGGGTTTCAGCTTCTGGGAGGGCATTGGGCTTCCAAGAATCATGGAACCACTGAAGCATGTTTAGGGAGAGTTTCCTCTGATTCCTGTCTCTCAAAGACACAGAATGATAACTATTTATTGTCTTAGATCGTGGATTTCTGATACCTCCCACTCAAGGGGACCAAAAGGAACCCCCAGTGTAAGCCCCACATAAGGTGAGTTCAGCGCATGTCTCTTTCCGGTCATTGGCCACCTGGCACCGAATCCATTTGGGCTCTTGGTGCCACGCCCTCTTGTGCAGCCTCCTGGCCGCTGCCCCGGCTGCCCTGAGGGGCTGGGGCTGCCAGGCGCTGCCTGAGGCCAGCAGGGGGCTCTTGTCAGTACTGAGCCCATCAGCCCTCAGCCCTCAGTCTTGCCCAGCCCAGGCCATGGTGATGAGAGACGGCAGGCCTTTTCCGGGCTTCTTGTTGATTAATTGGGGCACATTAAAATAATTTTAAAGATTTTTCTTTTAGTTGTATTCACTATTTCAGGTTGTTTTTGTTGATGTCAAATGTGTATATGACGTGTATGGTTTTTAGCCCTTCCTGGGTTTTTTAGAGGAAACTTTGAAGTATATATTTTTTCTTTAGCAACTTGTTATCACTGGAATCAAAGGGGAAAAGTGATCTCTTTTTGCATTGGTTGTATTTGTATGTCACAAATAAAGGATACTTTGTCAGCTGCTGCGATAGTGCCCGTGCTGGGTGCCATGGGCGGTGGGGGCTCGGGACACCGTTGGTCTCCACTGTCCAGAGTGGGGCCTGTGCCTGGGGGCATGCAGCTGTGATGGCGCCGTGTCCCTGCCTGTAAAAAGCTTCAGGCCTGAGAAACCTCGGTGTCGGTGAGCAGCCAGAGGTAGGAGCCGAGACCAAAAGCACATGTTGTTGTCACTTCCCAGAAGCCCTGGGCAGAGGTCAAAGGTAGAGGGGCAGCTGCTTTGCATCGTTGTGACACCTGACATCTGGCTGAACGTCAGTCCTGCGCAGCGTGGGTGCTGAGTGGAGGGGAGTGCTGGTGTCTGTCTCTCCCTGTTACTTGACTGGGTTGCTCCGAATGTCCGCTGTGCCTTAAGATTCCAGCCCCTCTCCCCTGCACTCCAAAGGCAAAGGCTCCGAGGAAGAGTAACTCATGTCGGGCCTGACAGGGAGGAAAGTTATGAGTGGGGGAGGCTCGGTCCTGCCCTCGTGTGTGACCGATGGAGCCGTGCAGCTCCCCTCCCAGGCGGACTCCTGCCAGTCCCGGCCGGGGTGAGCTGGGAGAGGCCGGAAGTGGGCCGGAAGGTAGAGCTCAGAGGCACTTCCTGTGGACACCGAAGGGGCGGGCCTGTCGTGCTCCTGTGGGGATCACATCTGCTGGAAGGTGGAGAGGGAAGCTAGGGTGGAACTCACGAGCCAAGGGAGTATTTGTGTGTTGGAGGGTCAGTTACCTGGGGAGAGGAGCAGGGTGCCGGCCGGTCATGGCCTCAGCGTGTGGGGGGGCCGGTTGGTGCAGCCGTCTTATCTGCGGCACCAAGAAGGGTATCAGTCCTTGGGAAGGGGAGGGCATTCCACTCGGGACAAAAAGCTCCTTGTTCCCTGAAGGCTGTCAGTCGCAGGCAGGAATTCCTTGGAATGACCATCCCCTGGCTACAAGGTAAAGGCTAAGGTTGGAAAGGGTGAGGCCCTTCCTTCATCATCTGCCCTCCCTCTTCCTAGGCGGCCAGGGGCTGCCTCTGCCTCCACTTCCCTCCAGCTGCCGCGCAGGCGTCTCTGCTCAAGGCGCTGCTGGGACGCACACCCTCAGCAGCAGGAGGCACGGTCGCTGGGTCGCTGAGTGAGAGGTCGGAGCTGAGCTGGTTTCGACCCAGACCCCAGGCTTTTCACACAGGGCAGGGCTACCCTAGTTCCTGCGCTTCCTCTCCAAGGGCAGCAGAGGCGAGGCTGCTCCAGGCCTGTGCACCAGGGTCTGGGAGGATGGGAAGGTGTGGCCAGGAGCACGTGGACTGGACAGCCCGAAGCAGGCATCTTGCTACCTGGCTGTGACGGAGGAAACAGGCATTTGATGAGCCTGATGTGCAAGTGACAGCTCACTCCTGTGTGCGGGGTGCAGTGCAGTGTTTGCTCGTATGGATCCTGTCCCACGTGGAGGGGGGGGGGCTGCCGAGAAAGATGGGGAGGCATTGAGAAGCCAGTATCGAGGAGTGGCTGCCTCCTGAGGCTTACCCACAAGGAGGGTTGGAAGAGGGCCTTGGACAGGGGAAGCCGCCAGCAGGACAGCAGGACGCCTGCGGCCCGGGAAGCAGCAGTGCCTGTCCCCTCCCGCGGCACCCCTTCCCTGTCACTGCCTGACAGCTGCATCAGGCCTGCCCCTGCTTTTGGGAGAGGGGCTGCTGGGGGCTGGTCAGAGCAGAGACGTTCGCAGTGTGCAGCAGACCCAGGTGCAAACCTTGCCCAGGCCATTGCAGACTCAGCCTGGGTGCCCGACCTGTGCGGGCCTCCCTCCTCTGGTGGGGTTTCTGAGAGAAGTCTCTGGGCTGCGAGGTAAGCCCAGGAACAGTGCTGATGTGCCTCTTCCACACACGGTCCTCCTCCTCCAGGGAGTCACCCGGGGCACCACGGGAAGGCCCCTGGCTGTGCTCTGATCTGGGCGTTAGTACTTGTTAGTACTTTGTTCATAAGACAAAGGCCTGACAAAGCCCATAGGGCAGCAGGGGGCCCTGCCCTTCCTTCTCCTAGGCACCCAGCTGGGCTCCAGCCCTGAGCCCCCAGGGCTGTTCCCTTTGAGAGAGGAGAGATTTAGATTTGGAAGGATCTGTCCTGGCTGTTTGCCAGAGCCGGGGCAGGGAGTCTGGTAGCTGGAGGTGGGGCCTGGCGAGACTGCTGGACATTGCCAATACCCCTGAGTGTGGTGGGGAGAGGGGAGGGGGGAAGGGGCCCTGGCAGCTCAGGGCCGGGAGCCCATCCCCCGGGGAAGCTCGGGCACAGCCCATCCTTTGGCGCTCTGGGTCCACGGCCCTTTCTGTGAGCCCCCGCTGATCTCCATGGGCTGAGTTCCCTCCAAAGCTCCTGTGTTCCCAGCCCCTGCCACAGCCTGTGGTCCTGTTGCCACAGTATCCAAACTGGAACTTCTGGAAACCCCCACAGCACCTTGTGTGAAGATGGTTAAACACATGGGGTTTGGAGCAGATAGTCCTGCCCTAAAATTCTGTCCAGGCAGCCCCGTAGCTGCAGCACGACCTTCAGTAGCTCATCCAGTTCTCCTTCGTAGGAAAATGGAGACAATAGTATCTCCCTCATGATCTTGTGGTGAAGACAGGATGAGGTTGTGTCAGAGAGGCCTGGCTCAGCCTGGCTCCTTACCCCTTTCCTGTGTGCCTATGCCTACTGTTCCGTGCCCTGCAATTCATCGTCTGAGTGTGTGGGTGCCAGGCCCTTTGGAGACAGTGGTGAACAGGACCCAGGCCGCCCCCAGGTGGCCCCCAGTCTAGGGCTGGAGACCAACCCGTGGGTAGTGCCAGCAGGGGCGCTGCTGGGCACAGGCATCCGGGCCTGGGTGGCCAGTGGAGGCTGATGGAGTGCCACCCATTACTTCCTGCCACACCAGGGCAGTCACTAGGAGCTGCATCCCTAAGTGGGGGCCTGGAGAGTAGGCGTTAGCGTGGTGACAAGGAAGGCTGGGTAAGAGCTGAAGGTGTCCTGGGCAGATACAAAGCAGATACAAAGAAGCAAAAGGCTGTGTGTGTGTGTGGAGGGGGGGGGGGCGGAGAAGGGGGGGAACGAGACCCTGAGCAAGGAGGGAGGGGTGGAATGTTTAGACGAGGCTGAAGAGTGACGTCCGGAATTGGAACTTGGTCTGGTGAGCAGTGGGGGCCAATGGAGGTTAGCAGGTGTATGGGGGGGTGCAGGGAGGAAGGTCGGCAGCCACTGCGTGGAGACCGGGCTTAGGGAGGGTAAGAGCAAACCGGGAGAGTTCTGGTAGGTTAGTGTCAGCCAGGAGCGTGGCGCCGGGCAGTGGGGATGCTGGAGAGAGGTGAGAACCTAGGGATGGAGGGGAGTCCGGAGTGCCGCTTGGGCTCCGAGCTCGATCCCCGGCAAGGGGCGTGCAGGAGGCAGCCCATCGATGTCTGCTCTCACATCGACGTTCCTCTCCCATGAAAAAATCTAAAAGAAAGGAGTGCCGCCTAAGTTTATAACTTACACTTACGTGATGGGTGACACAACTATCACTCACGGAGATAGGCCACTTTGGAGGCGGGGCATAACCGGGAGGACGCCCTCCATGCCCCGCCTATCGGTGGGAAGGCGGCGCCGATTGGCTGTTTCGCGGAACGCGCCCAAAACTCAAGGGCGGTGCGGCATTTCGTCACTTCCGGGGCGTTTCCGATCCTCCCTGGGACCGCCTCCCCTGCTCCGGAAGTTCCGGGCAGCCATTCTGACTCCCCGACCTTGGGCTCCGCCTGGTTTGGTTGATCTCTACATCCTTCCTCCACCCTCCCCTACCTTCCCTCTCAGGTTTGACAGTCTCCGTCGGGCAGTCCGCCCCAGGATTTCGGGCCACAGCCTGCCGGTCGGCCCCTGGGGGTGCCTGACGACTGCAGCGCGGATAGTAGTTGCTACCGCTACTGATGGTTAGGGAAGGGGGGGCAGGAGGACCCCAACAGGTGTCTGCAGCCCCAGGAAACGTGGGGGGTTAACCTGACTGACAGCTTCCTCCTGTGGGCGCGTTACCCATTGCGTCAATGGCAGACCCGCCCTGAGTGCCAGCCCTGCATCCAGGCTCGCAGGCCTGGGAGGTCGCTGCGATGGAGGAGATCGCAGTGATAATGGCTGCAGCCGGCACCGCTGGGGCCAGGCACTGCGCCCAGACTGCTGTGCGGGTCCCGTCAGCCCTGCCCGGACCCAAGAAGAAAGGCATGAACTCCATTTCCGGCTGAGGGGACGGGATTTAGGAGCAGCGCATTGACTTGTCAAAACAGCAGCATCTTAGCGACAGGGAATGTGGAAATGGCTGAAACAAGCCTGATCCCCTGGCCCCGGGGGTGCCTGGGTCCTGGGAGGGAGGGGGAGGAGCAGGGTGTCTAAGGCAGGACGGGAGGGGGGGGGGGGGGGGAGGGGGAGTGCATTTTTAGTTACCAGCCCAGGTGAGGTTCCTGGGTCCCAGCCGCAGCTATAAACGGGGTTACGTCCTCCTTCCTGTTCCTTCACTTGATCTCCTGGTGGTGGATTTCTCCATGGATTCTAACCCAGGCTGCCCCGCCCCCCTTCCATGTCTGACCCTTGACCTCAGGGCCTGGAGTGAGCCTTGGACCTGCCGTGTTCCTCCCCTGCAGCCTGAACCTTCACTCCAGGAGGGGGGCTTTCTGCTGCCTGGGAAGCTGCCCAGGCATCCGGATCCTGGCTGTTTTCTTACCGTGCGGCTTCCTTCCTTGTGCTCCGTGCAGGATGTCGTCATTGGGCTCTCCTCCTGCTTCGTGTGCATCCTCGGGCCGTCCGGCTGGGTGCTCTCGCACCTGGAGAGCTACAAGAAGCGGGAGTGAGGGGCTGTCCCCCCGCCCCTGGGACCAGACCGCCCGCCTGTCCTGATCATGTCTGCCGCGTTCCTGGCCGCCTCCCCTGAAGCATGTCCTTCAGCGACAGTGGCCCCTTCTGCAATATGACCTCTTGATTTCTCCCTTGTGATCATGGGACCATGTGATTCAGTGTATAAGGCCTGCTGGGTAGGACCCACCTTGGAACAATAAAGTCTATGTAAATCCTGCTTCAGAAACTCATCGTGCCTTCCCCCTGGGCTTCTGCCTCCGTACTTGAGCTGAGGCTGGTGTTGGGTGGGGGTGTGGAGAAGGGGGCCCGCCTGGCTTCATGTCCCCGCTGGCTGACGGCGTGGTGGGTCCTGGGTGCCCAGCCATTCCCCCTGCGGTCTGGGAGGGCTCCTTCCTTCCCATGCTTTCCTGTGTTGAAAGGTTTTCACTTGGGAAAACAAACACTGTTGTTTTGGGGCAGCCTTTTGTGCTCACCTTCTCTGGCTCCCTTGGTTGTGCCAAGCTCAAGGCCGTGTGTGTGTGTGTGTGTGTGTGTGTGTGTGTGTGTGTGTGTGTGTTTCGCCCAATGGGGCCAGCTCTGCTGCTGGAGGCCTCTTTCCTGTGGGACCAGCCTTCCCTGCCCACAGTCGGAGCTCCAACCATTTCTCAGGTGGCGATGTCCTTCCTAGTGGGGGGACCGGACAGTGTCTTGCTTTTTTAGGTCAGCTCCAGGGCCCTTACCTTCTATCGCTACATCCGTAAGTGCTTATGGGCCGGCTGGCTTCTCCCTGCGCTTCTCTGTCCCTTCTCTGCTTGGGGAGTTGCTGCTCCTCCATCCCTAGGGCCCTTCCTGGGGACTGGGCGGCCGCCTTAGCTGGGAAACGTCCACACTGAGCTGGGATCCTGACTTCCGGTGTCTGGAAGGAACCCTCAGACGGCTGTTCCCACCTGGAGGGCAGCTTTCGCCTCCTTTGCATTCTCTGCCGGGGTCCCTTGCTCCGGGTGATTCTGGACAGACGCAGGTTCGGTGCTCCCTGTGGAGCTGCGGCCAGGACTTCTGGGCAGGATGGAGGGCAGAGCTGCCAGTTAAAGCTGAAGGGCCCTGGATGTCAGAACACATCTCCCCAAACCCTCTTGGGCGGGGCTCGTTTCCTGATCTGTGCTGACAGAAGCTCAGGATGAACCCTGCTCTCCCTTTTGTCTAATCTTTCCTGGCCTCTGTGTGGTGTCCAGTGATGCTGGGGGGCCCAGTGCCCAAGGCTCCTCCCTGAGGGGTGGGGAGTGGTTGCTGCCTCCTAAAAGCCTTGTTCCCCGCAGGCCAGCCTGTGTCTGGGCCTGGGGGGCAGGGCCTTGAATGCTGGGCGGTGTTCACAGGGTGGAGTACTGGCCAGGGGAGTGGGATGTAGGATCTGAGGGCCGACCTAAGCCAGGCTGGGTGCTGAGGGAGGAGCATCCGCCTGGCACCGCAGGTTCCTCAACAGCTCCCTTGTCTTTGGGGGGAGGGAGCCCATGGCTGTCACCTCCCAAACAACGGGGTCACCCCTGTCCCCTGCCTCAGTCCGGGAGGCTGTAGGGAGCGGCTATAGGGTCAAGCCTCATGCTGGCCTGTGGCAGAGCCCCATACAAGTCCCAGCTTGGAGGGCAGCCCTCCTAGCACAATGAAGCCTGACCTTCCAGTCCTCCCTTGTTCCGAGGCAGCTGATGGGCTGTGGGAGGTGCAGCAGGTGCTGCCAAAACAAGGCTTGAGTGAGGAAGTAGATTTGAAACTCACAAGAACATGTAAACATGTTGATGCCCCCCTTGCTTTGCTTTGTGTGATCTGACCATAAAATAAAGCTTCCCTTTGTCCTCACCCAGGCAGGACCCACCTGGTCCCCACTGTATTCTCTTGTCTGTCTGCTTTCATCCCCACCCCACGCCCCCTCGGTTCACCCCTGGCTGTGCTGGACGGTTCCCAAGGTTCTGAGCTGCGAGCTCAGGACACATGAGGCCACGGGCTGCCATGTGGCCAGAATGTGACCCCAGGACAGGAGAGGTGTCTGGGGTAACTCCGCTGTCCTGCCAAGGGTTTTGACTGGGTGTCCTCACTCCCCTGTCCTAGCAGGACCACTCCAGCCCAAAGCTGCACATCTCAGGCCACGGCGCCAGTTGACGAGAAGCGAGTGGTTACAGGCAAGTCCTTCAGAGCCCTGGCCTGAGCCCTGATCGAGCCCGGCAGCTCCTGGGCCCTTGTCTCCCACAGCTGCCGGGCCCGCGGCACGTGTGGGTGTGGGCAGGGTCACACTTGGGGGCAGATGCGAGAGGACGCGAGTGACCGGGCATGCGTGAGCCCCTTCTCCCTTTGGTTCTTGGTGTGGTTCTAGGCCTGAAGCCTGGTCACCTTTCAGCGTCCCTCTCCCACCCCCTGCAGAGAAATCGGGCTCCCCGTCCTCCCAACCAGCATTTCCTGTGTCTGTGCGGGGCCTGAGTCTGGAGGGTGGTGTCTGCATGGTGTGCATGCTGGGTGGGGGCAGGCTGCGGTCCTGGCCGATACCATGTCAAGAACGGGGGTGGGAGGCCTGGGTTTGAGGCCTGGTTTGGCCATTTACTGTATGACACCGGGGAAGTCGTTAGCCTCTCTGAGCCTCAGTTTTCATTATTTTAAATTAAGGTGTGCGACCAGCAGAATTGTGGCCTCCCAAAGATGTCCCGGTCCTCAGCCCTGGAATCTCTTTTCTTTTTAATATACAGAGAGGAAGGGAGAGGGATAGAGAGCTAGAAACATCGATGAGCGAGAAACATCCATCAGCTGCCTCCTGCACACCCCCCACTGGGGATGTGCCCGAAACCAAGGCACATGCCCCTGACCGGAATCGAACCTGGGACCCTTGCGTCCGCAGGCCGACGCTCTATCCACTGAGCCAAACCGGTTAGGGCAGCCCTGGAATCTGAATAGGTCACTTTACATGGCAAAGGGGACTCCACAGATGTGACTAAAATTAAGCGTGTTGAAGTGGAAGAGGATCCAATGGGCCCAGTGTAATCCTTATGGGGACGATGGACAAGGAAGGCGGAAAAAGGTCCTTTCGGGTGGACTCTGCCCACCTGCCTGCCTGCCATGCTGGCTTTGAAGGTGGAGAGAGTGGGCCGGGAGCCAAGGAATGCAGCGACCTCCGACCTCCGGGACCTGGGAACAGCCCTCCAGTACAGCCAGCAGCAACAGGGCCCCTCGTTCTGCAGCAGCAGCAACTGGATTCTGCCGACAACCTGCAGCGTGGGAAGCAGATGCTCCTTCAGAGCTCCCGGAGGGAACGCAGCCAGCAGACATGTATCCTTTCTGCCCGGTGGAACCCGGACCGGACCTCTGACCTCCAGGATGTGAAGTCGTACATTTGTGTTGTCAGCCGCCAGGTGTGTGGGGATGGTCGATGGTAGCAATAAGGCAACGGATGCACCTCCTGGTGCGGGGCGTGGAGGCTGTCCCCGGAGCGGCCGGCACCAGCGGACTGGACCCTCGCAGACTTGAGGTGTGGGGAGTGTGCGGTATTTACAGGAGGAGTGTGGGTTGGTGTGAGTCTGGGTGGGGCGGCTCTCTCTGCCCCCTCTGCCCCTCCTCTGCTTGCCTTTGGCCTTAGGGGGCCGGGACCCTGCAGGCGAGTATCAGCCCAGCTGGCAGCCTGTGCACCCGCCTGCCACGCGTCATTGGGCTGGCCTCTGCCTATGGAGCCCTGGGGGTTCCTGAGGTTCATGTGGGGCCAGGCATGCCCCCAGTCTTCAACCCGGCCTGGGAAAGGGTCACCGATCCCTCATCTTTGGCTCACCGTGGAGGCTCTTCCTGGCCATGGCCTTCCTGTGAGGCCCTCCCGGGGCCCGGGCCATGTCCTTGCTGCCAGGCCTCTTCCCTGGAGGTGGGAGGAATGGAGGGGGCCTGGCAGCCATGTGGCCCCTGGGGCCTGTGCCATTCAGTAAACTCTCTGAGACCAAGGTTTCCCAGTCCCTGGGTCCTGGTGCGGCATCGCCTCTCCCTCCACCTGACAATCCAGCTGGCATGGACGGGGATGCAGGCACACTGCGAGCCAGCCGGCTGTGAGGAGGCACCTGTGCCGTGTCTGCTGTGGGAAGGGAAGCCTGGGCTGCTGCCTGTTGCTTTGGTGACTGTCCAACAGCAGCGCTGGGCGTTACTGGTTGGCACACGGGGAGGCAGAGGGAGTCGAACTATGCTGGTGACTCCTGGCAAATGTGCGGTGGGCTGTAGATGCTTCAGGTAGAGAACCGAAACCCTAAGATGGTAAAAGTAACATTTACCATGGAATGAGGGTAAGAGCAGTTCTTCACTACCAAAGAGATGGACATGGAAAAGGGGGGGCAAAACTCGAGCCCCCTGCACCCTGACTGGTGTCTCGGTTGGACCGTCACCTGTGCACCAGAAGGTGGGGGTTTGATTCCTGGTCAGGCACATACCCAGGTTGTGGGTTCCATCCCCTGTCTGATCGATGTTTCTTACATTGATGTTTCTCTCCCTTCCTCTCTCTAAAATCAATTAAAAAAATAAAGCTGGGTACCCTGGGCCAGGTTCCTGCTCGCTGCTCTGCTGGACAAGGAGGGAGCAGCAGGTTGGAGAAAGAACCCCATTTACAGGCCCTTTGTACATCGGGTTGGGGTTTTGTTCTTTAAGCCCCAGGCCCTTGCGAGGGAGGCGTTGGCAGTCAGTGTAGCAAGCGATTCCTTCTGACTCCAGAGCAGCTGTGCTCCCTGTCCTGACCATTAGTCCCAACCTCAGCCCGCCCCCGCCATTCTCCCTCTCATCACAGACTCCCCCTTTGAAGTAAGGGAGGAGGGGGTAGGAGTTGTCTTATACCTATTTTCAAGAGCTAGTAAGATAGTTGATGATAAGACATTAGGCTTCAAGCTTTAGTAAAGCCTAATACGTTTTTGTCATCAACTGTCTTACTAGCTCTTCACAGAATATCAATTCTCTTCTACTGACTGGAGAGCTCGCTGGCAGTTACAGATTGTGCTGTTAAATCTGGAAAAGAAATGCAGTTTGGTAGGCATAGGGTCCACATTGGGTGGATCCTTTGCTTTCTTGACTTTGGAAGAAACCCCAGGCCCAATGACCCAGTAAGTAATTTGCCGTTTCTGGGACGCAGATTTGACTTTTGTAGTGTTGCTGTGGGGCGGTCACTGGGGGCTGTGTGGTGAGCCCAGGCACCAGTGCACCAGCTCCAGGACTGGACAAAGCTCATGGATGAAAGGACAGAACAGGACTGATGGCTGTGTCCTTAACCCCTCTTCCAAGAAAAAGCTGCAGAATGTATCAGTTACTCAGCCTGCCCTTATCTCGGCCAATGGGAAAGCGGGGGAAACTAGCCCAAGGCCAAGAGTATGCTAGCCACCCCCCTGTCTTTGTGTAACCAGACCCTAGCTGCACCCTGCCCTTGTGTCACTAGCCCTCAGCCCTCACTCAACCAGCTGGAATCAGCCAAATCACTGATAAGAGTGTGCCCCCACCCCCTGACCCCAAGCCCTATAAATTCTTTGTTCCCTTGGGACTCGGGGCTGGGGGGGTGTCTTGAAATCTGGGCATAACAATGGACACATTCGGTCACATTCCACTCCCGCACTGCCACCAGCTGAGGGGTCTGCCTGGGACTGGGGCACAGCTCCCGAGACCACTACTGCACCGTCCTGCAAAAGGCAGGGGCCAGAGCCCCAGGCGATCGCCTAACAGTAGCTTCAGCATCCAAGGCCTTACCGCTTCGTAACCTTTCAAGATTATATATATGCTTTAATTGATTTTAGAGAGAGAGGGAGAGAGAGGTAGAAACATCCATCAGCTGCCCTTCGAACGAACGCGATCTACTGGGGATTGAGCTCAAAAGCCAACCGGGGACTCTTGGTTCATGGGTCAATGCTCAACCAATGAGCAACACCGACCGGACTGGGCCACTTTGTAACCTTTGTAACCTTTTTATTAGGTTACAATTAGGTCACAGGCAATTTTAACAGACTGCACAGAAGCATTCTGTGTGCCCTTTACCCAGTTTCCTCCATTAGTAACATTTTGCAAAACTGTAATACAGCATATACTAGGATATTCATATACAGTTAGATACAGAATGTTTTGCCCTGGCCAGTGTGGCTCAGTCGGTTGAGCATCATCCTGGGAACTGAAAGGTCACTTAAAAAAAAAATCCTCACCCAGCCCTCGCCAGTTTGGCTCAGAGGATAGAGCATCGGCCTGCAGACTGAAGTGTCCCGGGTTCGATTCAGGTAAAGGGCACATGCCCAGGTTGTGGGCTGGATCCCCAGTAGGGAGCCTGCAGGAGGTAGCCAACCAATAAATCTGTCTCGCCATAACGGTTTGGCTCAGTGGATAGAGCATCGGCCTGCAGACTGAAGTGTCTCGGGTGCGATTCAGGTAAAGGGCACATGCCCAGGTTCTGGGCTGGATCCCCAGTAGGGAGCCTGCAGGAGGTAGCCAACCAATACATCTGTCTCGCCATAGCGGTTTGGCTCAGTGGATAGAGCATCGGCCTGGGGACTGAAGGGTCCCAGGTTCGATTCTGGTCAGGGGCACGTGCCTTGGTTGCCGGCACATCCCCAGTGGGGGGTGTACAGGAGGCAGCTGATTGATGTTTCTCTCTCATCAATGTTTCTAGCTCTCTGTCCCTCTCCCTTCCTCTCTGTAAAAAATCAATAAAATATATTAAAAAAAATAAATCTGTCTCATCATTGAAGTGTCTATCTCTCTCTCTCCCACTCCTCTCCCTTCCTCTTGGAAATCAATAAAAATATACTTTAAAAAGTTCTCACCCAAGGAGTGAAGAGATTTTTTCCATTGATTTTTGTAAGGGAGGAAAGAGAGAGAGAGAGAGAGACAGAGAGAGAGAGAAACATCGATTGGTTGCCTCCTACTGGCGCCCTACTGTGGCTGGGGATTGAATCTGCTACCAAAGTATATGCCCTTGACCAGGGAATCAAACCAGTGACCCTTTGAGGGTCGACACTCTAACCACTGAGTAAAATAGGCCAGGCCAAAGGTCACTGGTTTGATTCCCGGCCAGAGCACATGCCCAGGTTGTGAATTCAGATCGATCAGGGGCAGAGTGTGTATGAATTGGTTGGTTTCTCTTTCTCCCATCCTCTCTCTCTAAAAAAAATCAATAAAAACACACTGAAGCCCTGGCCCATGTGGCTGGGTTGGGCATCACCAGTGCACCCAACGGGTGCTGGTTCAATCCGTTAGGGCACGTGCCCAGGGCTGTGGGCTCAGTCCCCCCCCGTGAGGGGCTTGCAGGAAGCAGTCGAATCATTGATGCTTTCTCTCTGAAATAAAAATTATATTTAAAAAAATACAATAGACTAAAAAGAAAGATACAGAATGTTTCATCTCGTTTCCTTTTTACAACCACACTCACTTTCCTCCGGCCCCCACTCCTTCCTTAAGCCTGGCAGCCACTAATCCAGCGGTTCTCAACCTGTGGGTCGCGACCCTTTCACAGGGGTCGCCTAAGACCATCGGAAAACATATAAAATTACATATTGTTTACAGTAGCAAAATTACAGTTACGAAGTAGCAACGAAAATACTTTTATGGTTGGGGGTCACCACATGAGGAACTGTATTAAAGGGTCGCGGCATTAGGAAGGTTGAGAACCACTGCATCTGTTTTTCATTTTTATTAATGCCCTGCTTTTTTAAAAAAATATATTTCCATTGATTTCAGAGAGGAAAGGAGAGGGGGAGAGAGAACATCAATGATGAGAGAGCAGCATGGGCCGGTGGCCCCTCCTGGGGATGATGCCCGACCGGAAGCCCCCTCTTTCACCAAGACTCGCTCTTCCCATAACCAGAGGCGCGGCTCCGGAGTTGGGTCCCGGGAGCTGGTCTGGTTTTGGAATTGGGATAATGCTGGCCTCATAAAAAGATCTTGGAAGTCTTCCCTCCTCTTGAATTCTTTTAGAATAGTTTTAAGAGGATAATTATTAGTTCTTCTTTGAATGTTTCATCAAACTGTGAAGCTGTCTGGTCCAGGACTTTTGTTTGCTGGGAGTTTTGTTTTTTACTCCCTCAATTTCATTAGCTGTTATCAGTTTAGTCAGGTTTTCTGATTCTTCCTGATTAGGTTTGGAAGATTGTATTTTTCTAGGAATTTGTCCATTTCACCCAGCTTGTCCAGTTTGTTGGCATATATTTGTTCATAGTATTTGCTTACAATCCTTTGTATTTCTGTGGTGTCTGTTGTAATATTGCCTCTTTCATTTCTCATTTTATTTATTTGGGTCCTCTCTCTTTGTTTCCTGATGAGTCTGGCTAAAGGTTCATCACTCTTGTTTATCTTTTCAAAGAACCAGCTTTTGGAATAATTAATCTTTTGTACTATTGTTTTAGTCTCTACATCATTTATTTCTGCTCTGATCTTTACTATTTCCTTCCTCCTACTTTCTCTGGACTTTCTTGCTGTTATCTTTCTAATTCATTTAGCCGTAGGGTTAGGTAGTTTATCAGTGCTATCTCTTGTTTCTTGATGTAGAACTTTAATGCTATGAACTTCATTCTCAAGACTGCTTTTGCTGTGTCCCATAGGTTTTGTTTGGTTATGTGTTCATATAGATTTGTTTTCAGGAAATATTTTATTTCTTGCTTGATTTCATTGGGAACCCATTCATTGTTTAATAACATGCTATTTAGTCTTCATGTATTTGAATATATCTGAGCTTTTTTTTTTTGAGGAGTCGGGCCTTTCAAAATGGTGCCCCTCTCTCCGTTTTCACTCACGAGCTCGGCCCTGGAAACTAGTCGGTCCCTGGGGTGGGAGGGGCAGCGCCATTGCGGGCAGCGAGGGGACAGGCCGAGGCCCGGCTGCGGACCCGGACACCCAGGCCCCGGCCTCCACAGTTAGCGCCCCCCGCCCCTCCCGTCTCCGCC
>NW_006296413.1:4826925-4827206 GCF_000327345.1 Myotis davidii | reverse complement strand
GTCGTGGGGGAGGGAGCTCTGCAGCGAGGCGCCGGGAGCGGGACCGTGTGCAGCGCTCACCTGGGGGTGGGCAACTGGGCGCCCCGTCTTCGCTAGCGGTGACCTTGGGCGTTTGTTTTACCTGTAAAGTGGGCGCACTGGAATACACAGGACTGGTGGGTGGGCAGGGGCTGGGGGATGGGAGACATCAGGGACCTTATCAATAAAACTAAATAAAAAGGATGCACGGGAGGAGGAAGGGCGGGGCCGAGCAAGTGCGGGCGCACGGGAAGCTCCGGTCC
>NW_006296413.1:4820381-4826914 GCF_000327345.1 Myotis davidii | reverse complement strand
CCCCGCCCGCCTGCCCAGCCCCGAGCGCTCCCCTGGCTGCCGGGTGTTGGGGCTGAGGACACACCTTGGGGCGATCACCGCTGCCCTGCATGTCAAATAAGAGAAAACGAGGGCCACGGAGGGGAAGGGCTTGGCCAGGGGACACCGTGGGTGGGCCAGGGTGTAAGATGCTAAGCCGCCCTCCTGGCTGCTCTTGTCCTTGGTCCAGCGGCCTGGGGTGGAGCTGGCCAGGGCCCCCGTAATCCGTGGCTGCTTCCTCCTTCCAGGTGTTAACTGTCTTGCCTATGATGAAGCCATCATGGCTCAGCAGGACCGAATTCAACAAGAGGTGAGGGGCTGAGGGGCTGTGGCCAGCGGCCCTGTTATGGGGGTGCATCGGCTGGGTCGGAGGCCTGTTGCTTTTCTCTGCTTTGGAAGCCCTTTCCTCTGCAAGCTGCGCTAGATTCTGGGTGCCTTCGGGCGGGGTGTGGAGGGGGGTCTGTCACTGCCGCTGGGTGACTGGCCCGGCGCCTTCCTTTAGGTGTAGGTGCTCTGGCTGCCGCCTGCCAGAGCGTGATGGTTCCCTGCCCCCTGCAGATTGCGGTGCAGAACCCCCTGGTCTCCGAGCGGCTGGAGCTCTCGGTCCTGTACAAGGAGTATGCTGAGGACGACAACATCTACCAACAGAAGATCAAGGTGGGAGCCCAGCTGTGCGGGCAGGAGGCGTGGGAGCGGGCGCGGGCGCGGGCCTACGTCAGACACGCTCCTTGCTGGGCCTGGCCTCTTAGTGGGTAGAGTGTTGGGGGAGCTCTGGCTGCTGGAATCAAAGGACCTGGATTTAAATTGTGACTCTGCCACACAGCAGCTGTGTCCTTGGCAGGCCCTTCCCGCCTCTGACCTCTGGCTTCCTGTCTGTGAGTTGGGCTGCAGTCAGTGTGGGCCCAGGTGTTGAGGGCACTGTGAGGGTGAGAGAGAGGCTTGTGGGCATTATGGTCTCAGTGCTCACAGTGGGGCGGAAGGGACTGGGGGTGGAGGCTGCAGACCTTTGTGCCAGGTTCTGCTGCTTTGTTTACAAACAGGTAAGTCCCTTAACCACTCACTCTGTGAGCTGGGAGGTTGAGATGTGGCAGTGGGTCTGTGTAAACAGTGACCATTGACAGCCTGGGGGTTTAGTAAGTGCTACTCTTCCCACCTCCCCCTAAAGAGCAGAGATGCTTAGAACCTTCTATCAGAGAGGAGGGGTCTTTGGGGCTCTGCATGTCAGAGCCACGCTGGTAACCCAGGTGATGGAAGGTGGTCGGTCAAGCGGTGAATATGGGCAGCGCAGCTCTGAGTCAGACCGGCAGGGAGTGGAAGCACCTGGCCAGCGGGTGCCGTCACTCCGTTGTTGCCAGATCTGTTTTCCCAAGAGAAGCCGGAAATTATTTTGATATGAAATCTCCAGGTTCCTGACAGTTAGCAGGTAGTTCACATTTAAAATGTTATGTGTGGATTGCCTTAGCTCAGTGATGGCGAACCTTTTGAGCTTGTTGTGTCAGCATTTTGAAAAACCCTAACTTTGGTGCCGTGTCACATATAAAAACTTTTTGATATTTGCAACCATAGTAAAACAAAGACTTAGATTTTTTATATTTATTTTACATATTTAAATGTCATTTAACAAAGAAAAACCAACCAAAAAAATGAGTTCGCGTGTCACCTCTGACACGCGTGTCATAGGTTAGCCATCACTGCCCTAGCTGGTTTGGCTCAGTGGCTAGAACATCGCGGACCGAAGGGTCCCAGGTTCAATTCCAGTCAAAGGCATGTACCCAGCTTGCAGGCTCCTCCCTGGCCCGGGCTCTGTGCAGGAGGCAACCAATCGATATGTTTCTCTTCAAATTTCTCTTTTTCTCTAAAAAACCAATGGAAAAATACCTTCGGGTGAGGATTTAAAAAATAAAATGTGGATCAAACAAGACATACAAGCCAGATCCAGCTGTGTGGCCTGTGGTCTACTCTGACCCTTGCTGAGGGTGTTTGCGATTGAGCCAAGGTCTGTGGGGAGGTGAAGGCACTGTCCTGGGGCTGACAGACCTGGGCTGGAGTCTTCACCACGTCCAGCTGTGTGACCCCGGTACCCTGAGCATCCCCGGGCGGAGGTCCCCGCCTCACAGGCGAGCGTGGTGCTGGGGGTGCCGGTGGTCAGCACTGAGCTCTGTGCGCCAGGGCTTAACCAGCCGTAGGTCTCTCTTCCTCACGGGTTGGTTAGTAAAGTGGGGCCTTATTTCAAGACTTCCTGCCACACTTAGGCCACCCTGGTAAAATCGACAGGGGGGTGTCTTGGGTTCTTTCCCATCAAGTCATTCAGCGCATGTTTGAGTGTCAGCCTGCTGTGTGTGCAGAACTGACACCCCCACTCTGTGCTGTGCCCGAGCCCAACTTTGCTTCTAGGGAGGTGCCGAAAGCAGAGATGGCAGAGCCTAAACAGAGCTGGGCTGCTCTGTGAAATGGGCTCCTCTGAGGGTTAGCAGGATAATGGGTGCTACCCTCCCGGGTGGGAAACAGCTCCCCTCGGCTCCTTCTCAGCTCTACCCGCCGGCTCACAGGGACCACCTCCGTGTGCGTCTGCCCGGGACAGTGCTCAGCAGGTGCTGGCCTCCCTGGGAGCTGCAGTGGTTTGGGCTCTTCGTACGCATTGTGAGCTGTTGTCTGAACATTTATGAGCACAGACTGTGGGCCGGGCACTGCTTTGGGCCCTGAAGATAGTGATGACCACCACTGGCAAACTCCTGCCCTCGTGGAGCTTAGTGGGAAGACAGATCTAAGCCAGGGGTAGCCGAGCGGTGGTGTTGGAGTGATTGAACCGATGGGCACAGGAGTAGGTTGTGGCCGCTGGGGCAGGAGTACATGGGTGGTTTGAGGAGCACGTGGAGGCAAGCGGGGAGCAGCCGGCGGTGGGAAATGGGGCTGCAAGCAGAGAAAGGACTTAGAGGAAGATGAAGGTATCAGCAGGTTTCTGCGTTGCTCAGGTGGCTGGGGTGAGAGTAGGCTGAGTGCCGGGGGAGGCAAGGAGACCTGAGATGGAAGCTTCGCAATCAGCTCAGCAGGAGGCGGGAGAGGTCAGGTAGTGAGAAGGGTCTGCGTTGGATTGGGTGTGGTGTGAGGCTTTTAGCTCAAAGGGAGTGCAGTTGATTGAGGGGAAGGCTGAGAGGAGCAGGCTCGCGGGGAGTTTAGATGAGGCGGTGGGATGTGTGAGCTGAAATTAGAGTTCAGGCCTGAGACAGGGCAGGCGAAGAGTTACATTAAGGCTATTTAAATCCCAAGGTTGATGACATGAAGAGAGTTGACAAGCGGAAGCAGTCCCAGGCCTGAGCAGGGTTGTGCATGCGCGATAGTCACTGTGGATGGACATGTGTTGTGACCCATCTTCTGGCAGGTGACACGCCATGTCTTGAAGGGTGTTGTGGTTTGGTGGTGACCCTGACCATCACAGGTTAGAGCAGGGGTGGGCAAACTTTTTGACTCGAGGGCCACAATGGGTTCTTAAACTGGACTCAGAAGGAGGAGCTGCGGCCGTGTTTCCCGACATTGTCATGTTAACACTGCTGCTGGGGAAGGGGCAGAGGGAGAGCAAGAGAACCCTCCGCTCTTTCGGCTCCGCGGGCCGGAGGATAGAACAGCCGAATGGGCCGGATCCGGCCCGCGGACCGTAGTTTGCCCACGGCTGGGTTAGAGGGATGAGGAAGAGTGGCAGGTCTGAGGACAAGGAGAGGCTGGGAAGGAAATTGTGGAGGTGTCTTGGGGGGCTCCGTTAAAGGAGAGTGGAGAAGGTATGAAGTAGCCATTAGGGAGCAGGGGAGGGTGTCCAAGCCAGGGAGTGAGGCCTGTTTGCCAGGCAGCACTATTGGCCCACTTGTGGGGGCAGGTTTGAGTGACAGAAGAAAGTCCATGGCGTTTGGGTAGGAAACCGGAAGACGGCACACGGAGGCGGTACCTGTGAGCCGCCGGGTAGAGTTGAGAAGGAGCCGGGGGATGTGCGCCCTGACCCGAACCAGTTTGCCTGGTCTCCTGGTTTGAAAGCCTGATTCCCGGGACAGCGGCACTGGCCCAGGACGGAGGCACTCGCTCCTTGTTATGGACAGACAGCCCTGCAGGCCCAGGCACTCTTGGGCACTGGAGGTAGAGCCTGTGTGGCCAGCGGCTAGTGACTGCTTTGGTGACTCATGCAACCAGTGTGGACATCCGTCGTGGCTCCCGAGGCCTTGGGGGCTCTGGGCAGTGGGTCACCATGTGACTCCCGCCACCAGAGTCAGCGGCCAAGGCTGGCAGGTGGCTGCTTGGAGCTCAGGTGCCACTGCTGTGATGTGGCCCTTGTTGGGCGGTTCCTGGCCTGCCCTGGTCTGGCCGACGTTGATGGGCACGGGTGGGCGGGGCTGCCTTTCTGCAGGACCTCCACAAAAAGTACTCGTACATCCGCAAGACCAGGCCCGACGGGAACTGCTTCTATCGAGCCTTTGGCTTCTCCCACCTGGAGGCGCTGCTGGATGACAGCAAGGAGTTGCAGAGGTGAGGAGGGTGGGCGCCCTGGCACTGAAGGAGGTGGGTGTGGGGCCCCCTCCTCCTCCTCGATGACTAGGAGGTACAGTTCCACCCGAGGCCAGACAACAGGCTGCGCCCCAACTCGGTTGGCTGAGGAGCCCATGCCCCCTCCTTTTCCCTCCTGCCACCAGGTTCAAGGCTGTGTCTGCCAAGAGCAAAGAAGACCTGGTGTCCCAGGGCTTCACCGAGTTCACAATTGAGGATTTCCACAACACGGTGAGCCCCGTCCGTACTGCCTGTCGGCCAGAGTGGAGGTGGCCTGGCCGTGGCCGGGTTGACCCATCTCCTCCCTCATCTTGTCTCTCTCTCTTCCGGTGGCAGTTCATGGACCTGATCGAGCAGGTGGAGAAGCAGACCTCAGTAGCCGACCTGCTGGCTTCCTTCAACGACCAGAGCACCTCGGACTACCTGGTGGTCTACCTGCGGCTGCTCACCTCTGGCTACCTGCAGCGGGAGAGCAAGTTCTTCGAGCACTTCATTGAGGGTGGGCGGACTGTCAAGGAGTTCTGCCAGCAGGTGCCACCCTCGCCTCACTTCTCAGATTCAGGGCCCTCCCTTTTCTTTCCTCTCAGGGTGGGGAGCACCGGGGCCTGGGGGAGTGCCCTGGGGTCAGAGGGGGCGGGGGGAGGGGTGCTGAGACCCAGGCCCTGACCTGCACCCCTGCTGCAGGAGGTGGAGCCCATGTGCAAGGAGAGCGATCACATCCACAACGTCGCGCTGGCCCAGGCCCTCAACGTCTCCATCCAGGTGGAGTACATGGACCGCGGCGAGGGCACCACCACCAACCCGCACATCTTCCCCGAGGGCTCCGAGCCCAAGGTCTACCTTCTCTACCGGCCTGGACACTACGACATCCTCTACAAAGAGGGCTGGCTCTGCCCGCCGCTGCCCTGCTGCCCTCCCCTCTGCCAGGCACTAGACATGTACAGAGGTTTTTGTGTGGTTGTAAATGGTCATATTTCACTCCCCCTTCCCTGTCATACAACCTTCACGTTTTATTAAAGGGGATGCTGGTGGTGAGCCCTGTGTGCGTGTCCCTGCTCTGCTGCTGCCCGCCTGGATGCTCTGTGTCTGGCTGACCCCTCCCCCAGGTGGGTTCCTCTCGGCCTTTCACCTGTCCGCCTCCCCAGCAGTTTTGAGGGGCTAGGCCTCTTGGGGCCCCTTCCTGTTTATTGGGATTCTGCTTCCTTCATGCCTCCCTCCCCTCCTTAGCTGGCCCAAGAAGTTCCTTGGGGACTTACCAGGGGCCTAGGACCATCAAGGCTTCAAGCTGCCCCCTCATAGGTCCACCTCCGTCCTGCCATCGTGGCCAGGGCCCCAGACCCCCGCTGCCTGCTTTCCATCAGGGGTCTGCATGTCGGAGCACTGGGTGGAGAGGGCCGACACGATGGTGGGACCTGGCTCAGTAGGCGGAGGAGCTAGGGTACCTCTACTGCACCCCCAGGTGACCCCACCCTGGTAGGGGCGGGGCAGCCTTCAAGCCTCTGCTTGGTCAGGTCCCCAGGCAGGACTTGCCAAGCTGCCACCCCCTGCCCACCCCAGGCCCCCTGCCTGTGCCTGCTTTGCACCCCCTTTGCTTCAGCCACGGTGTCTGCATTGCTTGCCTTTTTGCCTTGACTTCCTTTCCCCCCCACCCCAGCACATGTGGGGCTTAGTCCCCAGGCTGTGAACTCCTTGGGGGGCAGGCCCTCAATAAATGTGAAGTACTGCCCGCGTCTGCCATCGCCTGGCCCCTGCACTCACCAGCCCCTCTGGGCCAAAGCACCTGCCGACACCTGTGGGTTACCTCCCTCCCCAGTCAGGGCGCAGACAGCGGAGCTGCAACAGGGCGGCCTTTATTAGGAGGCTCCTGAAGGGCGGGGGGCTGAGGGAAAAGATGGGGTGGCCAGGCCCAGCTGCCGGCTTCAGCTGCCTCTTAGAGCTGGGAGCGAGGTCCAGCAGGCCCAGGCCCCGGCGAGTCTGCGGGCAGAGCA
>NW_006296413.1:4819926-4820246 GCF_000327345.1 Myotis davidii | reverse complement strand
CCTACCCAGGGGGAAGTAGTGCGGGAGCCGCTGCAGGTAGATGTTCTCGTCCTTCTCTAGAAACACGCAGATGATGAGCCGGTCCACCTGCACGAGGGCCTGTTCAGCCTCGCAGGAGCCACTCTCCCTGGCTCCCAGGCCTTGTCCCTGTCCCCCCTGCCCCTTTGGGACGCCCTTCACAGAAGGGGTTCATGGTGTGTGAGGGGAAGGAGAGGGGACGCGGGAAGGGCTGGTGTGGCCAGAGACTTGTGGCAGGTGCTCTGCACCCTGGCCATTGGCAATGACAGGTGGGGCTGGTTGGTGGGACCGGGATGCACCCC
>NW_006296413.1:4816844-4818811 GCF_000327345.1 Myotis davidii | reverse complement strand
CAGGGTCGGCCTCCCGAGGCGAGGGTCCTGGGCCGCGCAAGCTCTAGGGCCCACTTTACAGATGAGGAAACTGAGGCCACTAGTTACAAGTGGCAGGTAAGTCGGCCGTGAGCCTGGGCTCCCAGCCCCTCGGGGCGCGCACCTGCCCGTTAACCAGCCGCCTCGTTAGCGCATCCGCCTTAATTGGGGCCGCCCGAGCTCGTTAAACCCAGAAGGAGAACGAAGGCTCTGGGGGCCCGGCCTGGCTCAGGTAAACAACTCCGGCGGGCGGCGGGGGCGCAGAGGAGGCGCTCCGTCAGCCCCCCTCCCCGGTGCCAGGGCCGGAGAGGGCCGGTGCGGGAGGAGAGGCTCTGTGTCAGGCAGGCCAGGGCCCAGTCCAGGCCGCCCCCACTTCCTGTGCCAGTGGGCAGGCTGGCAAGTCCTTTCTCCTGAGCGTCCACTGCTCCATCTGGGAAGTTGGGACAGTGACCCTCGGGGTGGAGTTGGCACCCTGGCCAGGAGAAAGGACCCGCCGTTCCCCAGAGACGAGGAAGGGGCCAGGAGCTCTGTGGGCACCAGCAGCTGGGCGCTCACACGCCGGGCAGCAGGCAGGACCGCCATCTCTCCATTTCAGAGATATGCACACTGAGGCCCTTCCTCCTCCATCACAGCCCCACCCCGAATCCTGGCACAGGTTCAGGAACACCAGCTGGACACCCCCTCTGTGCCTCTCGGCGGGGTGGGGGTGGGGGTCCCAATTAAACTTAATTTTGCAGCTTTACTCTGAGCTGATAGCAGATTTTCCAGAGCATCCATAGGTGGGGATGGATGGGGTCAAGTTGTTGGGGGAACCCTGGGGAGGGGTGGCTTTGGAACTGTGCAGGGATAGGATAGGGCCGCTGCAGCCCATGGGAGGGGCGTGCGCAACCTGGAGTGTGCGGGTCCCCGGGCAGTGCCTGCTCTGGGTGGAGGTGCCTGTGCCCGCCCAGCGCGGTGTCCAGCAGCAGGAGCTGTGAGCTGGGCAGCTGGGTTCAGATCCCAGCCCCGCAGTCACAGATCCCGCAGTCACAGATCCCGCAGTCACAGATGTGCGACGCAGGATACTGCCTCTCTGGACCCCGGTTGCCCCATCTGTCAAATGAGATCCTGGTAGATAGCCACCTGGCAGGGCTATTGGAGGGTACGGTGAGTTAGTTTGTGTAGGTGGGTAAGCCAGAGCCTGGCATGAGTGGAGAGGATGCGTGGTTGGCTGGCATTTTCTTAGGACAGGGTGACTAGCTGGGCATGAGCACGGTGTGCACGCCCGAGAGGGTTGGGGAACAGGTGTCCAGCACCGTGTGCTCAGGGTATGCGGGGCACAGGGGCACAGGGATTGTCTGAGCCAGCTCCCCGGGGACATCCCAGGCCTGCCCAGTGGTGTCAGCCACTTGGCACCCAGCTGTCCGCCCTGCAGGTGACCTTGGCCTGCTGCTGGGGGAGGGGGTGGCCTGCGGAAGTGGAACTCACTGAGATCTGTGTTTCAGGGATTTAATGTTTCCTGCAGAAGTGGACAGGCCTGCAGCCAGGCCTTTGGGGCTGACCCGGGGGCATGAGGTGGGAGGAGGAGGAGGAGTTGGAGCTGGCAGGGGCCGGGCTGGAGCCTCCCCAGCAGAACAGGGTCGGGCCCTGTGACTGCTCTGCAGGCGGCCAGGGGAGCAGTGCCCTCCAAGCAGAGATGAGAGGGCCCTGGGCACCACCCTGGGCAGAGCACACACCAGCCCCCCCTCCCTCCCCACACTCCAGTGTTCTCCCTCCTCTGAGTGCCGGAGGGGACCCTGCTGCTTAGCAGAGGCTGGGACCCCAGGCCCTGGCCTGGGCTTCTGTCAGGCTACGCCATGGTCGGCAAACCGCGGCTCGGCAAACCGCGGCTCGGGAGCCACATGCTGCTCTTTGGCCCCTTGAGTGTGGCTCTTCCTAAGCCTTAGGCGCACCCTAATTAAGTTAATAAC
>NW_006296413.1:4810710-4816811 GCF_000327345.1 Myotis davidii | reverse complement strand
CAGCTGGGGAAAGCTCTGCCCCCTGGGAATGTCCCCAGTTCATACCAGTTGGCCCCTCAGTCCCCTCCCTGGGCCCCTCGGAGTGGACAGCCTGCAGCTGTCTGGGACCCGTGTGCCCTCTCTGCTCCAGCCCTGCCCCTCCGCCTGGTCCCGGGCGCTCCCCCCAGCCAAGCCCAGCGCTCCGCTTGGGAGCCCACCAGCCCTCCTGCCAACAGCGTGGCCTCCACACCCCACACAGCTTTCAGCTCAGCCAGCCCTTCATCCTCACATCGTCACAGGCCCGGCTCTGGCAGGGCCGGGCCGGGCTGGGAGCAGGAAGGGCGTGGGCAGAGGGCAGAGCTGCAGCCTGGCATCCTTGTAGCCAGGCAGGCAGGCTCCTGTGGGGGCCATTTGCCAAGGTGCTTAGGATCTGTTGGCCGCTATTTAGGGTGCTGTAATATTCATGAAGGAAAGATTAGATATTTAAATTTATTCAGTAATAAATGCATCTCAGTGGGGGAGCATTCCTCATGCTAAACAAACAAGCAAGCAGGGGCTAATTAATTATTTACAGGAACCCGAGGAGGCCTTGGCCTGGGGGAGACGGGCAGCTGTGCCCCACCAGAGGTCAGGAGACCCTGACCGGCCCTGGGCCTGCCCCTCCATCCCTTCCCCTCCCCCAGTCACCCTCCACTGTCTGGTGGGTCTGGCCACTGCACATCCATTCTGGGGTTTCTCTTCCCAGAAATCCTGTCCACAAGCTTGCTGGTGGCTTTGGGCAAGTCACTTAACCTCTCTGAGCCTCAGAACTGGCCGCAGAGAGTTGTGGGAGGACTGAGAGACGCTGAGTGGTGGCCTGGGGGTGAGGGACTGAAGGCCAGAGTCCTTTAGCAACTTGTCCAAGGTCTCCCGTCAGAGGCCAGCTGCTCAGAGTGCGAAGCCCGAAGCCCGTCTGGCAGGAGCAGGGACCGAAGCTCCTGGAGGCAGAGCCACGCTCTCCGCCATGGCCACGTGGGGTGTGGCCTTGCCTGCGCAGCCCTCAGCCCGCCCTGCTCTGCCCCGGCTCCTGTCAGCCCAGGGCAGGAAGGGAGAGGCCGGGCCTGGGGGGCACCTATGGGGGGGATGTCTCAGAGTCTCTGAACTGAGCTGGGGCTGTGAGGGCAGGGCTGACCCAGCCCAGTGAGACCCAAGTCCCTCCCCCAGCTCCTCCACCCTCGCTGCATCACTTCATCTCCGTGCCTCAGTTTCCTCATCTGCGCAAGGTCAGTGACAGCACCTCTCTCCAGGGTTGGCCTGAGTGTTCAGTGAGAGAGTGCACCAAAGTGCCCTGCACTTTATCACACTGTCATCCCATTTTACAGATGGGGACACTGAGGCCCAGTCACAGACTCTGTAAACAGGAGACTACTGTGCCGTTCACGCTCTGAGGCCTCCTTCACCGGAGGACTGGATGAGTGGCTGGGGCTTGGATTTCCCTGAGAAAGCCCTGGAGTGAGCTTGAGGCCTGAGGGGCTGGGGGTAGGCTGTGCCTCAAGAGCCCAGGCGGGCACCTGGGTCTGAGCCCTAGAGACCACTCCCCACCCAGGCATAGGGGTGCCCAGGCTAAGGCGAGCCCACTCCAGCCACCTTGGTGCTGGCCAGGCCCTAGCCACCTACACGAACACCAATGCCAGTGCTGGGCAGATGTGGTCCCTGAGAGGGTACCAGCTGGGTCAAGGGCCAAAGCCTGAGCTGCTGCACCCCCAGGCCCAGCCATAAAGCCTGGATAAACGACCCACCCATGGGCCCTGTGCCCTCTCTCCTGGCCCCACCCTGCACGCTCCATCTCTGTTTCCCTCCCAGCCCTGACTGAGCCTTGGGGGCCACAACCCACGTGATGCCCCAGTGCCAGAACTGATTTTGTGCTTCTTCCCATGCCCTCCTGGTCATTCATTCATTCAACAAACCCACACCAGGGATAACCAAGATGGTGGCATAGTAAACGCCATACTGGCTGCCTTCCACAACCACATCAGAATTACAATTAAAATACAGAACAACCATCATCCAGAACCACCTGAACGCTGGCTGAATGGAAGTCCTACAACTAGAGATGTAAAGAAGAAAGCAGGTTGAGACTAGTAGGAGTGGCGGAGGCAGGGAACGGGCTGGTCCAGCACCCACCTGTGGCGTGTTTTTAATCGGGAGGGGGATCGTCTCTGCAAGGGGTCCCAGCCTCAGCCCAGGCTCCCAGAGCTGGGAAGAGAAGTCCCCGTAACTGTGGGCTTTAAAAACCAGCAGGGATTGGGGCTGAGTGACACGGAGGCTGCTGGAGCCCCAGTTGCTCCTTTTAAAGAGCCGACACATGAACTGAACTTACAAGGTCCTGCTTGCTCTGAGTTCCAGCCAGGGTGAGACTCTGGGGGACCCAGACACATACGAGGAAGAACTGGATTTTCTGGCATCGGGGCAAGAACTCAGTGGCTTTCTCCCAGACGGAGGTGCTTGCAGGGGTCATTGTTCCTATGCTGGAACCTCCCCGGTTGCAGGACTGACTGGCAGCCATTTCTGTTTGTTCCACCCTGGTGATTCCCTGAGGCCCCGCCCCATCCATTTTGCAGCTCCACCCAACTTGTTTGCAGCAGCTTTTGCATGTAGAAGGCCTGTCCTGGCTCAGGCTTCAGACTTAGCTAACATCGCTTAAACAAGATGCAGCTGGCTCAGCATGCCCCAACCCTATCAATAAAAGGCCCAAGATCCTGCACTAACACAAGCCTGCCTTGCTTCACAGCTGGGCCTCGCCTGGACACCTCCAAACCCAATACAAATAGCTCCTGCCGAGTGGCCCCAGGCAGTGGCTGGCTTTTCATCTCCCTGGAGGCCCTAGAGCCAGTGAACCTGGTAGACAGCTTCATGAGACTTTCAAGGACCTTAGTGGAAAGTCAAAGAGTCAGACATTAAGCATACACTGACTGAAATAAAGGATAATTTAGAGAATCAAATCAGCAATGTGGAATATGAGGAAGCATAAAACACCCAAATAAAAGAGAAAAAAAATCCAAAAATATGAAGATTGTGTAAGGAGCCTCTGGGACAACTTCAAGCGTACCAACATTCCCATTATGGGGGTGCCAGAAGGAGATGAGAGAGAGCAAGATATTGAAACTATTTGAAGAAATAATGACAGGAAACTTCCCCTACCTGGTGAATGAAATAGACTTACAAGTCCAGGAGGCGCAGAGAACCCCAAACAAGAGGAACCCTAAGAGGCCCACATCATAATTAAAATGCCAAGGGCTAAAAACAAAGAATCTTAAAAGCAACAAGAGAAAAGCAGTTAGTTACCTACAAGGGAGTACCCATATGACTGTCAGCTGATTTCTCAACAGAAACTTTGCAGGCCAGAAGGGAGTGGCAAGAAATATTCAAAGTGATGAATAGCAAGAACCTACAACCAAGATTACTCTACCCAGCAAAGCTCTCATTTAGAATTGAGGGTCAGATAGAGCTGCACAGACAAGAAAAAGCTAAAGGAGTTTATCACCACCAAACCAGTATTACATGAAATGTTGAAGGGTATTATTTAAGAAGAAGAAATTTTAAAAAATATTAACAATAAAATGGCAACAAATACATATCTATCAACAACTGAATCTAAAAATAAACAAGAAATCTAATGAACAAAATAAACTGGTGAATAAAATAGGATCAGAGGCATGGACACATGAAACTGATGAATGTCAGAGGGAAGCGGGGGTGTAGGTAATGAACAAAATAAAATGGTGAATCAAATTGAATCAGGGGCATGGAAACAAGGAACAGACTAATGAATCTCAGAGGAAAAGTGGGGGGTGGGAAGTGATTAACCAAAGATCTTACCTATGGACACAGACAAGAGGGTGGTGAAGGCCTGGGGCCAGTTGGGAACCAGTGGAGGGGGAAATGGGGGGAAAGGGGGGCATCTGTAATACTCTCAACAATAAAGATTAAAACAAAACAAACAAACAACAACAAAAACACCCACACCAGCCCCCAGCTCTGTGCTAGGCTTGGGCCCGGCCCATTGGCCCATGGCGGGTGCAGAGCTCATACTATCAGGCCCCACCCTTGTGCTGCACGGCGGGTGGGCGCCCCAGGGAGGAGATGGATGGACGACAGCGCCTCGATGTGATCTGAAATTCATTATGGGGTGAGATCAGCTCCTTAAATGGGGATTTGAAAACATTAGGGCTTCATTATGTACACAACGGCTGTGCCTCGTTCATCATGCAGAAATCACTCTCGTGATTAAACCCCCCACCCGGCAGCTGCATGCGGGGCTGGTGGCATCTTGCCTGCTGGGGGGGGGGGCGCACCAGCCTGTGCTAGAGCCCCCTCTGGGGACAGAGCCCCCCTGGCCCTCCTACCCAGCGAGGGCCAACTGCAGAGAGGGGGCAGGGAGCACAGGGCGCCTCGGGGGTCTCGGTGCCTCAGTTTCCTCATCTGCAGAACGGGGAAGCTAATGGTGGAACCCATAGCATCCAGGTGAGATTCTGCAGGGAGGGGCTCAGCAAGGCCCTGCATTCACAAAGGGGGGCACGGAGGGGGGGCCTTTACTTGGGGAGTCACTCCCCGGCTCATAATCTTCCCTTGCTGCTCCCAGGAGTCCACGAAATAAAATCCTCAACTAGAGTAAGGCTGGGGCTCCCTCCAGCCTCCACCTGAGATGAGTACTGGCCTCCCGAATGGCTCCCACGGGCACTCAGCAGTGGGGAGGGGCCTAGGGTAACGCCCTGTGCCAGGAGGGGAAGCACAGCTCTCCTACCACCTGTGACAACAGAGTGGCTGAAGGTGGGGGGAGGGAAGGGGGGCGGGAGGGTGTGTGTGCTGTTTGGTGCTTGGGAAGACCTCTCCGAGGAGGGAGACCTTAACAGATGAGACAGTGGCAAGAACTGGCTTCTGGGAGGTCAGAGAAGGAGGGTCCAGGCAGAAGGCCGGCCGGGCAGCAGGGGCCGGGGCAGGGCAGGCACCTGGGCTTGATCCCGTTGAGGTGAGGAGTTTTGAGCAGGGAAGGGGCGCGGTCTGAGCGTCCTCCGGGCCCCTTTGCTGTTCCCTCACCCCAGGTGCCCTTCCCTGCAGCCCAGCCCAGCCCAGCCCCACTCTAGGTGAGAGGGCGCCGGCCGTGCCCTGCCCGGAACCTGGCACACAGTGGTGCTTCCTCTGAGCCCAGGCCCCCACAGAGCCCAGTCGGTCTCGAGGGGGCTGGAGGCCACCTGGTACGCCCCCTGTGCCGGCTCAGAGCCCCGGGCCTGGAAGCAATTGCGGGTTGGTGGCACCGGGCGATGGGAGATAGTGCCGCCGGGCAGGGGTGCTGGGATGGCAAGTGCACGGGGCAGAATACATAGAGGCCTCGCTGATCCTCCCGGGCCTGACTGACTATGAACAGAGGAGAGCAGGAGAGAGAGAAAAGAAGAGGGAGCAAGAGAGAACAAGACATGGGGAGGGCGCGTGCTGGAGAGAAAGCAGTGGAGAGGGAGACAGACCCCAGCGAGGGAGCAGAGACAAGGGGCAGGCAGAGCCCACTGAGAGTGCAGGATGGAGGGAGGGGGAAAGAAATCGCACCTCCACCCAGGATCACACGTGCCTGGTGCCTGTGCCCTGAGAGAGAGGATGGGCCCAGGTGGCGAGGGGGCGCCGTGGTGCGGGAGGGATGCGGGCACACAGGTGCCTGGGGGGGGTCGCGGGCCTGGGCACAGCCAGTCCACACGCAGGTCTGCACGGAGCACCCACTCTCCGCCAGGAGGTGGACAGACAGGCGCTGTGCGTGCCCCTTGGGGGTGGTTGGATGGGGAGCAGTTGGGACCTAAGTCACCACACAAATGGGGTCTGATGATGAAGGTGGCAGATGCCGGCCACGAAGGACAGGGCCTGCGCATCCCAGCGCCGAGAACTGCCAGGAGCGCACAGGCCTCAGATGGGGCGGGGCTGAGGCTGGCGTGACAGAGGACCAGGAGGAAGGAGGGTGGCAGGGGCGGGGGGAGGCAGAGGAGGCGTCACCCGGCTTCTCTGGTCTGTGACGCCTGGACACTGGGGTGCAGGGGACACACACGGGGACCGGCCACGTGGCGTGGGGAGCCGTGCAGAGCTGGCTCCTGCAGGTGTGG
>NW_006296413.1:4809261-4810696 GCF_000327345.1 Myotis davidii | reverse complement strand
CGGCCAGCCCCGGGGCACTGCCAGGCGGGCGCGGAGGTGGGGGCCACGCCAGCAGAGGAAGGCGCCCCGGAATTAATCTGTCACTGAGGCTGGGCCGTGGCAGGCGCAGTCATGATTTAGATGAATAATTGAAACGCTCCGATACATTTATTATCCCTTTAGTGCAGAAGTGGCAGAGAAAGACGAGGGGTAATTGAAAAAGCGCGCACAAACCTCAGCGAGAAAGCCGCTCCTTATCGCCAAGTAAACATTTCAGTCCCAATAAACAGGAGAGACACGCGTCAGGGCCCTGTCGATTCCCACCCTGATTTAGGGCCCGCCTCCCTTCTTACCATACAATAAGAGAGTGTTTAAAAATATTTTTTTAGAGACAGTAAAAGGCTCTCTGGGAGGGAGGCGGGAGGAGGGAGGAGGGAGAAGGGAGGCGGGAGGAGGGAGAGCGGGCATGGGCCGGCAGTCTCCAGGCAAAGGGTTTGGCTGGGAGGCTGGGTGGCTGCCCAAGACGCGGCCCCCTCCCTGGTGGCCTCTCCGCCCTCTGTCCCTGTTGAGCTCCTGTTCAGCCGTTAGGGCCCAAGTCAGATGTCCCCTCTGCTGGGAAGCCTTCTGCAAAAATGGGTCTCTTTGGGGGCAGAACCGAGTCCTGAGCCCACCCCCCAAACACACCCTCAGAAGGAAAGAGCCCTGGGAAGGGGAGGAGGGGGCTTCCCAAGACTCACTGTTGCCAGAACCAGCTGGCGTTGAAGCTACACAACCTGGCGTAGCCCCGGGGCCTGGTGGGGAAGCTGGGAGCCTGGACCCTGGGGGGGGGTGTTTGGCCCCAGCACCCCCTGGGGCTTTCCCTGAGGTTGGGGTGCCCGGCAGGCTCCCTTCCCCAGAGGCCATCCTCTCCACTCGGAATCACGCGTCCAGGAGCAGACACTGGGCTGCTGCACCACAGCTCCACAGGCCAGGCCCGTCTCCTTAGAGCCCCCTCCGGGCTGATGGCTGCCCAGGCCCCGCTGGCTCATTGCCGCTGTCCCTCTCTGCAGGGCTGGCCGGGCACCCGGGGCAGGAGACCTGGGTCCCACCTCCGAGGGCAGGACCCAGCACAGAGCGTGCTGCTAACTGCCCCAAAGATCCCCGGAACCCTGCTCCTGGGGAAGGTGCGTTCCAGTGGGGACACAGGCAAGAGAACAAACATGAGACAGAGTCCACAGGGGGGTCAGTCCACGGGGGAGGCACAGAGTGGGTGGGAGAGGGAGTGGGCTGGGCCATCTAAGCTGGGGCCGGGGCAGCCGAGGGGACTCGGGCTTGTAAATGCCTGGGTGGCTGGGCAGGTGGGTGGGTGGTAATGGAGGAAGATGGGTAGGTGGGTGGACGGCCGGGCAGGTGGGTGGGTGGTGATGGAGGAAGGTGGGTAGGTGGGTGGACGGCTGGGTAGATGGGTGGATGGTGA
>NW_006296413.1:4807201-4809219 GCF_000327345.1 Myotis davidii | reverse complement strand
TGGTGGCAGGAGAGTCGGGGGTGGGTAGAGGCCTGAACCCCTCATGTTGGGAACTTCAGGGGACCCCATGGGGGGGCTGGGGCCCATCGGGGCGGAGTCAGGTAGGGACCCCGGCCCCCAGCCCAGGCTGCTCCTCCCGGGTGGTCAGGGCACAGGGGACAGACGTGAAGGCAGAGATGTCCCGGGACACGGGGCTCTCCCTTCCAGCCCCAAGGGCGTCAGGCCCCACCAGCTCCAGCCTCCCCCACACCCGGGTCTCCTCCCTACGCCTCCACCTGTTCCAATCACATTAGCGGAGTGACAGCCCCAGTGAGTCCTCGCGGCGGCTCCATAAATCTCCGCCGGCGCTAAAAGGCTGGACTCCGGGCCCACTTCCTCCCGGGCCCGGCTCACCCCATCCATCTTGCGTCAGTCAGGCCGCACTGGGCCTGCTGTGGCCTCCTCTCACCCTCAGTGGCTCAGGAAGGGGAGTTGGAGGGACCCCAAGGTGCCTCCCTCTTTAGTCTGGCCAGAGCAGGTGCCCTTTGACCTCCCAGAGCGAGGTCCCCAGGCCATCTCTGAGCCACACCCTGCGGGGCCTGAAACCTCAGTGGCACCCCCGCCCTCGACGGCCTGTAGGGAACCCCTGCCTTCATGCGGGTCATTCATTGGCTCACGACCATGTCCTGAGCCCCTGCCCTGGGCAGAGCCGCCCGGGCGCTGGGGACAGTGGTGCCCTCCGAGCTTCTGCTCCCGGGCAGACAGACAATAAACAATGAGCACAGTAAACAGGGAGCTTGTCTGGCAGGTGCGGGAGAGGTACCCCAAGGAGAGGAAAACCTAGAGCAGTGCGAGGGGCCGGGAGGCAGGGCAGGCAGCTGCAATTTCACTTATGGGTGAGGGCGGCCAGGGAGAAGTGGCGTGTAAGAGGGGAAGGGGGCATTCTGGGCAGAGGGCTCAGCCAGTGCAAAGGCCCTGGGGCAGGAGCGGGCCAGCCAGTTCCAGGAAGGAAGGCCGGTGTGGCAGGCGCTGAGTGGGGAAGGGCGGGGCCTGTGGTGGGGAATCTGGGCGGTGTCTGGGGAACTGGGGACCAAGGCTCTGAGGGAGGGGAGAGTCCGGGCAGAGTGCTGAGCAGAAGAGGGGTGTGGCCTGATGGAGGATTTAGAAGGCCCACACCTTTTTGAGGTCCTTGTCTTTGGACACGGAATGGCTAAAACTCCAGCCCTCATGGGGTCTCCCGCCCCCGCCTCCTCCCAGCTGGGCTCTGACGTGTCCCATCTTCTGAGCTTCCCCCATCCCCAGGCTCTCCCCCACTCAGGACACCCTTCCCACTGCTCTCCCCCAGTTCTCTCCTACCAGAGGCACCACCTCCTTCCAGGAGCCACCTGATGCCCAAGCCTGGACACTGCTCCTGGCTGAGTCCCCCGGTGCCGGCGAGTGTCCCCCCACCCCCCGGCCACCCTGTGTAATGGTGGGTGCTCTCGTCTGGACTGTGAGCTCTGGGAGGGCAGGGACCAGGCCCCTCTGGTGCCCCGTGGGTCTGTCCTGGCACCCAGGTCAGGGCCCGGCACACAGTAGGCGCTCAGTCATTGGGTGATGGGTGAACAGACGGGAGGGGTGGCTGTGGGCAGAGCAGGGCCTCAGGGTCCGCCAAAAGGACCGGCTTCGGAAGAGGGTCCCAGGGGGCCTGTCTGCATCCCCGCCCCCAGCGAAGCCCCCTCATTCTGTGAGGCCTCCAGGGTAGCAGTGACCGCCACAGGGACAGCGGGAGGAGAAGAGGGGGAGGGAAAACATCCGCCACAAACAGCCCCGCATCCTGGCTGGGCACCGGCACCGACAGCGACAGCTCTTAGCGCTGCTCTTATTCATCCCGACCTTCACGCCCCTTTTATTTCCCCCCTTTTAAAACCTGGCCTGGGCCCCGCCACCACTGCCGTAAACACAGCCCCCGGGATTTATCCAGCGGCGCATTAACCCCTGCCCCCGGCCTCGCCAATCATCCCGCTGCCTGCGCGATGGTGGCAGCCCAGCCAGCACGG
>NW_006296413.1:4806465-4806991 GCF_000327345.1 Myotis davidii | reverse complement strand
CACCTTTCAAGGTTTGGGAGCAGAGCACAGGCCGTAATTTTCCCTTCGTCCTGGGAAACTGAGGCCAAAGGGCATGCAGAGGGCACGTCAGGGTCAAAGGCAGGGTCAAAGGCAGGGCTGGGCCCTTCCCACCTCCCCTGCGGCCCCCCAGTCCCTGGCCCTTTGAAACCTCACATGCCCCCCTCCTCCCAGTCACAGAGCAGGAGGCCTCTGTTCAGAGGGTGGGGACCTGCCCGGCCGCCCAGCAGTGAGGGGCCCGGCCTGCCTGCTCTGGCTTTGTCTACAGCGATGGCAGCCAGAGCAGACTGAGAGGAGGGAGGGGGCAGGAAAGGAGCAGACGGAGACAGGGGGTGGGGGCACTGGGGGCGATGGGAAGGCGAGCACAGGGGCCCCAGGGAGAGGAGCAGCCGAGGAGGGAGTGTCATCTCCCCGCTACCCCCCGCCCCCCCTCCCCCACACCCTCAGACTGTAGGAAGGGTCACGGGTCACTCACCACCGCCGCCTCCGAGCAGGGAGCTGTTGGCTG
>NW_006296413.1:4805090-4805299 GCF_000327345.1 Myotis davidii | reverse complement strand
TTCTGGCCGCGGGGCGGGCGGGTGCCACGCGGAAGCTGCGGACGCGGCTAAGTGGTGTCAGCGGCTCCGAGTGGCTGGTCTCCCGGAGCTGACAGCGCGTCGCTGGGGGAATAATTAATTCCGCAGCTGAAAACCCAGGGCTGCAAGTTGCCACGTTACTTGCCAGATTAATACAAGCAGCTAATTAAGATGGAGAGGAGAGGAGGGAC
>NW_006296413.1:4803708-4804613 GCF_000327345.1 Myotis davidii | reverse complement strand
CCGGCGAGGCTGCACACAGGCCTGTTCGCTCACAGGGAAGCCACAGGAAAGAGCTGTTGTCCCCATTTTATAGACACGGAAGCCGAGGCCCCAGGGTTGTGTTGTGCGTGGAGGTAGCAGGATCGCAAGTGGGTCTGTCTGACTCCAAAGCCAAGCCCGTAAAGTGGGCTGACCCCAGGGCAGACTGCCCGAGGGCCTGTCCCAGGGCGGCCCTCCCACGGCCAGGGCCCGGGCTGGCCTCCCCACATCACGGCAGAGCGCACAGCAGGCCCGCCCCCGCCCCGCCAGGTCTGAGTGCAGAGCGGGGGGACTGGGCATCGGGACAGCCCTGTCCCAGAGCCAGCAGGGGCATCTCGGGTCCAGGGGGTCCAGCTCCCAGCGCCCTAGGTCCTCAGGGCAGTCCTGGCGGCTGTCGGAAGCTGCCCTCCGTGGTCCTTCCCCACCTCCCCCATCACCTCTCTCTCTTAATTAACACCGGCTGCAAATGAGCTGGCTCCCGCTGTGAGGGCTCCGTGCCAAATGGGTTGGCAGGGAGCCGTGAGGGGGCAGGAGGGGAGGGGGCACTGACCTGCCGCTCTGCAGGCCTCTGTCAGAAGGCGATGCCAACCCCACCTTGTGCGACCCTGCCCAGGAGAGGGAACTGGGGGACTGAGGTCCACAGGCCGGGAGTGTCCAGGGGCCGAGGAGGCGGGCCTGGGCCAGAGGAAGGCTGTCCCCAGGCTGAGCCGGGGAGGGCACCAGGTGGCATTACCTGCCACAGGTGGGAAAGTCGACTTGGGCTGCACAGAGGACTGGTCACCGGCCTATCCCCAGCTCAGCAGGTGTCCTAGGAGGCTGGCCTGCAGGGCCCTTGCCCAGCCCGCCGCCCTCAGCCCTCCACGGTGGGGACGCGGCGGGGGGGCAGC
>NW_006296413.1:4801857-4803505 GCF_000327345.1 Myotis davidii | reverse complement strand
AGCCTCTCCCACCCGAAGCAGGTGGTCCAGGCCTTCCTGCTCCCAGGCCGGGGCTCTCCCACCGCCCCCACCCGACGCCGGCCTGGCGTCTCCAGCTCCTGCCCCTTCCGCTGGCCGCCCTTCGTGCCCCTCGGTTTGGCTTCAGGCTCCAATCACCACGGGGATTAGCCCATTTCTCAGGTGAGACTCCCAGAGTGAGTGGGGCTCCCAGAGTGAGTGGGGAGTGGGGAAGGGGCTGGAACAGGACAGTTGGTTGTTGGCAACCGTTTCCTTCACCCTGTTCCCTCCCTGAGCCTGAAGGGCCCCTGACACCTTCTCGCTGAGCCTGGTGATGGCTGAGCCGCCCCGTGGTGTGGGGATGAGCCCTGGATTCCAGTCTGAGCCGGGCTCCCGACCTGGCTCTGCCCCAGGGACCCACACCTGCCCCAGCCAAGCAGGCTCTGTGCGCTCAGGAGGGGCTGGGCGAGCTGGGCCCAGGCCTCCCGCTGGGCCTAGGGAGGGGGCTGAGGCTTAGTCTGGCTTTGCAGGGGGGGTGGGTTCCTGGGACAGAGGGGGCAGCCTGGGGGCTGGGGTGCAGGTCTGGCAAATGCCAGCGGACTCTGCTCATCGGCCCCCCCACGCACCGCAGCGCAGGTGGCCCAGGCCCCTGGGTCCCCTGCCCGTGGACGCGGACGTGCCTGTGCTGCGCTCCACTGGCCTTGAGTCACCGGCTCCAAGCTCAGTGCTGGGCCTGTGACCTTGGGGTGGCAATGAGTCCTCACCCCTCTCACCAGTCACTACCAAATCCTCTGTCCCCTGATGGTGGTCCACCGGGTCAGGGGCTGGGCGCTCATTCCCCACCTCCACACACTCTGCTGCCCTCCCCTGCCCCCCACTGCTACTCATGCAGTGTACCCCAACCCCATTCACCCCTGCTCCCTCCATGCCCTCAGGCCCTGCGCACCTCCTCTCCTCTGGGGCGGGGTGGGGTGGGGGACCCAGCCCCTCCCCACCCGGCACTTGCTGTCCCTGTGGGCAGGGTGGTGTCGCTCCCAGGCTGGGCTCCAACCTGAGCTGGTTCAGGGCTGGCAGGTGGCCACTGCCCAGTGACAGGGAGAAGCGAGGCCACCATCACTTCAGGGCAGAGGACCCCCGGGGGCAAGGCAGACCCCGGGGGCCACTTCTCTCTCTGCACAGAACAGTTTAATGGGGTGCCAACCATGTGCCAGGTGCCACAAGCATACTGAGATGAAGCAGACACTGTCCCTGGGAGAGAAATGTGATGTGTGTAGGAAGTTGGGGCGGGGCAGAGAAACAGAGAAGACTGGGGGAAAGTTTAGGTCAACCCTAAAATCTCAAGCAGCTAAAGGGACTCTCTGATAACAGATTAAAGCAAAGCACCTGTAAGCACCTCAGCTTTAAAGGTGCTGGCCTTCCGTTTGGGCTTCTTGCCACAACAGAACAGCACCACGGTCATGGCCTTCCTCTCCCGACAGAATCTTCAGGAGATCCTCCAAACCCTCTCAGTTCTGCAGTGGCTCCCAGTCTACATATTTTTAGGTGAGTGAACCCCAAGAGCTAGAGAACACATGGAAACAGGCTAAGAAAGAGGCCAGGAATCCACAAATGAAGAGGGCTCCAAAGAGATCATTTGGTTGGTGCCCTCCCT
>NW_006296413.1:4789031-4789591 GCF_000327345.1 Myotis davidii | reverse complement strand
AGCCGGGGCAGCCTGAAGACTGGCAGGCTCCATGGAGGAGGCGGCCTGCGAGCTGAGGCTGGAGGGAGGCTGTGCTTTCAGAGCAGGAAAGGCGTGTGGGTGGGGCATGGCCGGATGGGTCAGGGCACTTTCCTGTTCAGGATGAGGGGCCTGGTCAGCGGGACCTGACTCCACCGCCGGAGGGGGTCCGAGGGGCTGTAGGGACTGAGGGAGGCTCCTTCTCCTCTTCCAGTCGTCCCCCCCGCCCCTGCCCAGCACCTCATTAGAGGAAGAGCCCCCACTTTGAGGGCTCAGTCATGTGTCCTGGGCCCACAATACTTTTAGGGAGACAGGAAAGTGTTGTCATTTCTTTTAAGAAAAACGTGAACTTTAAGGTTGAAGATGTTTTCACGTATAATGTTCATATGTTTGTCTTTATGCCAATAAAGTAATCAAATCTAACTTTAATGTTTTTTTAGATAAAAAGGGCCCACAGTAGCCGGAGAGCTGGGCGGAGGCCAGGTCAGCTCCGAGGACCCCGTGCGGGAGACACTGTTCCTGCCCCGTTTACAGACGAGGGA
>NW_006296413.1:4788192-4788943 GCF_000327345.1 Myotis davidii | reverse complement strand
CCCCCCCAGCCCCTGAGCGCTCAGGTTAGAGAACTGATCCCTGGCATTCCCAGGCCTATGGCCCACCCCTCATCGCTTCCCGGCGCCCCTCCACCTCTCCCTCAGCCACACTCCAGGTCCTCATACTTGCCCCATTCCTCCTGCCCCAGGACCTTTGCATGGGCTGGTACCGCTGCCTGGAAGACACCCTCCCCATCTCCCAGCCTGGGAGTCAGCCTTGAGCTCGTCAGCTACCAGGGTCTCCAGCATCCCTGGCTACGCCCTCCCCTGGGTCAGGAATCACTGCCAGCATCTTCCCCTCCCAGGTGAGTGCCTCCCCCTCCTCCCTTAGCCTGTGTGTCTCGCCCACAGTGCGTCCCCAGCTCCCAGCAGAGCCGGTGCGCAGCGGGGCCCGCTGGCAGTGTACTGAGCAGACCGAACAGGCTGTACATGGGTTGTGCCCAGAGGCGCTCAGTGAGGCCGCAGGGCCTGGGTGGGGGTGTGCCGGCCGCAGGGCTGATCCAAGGGCAGTGGTGGGAGGTGAGGCGGGTGGGAGCCTTTCTCTGATGGGAACTAGATCCTCCAGCCCCGGGTGGGGGAGGACCCAGGGAGGCGGGGACGTGTGGGGGGGCTGCCAGAGAGGGGACTCAGTGACCTGAGGAAAGCGCTGAGCCGGTCACTGGGCCAGGGCGGGCCTGCACGCGGGCACCGTGGTGACAGCAGTGACTTTGAGCCCACACAGTCCCTCTGTGTGTTTCCGGGGCCGCTGCTG
>NW_006296413.1:4785243-4788148 GCF_000327345.1 Myotis davidii | reverse complement strand
ACGGCCGGGGAGGCCGCCCACCAGCCTCCCGGAACTGGGGGCTGCTCCCCCGCCCCCGCAGGCCTGGCCGCTGTCCTCCATCCTCCTTTGCGAGGCCAGATCTCAGCTTTCTGTCATTTGACCAGTCGGCATCCAGTGCCCACTGTGCCAGGCTCTGGGACACAGCCGGGCAAGGCCCTGCAGCACAGAGCTCACCGGCGGGGGTGCGGGTTGGGAAACAATAGAAGGAGAATAAACTGAATAAAGAGAATCAGTCAGCACCAGAGGCTGTGAAGGGAGTAAAAGGGAGAGGCAGATGGGCGGTGGGACTGATCTAGAAGGATCAAGGGACTGCTGCATGGAGGGAGCCAGCCTGTGCAAAGGCCCTGGGGCAGGCGTGGGCCTGGCGGGTTTGAGGTACATCTAGGAGGGGGCGAGTAGGAAAGAAGGTCAGGGGGCAATGTGGGCAGGAGGGGGACCCGTTAGCTACTGCACTGACCAGGGATCCCTTCCCCAACCTCCCTGAGGGGGGGGCCTCTTTGGCACCCCCCGCCCCCTGCCACTGCCTAGGTGTCCTGACTGCAGCTGCCCGTTCTGGCCTGCCTCCCCCCGGCTGGGCCCCACTGCTCACCTGTGCCCCAGAGCCTGGCCCAGTGCCTGGTACCTACAAGGTGATGATTGCTGACCGGCAGCCCAGCTCCACAGGCAGGTTTAGGGGCGTGGGCTTTGTTCTTGGGAAGTCAGTGCGTTGCCCCCCAGGCCAGTGGTGGGCACTCGTGTTATTGAGGGTGAGTCGTCTAAAACATGTTTTAGACGAGAAACGCCCCACCGAGTGAATAAAACGTGAAATGTGCTGAACTTTTGAAGATAAAACAAGAGACTTCAAAGGCATCTCACGCTGTGGGCAGTTACCCGGTGTGACCAGCTCTGCCCCTTAGGCCAAGGTCACTGTCTGCTGAGGTGGGGCTGCCCGTGAAAGTGTGAGGGTCACTGCACAGTTCCCAGGTTCGGGGGAGCTCACGGGGGAGGGGGGCAAGGGGCTCCCATCTGTGGGCACCGACCACGGGCTTTCACACGGCACCGCTGCTGCCCATCTGAACGCGTCCTATTACAGATGGGGAAACTGAGGCCCAGAGAGGCGAAGTGTCGTGCCCAAGGCCACAGAGCTTAGTGGGAGGGGCCAATATCTGTGCTTGGCTGGGCCTGGTCCTGAAACCCCAGCTGTGAACTTGAATTTGAGCCAGTGGCTCTGCCTCCTGGGGCCTCAGTCTCCTCATCTGTGGGGTCGATAGGTCAGTTAACTGATGTCCTCGGGGGGCCTGGGTGGTAACGTTCAAAACGCCCGTAAAACTGTGATGGCCCCATAGGGTGTCCCGGTGGCCATGGGGTCCCCTAACAAGAGCAGCTTCTTACTGAGTTTGGTCACCAGCTCCCTAGGGAGAGCCATGGGGACTTTGCTGAACGTGCAGCTCCATTCTACAGAAGGGGAAACTGAGGCTCAGGTAAGTGCCGGGCCCGAGGCCACACAGGTTGGGGTGGTGGGGACAGGGTTCGAAGCCTGCGGGTCCGACCTGGAACCCGGGACACTGAGCACCCTGCCCAGACTTGGCTTGTTAGCCTCCAGGACTGGGCCCCGCACCCGCTCCGCTCTGAGCAAAGCCCTGCCATCCTCAAAGCTGTTGGGAGCTGTACCCCGCTGGGCCCCCACTTCTAGGAGGCCCCTCTCCCTGGCCCTGTGCCAGGCCCTGACTCCTCTGCCTCCCCCGAACCTTCACTCCTGCCCTATCTCCCTGGTTTGCCCAGGCGTCCACCCCAGGCCTCTCCCTACCAAAGCCAGCCAGGCAGCGTTTCAGCTCAAAGCCGGTGAGTGGGCGGTGGTTCCTGTGGGCCTGGGCCTCTCCCTTGTCCCCTCGGCCCCTAGAGACCCAGCCTCCTAGCCAGTGGCCCCCAAGCTGCACCCCAAACTTTCGGACTCCCAAGCCCCTCAACACCCGCTCTCCAAGCCCCATCACAGTCACTGTCCACTTGTTGGTATTTTGTTATTCAAGGAACTCGTGGGTAATCTACATCAACACAACACACATGGGCCAAAAGCTAAAGGAAAGGGAGTCACCCTCCCTCATCACTCCGATCCCACGAGCCCCTGCTCACTCTCCTGTCGGACCTCTTAGACTTTAAATAAAAACCAAACACAGTTAATCACACATTTATCAGGCCAGTTCTCTGCACCAGGCACTGGGCCAGGTCTTTTAGATGGAGTCTCTCATTTCATAGGTCCCTCCCCTGGGAGCCTAGTGAGGGTGATATTATTCCCCCACTTTACAGATGAGGAAATAGAGGCTCAGAGAGGTCCAGTGACTTGCCCCAGGGCGCGCAGCTGGGCTGGGAAGTGGGGGAGCCGAGTTCGAGTCAGGTAGTCCGACCTCTAAGGGACCACGCGGCCGCAGTGCTGTGGGTGCAGACCATGCAGACCCAGCCCGGGCTGCCCCGGCCTCCCTTCCCCCAGGAGCCGGGGGCAGGCGCTCTACGTCCCTCCATTAGCATAACCATGAGAGGAGCATCCCTGAAACCCAATTACCAGGAGATGGCTTGGGCCCCAGCCAGCCGGGTGCAGGCTCCATCTGCGCAGGAATGAGGGGCGGGAGCCCAAGGGGGAGCGGATGGCTGGCTGAGGGAAATGTCCTGAGGGGAGGGGCCGGACAAGGGGTCGGTGTGGGGGTGACCCCTCTGATCAGTGCCGCTGGACAAGCCAACTACCCACAAGGACAAGTCACAGGCTCGTCCGCCCCCAGCTGGCGGGGTGACCCCGGGCAGCTCCCGCCTTCTCTGAGCTTCATTTTAAAACCAGGAGCTGATTGAACAGAAAACAAACCGAGGGTTTGGAGGAGGAAAGAGGACCCCCCAACAGCCAGGCAGGCAGGGCCTC
>NW_006296413.1:4784492-4785168 GCF_000327345.1 Myotis davidii | reverse complement strand
TATTGATTTCTCACACACACACACACACACACACACACACACACTCACACATTCACACTCACACTCACACGGCCCCCTGACCTACCACCAGCCCAACAAATACACCATCACGAAGAGTTGAAGCCCCCCCAAAGCAGAGGAACCCCACCCTGCATTCAGGTTGCATGTTCCTGACGGTTCCGCTGTGCATGACATTAGCGAGGCCGGCATGGCTCCATTTCATATAAAGTGGGGCTCCTGGGGGCGGCCGCATGCCCGCGCCACGCTGGGGAGATGACCCCGGTGGCCCGTGCTGCTCTAGTCGGCCTGTTTTCACTGCCGTGTAATACTCCGGGCGGGGACCGCCCCGCGCGCACCCCTCTGCTCTCCCACAGACCAGCGGGCCGCCGTGCCAGTGTTGTCTCTGGCAAACCAGCTGCAGTGGCATCTTGCACACACGCGCGGGGAATTCTGTCGGGCGTACCCCTGGGAGTGGGGCTGCTGGGTGGTGGGATATGCTCATCTTTTACTTCACTAGTTTCTGCCAAATTGCTCTCCAAAGTGGTTGTTCCGATGATCGCTTTAAAATATAAATTAAGTCATGTCACTTCCCTGCTTAAAAATCTCAAATAGCTTCCGATTACATTAGAATAAAATCCATATTCCCCTCCATGAATGCCTGGCTATCCACACTCTG
>NW_006296413.1:4783216-4784480 GCF_000327345.1 Myotis davidii | reverse complement strand
GGGAAGAGCCAAAACCTAAATAAATATGGCATGTCTTCTTTTTAAAAATTCAAAATATAAAGATATCATATCTTTCCTATCAAATTAGCCAGAATTAAACAACAACGAAAATACTTAGTGCTCTTCAAGGAATAGCTGAATCAGGTGCACAGCTGAATTGATACAACCACTTTAGACCCTAATCAATTAGTTTCTCGCCTTCTTTCTCTTCCTCCAATAGGTCTTGCTCTTCCATGCCCCAGGGCCTTTGCACATACTGCTTCCTCTGCCTGACACAGTCTCCCTGCAGCTTTTCCCAGACAGGCTCCTTCTTATCCTTCAGGTCTCAATGAAAAGTCACCTCCTCCGAGAGGCCCCTCTTGACCACCCAGCCGAACGCCTCCTGTTCCTCGTATCGCACTGGACTTTCTGCTGGAGCCCTCACCATGGTCCTGAATGACTCATCCTCACACACTGGCTGGTGTGCTCCCAGCATGGCAGCCTGTGGGAGAGGACCTAGTCTTCTTTGGTCATTCTTGTACCCAGAGGCCAACACGGGGTCGGCACCGAGGAGCTGCTCATGTGCCATTCGTCCATTCAGCAGACATTGATTTGGGCCCGTCTGGTTCCATGTCTGGAGGGTGCGTGAGCTGTGTGGGTCGGGGAGGGTGAGCTGTAGCGGAGGCTCTGTGGGGAGGCTCTGTGGGGAGCGCGGTCGAGTTAAGGGCAGGGAGCCTGGAGCCTTTTCCGGAGGCCTGAGGGGGCCACGGCAGGTGCGGGAGCAGCAGGGTGGGGCTTGCACTTTAGAAACACCCTCTCTGAGCTGAGGGGGAGGGAACTGCAGGGGGTGGGCCTGGGGCAGGGGCTGGGGGTAAGTGGTGGCCCAGGGTTGACAGAGGGCCAGGAAGAGAGGCAGCGCTGCACCCACAGGGACCAATTAGAGGAGCGCGGGCGGGCGACGGTGGGATCAGGCCTGGGACCGGGTTCCGATGTGGCCCAATCAGGTCAATGGAAGGAGCACTTTGCGTGTGAGCTCCCCTCCGGTCCCCTCCTTCCTCCACTGCAGGGAGGCGCCCTGACCTGGCCCGACCCTCAGGCTCAGATGGGAAACTGAGGCTGGGAGGACAGGATCACTCCCGTTGGAGCAGGAAGTGCTGCCTGGAGACCAAACAGGCTCGCCTGCTCTTCGGGAGAGCGAAGGGCGAACACTTGCTGCCCAGGGCGTTCGGGGAGGCCCCAGGGAGGACTTCCTCGGGCACTGCCCACCCCCAGCCTGGGAGCCTGC
>NW_006296413.1:4782832-4783151 GCF_000327345.1 Myotis davidii | reverse complement strand
CAGGACCAAAGACCTGGGGGCGGGCGGGGGGGCGGGGAGGGAAAAGGGGGCTCATTCGAGGTCACTCAGCCGGGAAGGGGCGGAGCAGGTTAATCCTTCAGTGGGAGCAGAGCCCCTCGGAAGGGCCAGGGGAGGTGGGTGAGGAGTCCCAGCTCCCGCCCTTCCCTGGCCCTGGGGTCTGGGAGCCGGGGCACCCTAGCCCTGTAGGCTCAGGGCGGGCATCCTACCCACTTCCAGGCCCCAGCCCGGCTCCTGCCCCGACTGCCTCAGGTCCCCCTGGACTGGGTGCCCCTCCTCTCTTCTTTCCAACCTCCCAGCT
>NW_006296413.1:4781246-4781854 GCF_000327345.1 Myotis davidii | reverse complement strand
GATGTCATTTGTGGGGAGAAGAGGAGGCTCCCAACAGAGAGGAGGGCCCATCAGAGACAAGTCTGTCCTGCCAGGGAGGGGGCTGGCTCGGAACCCTGGCCCCCGGGGCACAGTCCTACCTCTGCCCAGGCCCGGGTTGGACCTCTCCGGCTTCACTCCCCGCGTCACCCGCACACACCCCGGGCCACGCCCTGCCCTGCCCTGCCCTGCCCTGGCCGGAACACCATCTTAGGGCAGTTCCAGTTGGGAGCAGCTGTCGCCGCAAAGGCAGGGCTGTTCTCTCCAACGCCCAGCAGTGCCTGACTGCTCTGGCCACACACGGGCCTCTGGCAGGTGCTGGGGACACGAAGGGACCCAGGGGCCCTGGCTGTGCCCTCGAGGTGCTGGGAGAGATGGACGCCAACATCTTGGGCATGTGCCCTCTCTTTGTCCTCCCAACTTCCTTCCCGATCAGGGGAACACGTCCGGCCTCCCCGCTGCTTCCATCTCCACCACCCTCTGCCCGGAGCCGCTCACCATTCACCCCTCCGCCTGGCCTGCCCCCTGCGCACAGTTCACACCTCTGTTCCTGAACTTGGGACGTGTACCCAGTGAGTGACAGCCAGTCC
>NW_006296413.1:4761232-4762539 GCF_000327345.1 Myotis davidii | reverse complement strand
ACAGAGTCCAGGTTTCAGGGTCGAAATGGCCTAACAGTTTAGTACAAAACGGTTTGAACGTTAAGACTCAGTGCCCTGCTTCCTTGCTCAGACGGCTACCGTTCTAGTCAGCTCTCCACCTCAGCCTGCTGCCTGCCGCCCATTGGCACCCTCTCCCCCTCCTCCTCCCCCTCCCCCTCCCCTGTGCCTCCTCTCAGCCCAGTCTCAGCAGTGCACTTAGCTGAGAACCCGCCAGGCCTGGCTGCACCTGTGCCAGCAGGTGAGGGGCCTTGAGTGACCCCACCAAGCCCAGCCCTGGGCCACGGCTCTGTGCCACCAGGACTTGAGGAGGGAGACCCCGGGCTCAAGACACCCCATCTGTGCCACCCTGAGGGCAGGAGCTGCTGGGGGAAGGGCAGAGAGGACCCAGGAGCTGTGTTGACCCAGCCACCCAGCGCTGGGCTGCGCCTGCAGATTTGTGCTGGGAGAAGACCCCCCTTTCTGCAGGCCGCACGCTCCCAACCCTCCCTGTGCCCTTCTCTCTGTCTTGCCTCCCTGTCTGGCCAGGAACCTGGGTGGGGAAGAGCCCAAGGTGGAACGGGGGGCTCTGTGCCCGACAAAAAGGTCTGCAGGGGTCAGAAGAGGCTCCGTGATGGGTGGGGTGTCACTGGAGGCCCAGACCCAGCAGACGTCTCTGAGGCCCCAATCTCAGAACCCGGGCATCTTCCACCCCACCTTCCTCAGCCCTGCCCTTCCCTCCTCCCTGCTGGGCAGTCTCGGGGACCCTGCCCTGCGGCTCCCCAACATCTTGGGCATGTGCCCTCTCTTTGTCCTCCCAACTTCCTTCCCGATCAGGCTTGCACGTCCGGCCTCCCCGCTGCTTCCATCTCCACCACCCTCTGCCCGGAGCCGCTCACCATTCACCCCTCCGCCTGGCCTGCCCCCTGCGCACAGTTCACACCTCTGTTCCTGAACTTGGGATGTGTACCCGGTGAGTGACAGCCAGTCCCCGGAGAAAGCATTAGCTCTGCTGGGAATAATGGCCTGGGAGCGAGTGGGTGAGGGGAGTGAGTGAGAGGCAGCCCGGGTCTGGCAGAGATGGGAGTGGGGGTGGGGGTGGTTCCGTGCAGAAAATTTAAAACTGGCATTTAGTTCTGACATATCTCTGAGTCATTCTGCTGACTGCAGTGTAGTTTCACTAGTTTTAAAAAGGTTTCTTCCCAATAAAACTGTTACCGGAGGAAATGGGTTCTTCAGTGATGTTGCAGGAAAAGACTTTCAGGGACACCCGTGAAGGAGGAGTTCAGTGATAGTGGCAGGGGTTTTCT
>NW_006296413.1:4759328-4761126 GCF_000327345.1 Myotis davidii | reverse complement strand
CGCCCTGCCCTGCCCTGGCCGGAACACCATCTTAGGGCAGTTCCAGTTGGGAGCAGCTGTCGCCGCAAAGGCAGGGCTGTTCTCTCCAACGCCCAGCAGTGCCTGACTGCTCTGGCCACACACGGGCCTCTGGCAGGTGCTGGGGACACGAAGGGACCCAGGGGCCCTGGCTGTGCCCTCGAGGTGCTGGGAGAGATGGACGCCAACATCTTGGGCATGTGCCCTCTCTTTGTCCTCCCAACTTCCTTCCCGATCAGGGGAACACGGGCTCTGTCAGTTCCAGTCTTCGCCTCAGGGGTGGGGTGCGGGGGAGAACGTGCCAGCCACACCCGCTCTCGGCGATGCTAAAGCGTCGTCCAGTGGGTGGAAAATGTAGCCCACAAGTCACATGTGATCACAGACTGAGCGGAGAGCTGCCGAGGAAGGTCTGAGGGAGCAGAGAGCAAGGGGGCCTCCTTGGGAAAGTGGGGTTCAGGGAGGACAGGATGGTTAAGCCCGGGACTAAGGTGTGAGCAGGAGTTGGCTGGGCCTCTTGGCGGAGGGAAGCGGGGACCCCTGTGTCAGTGCCCAGGGCCCGGTGGCGGGGAGCACTGCGGCCGAAGCAGGAGTGCCCCCTCCCTGGCCAGCAGCTTCCCCAGGCCCAAGGCCCAGGCCAGTCCTTCTGTGGTCCCACTGCCCCCAGCTCAGGAGGCGCTGGTTTCATCCCGCCTGGCTGTGGTCCCTGCTGTGTCCACTCCCTTCTCTGGACTTCCCTTGCCTGGGCTGGGGGTCTAGTGCCCTGCTCCCCCAGAGATTTGCGCTGGGGTCCACCCGCCGCTCCTGCACTCTGACCCTTGCTTTGGGGAGCGGCCCCGCCTCTGGGTGCAGGATGGAAAGGGTCAGTCAGGTGGGGGTGGGGGAAGCTGCTCGATGGACGTCCTGGTGAGGGCTGGTATGCCTGACAGGCGTGCCCAGCAGGTGTGCACAGCCAGCCTGCCCACAGGCCACATGCCATGGTTCATGGACACCTCCCTGGGGGCCCCAGGGCGTCCCCGGGGCCATGGTCTGGGAGCCAGGCGGACCAGGTATTCAGTGACTGGGGTTCTCTGGGGGCCCCCTCAGGTATCCCCAGACCCAGGGGACCCTGGGATCTTGGAGGGCAGAGATGAGGTGCTCCTGCCCCGCGCCCCCCAGCACAGGCCCACCCAGGGCCACCACCTTGGTTGACAACAATCTACTAATGGACCCGTGTTGTTACTTACAGCACTTCACAGTGCACTTGCCTCTTGGAACCTCAGGGACTGTCACACCAGCCCCAGGATGTCTGCGAGGCCCATGGAGATAAGAAAATTGAGTAGCAGCAAGGCTAGAGGCTAGGACAGTGCCGGGGTCCCCAGCGGGTAAGTGGGGAGGTGGTGAGCAGAATCCAGGCCGGGGGCCTGCAGAGAGGGTAGGCAGATGGGGAAGTGGGTTCTGGGGGCAGGGCCTGGGTGACCTTGGCTGTCGGTGGTAGGGCCGGCCACGCCTAGCTGCTGGGCACCGCCAGGCGACAGCCGCCCCGGGAGCAGGGGAGCCGGGCTTGTCCAGCCCCAGGTCGAAGCCACATGTGGCCCCCGGTGACTGCCCCTGGGCTGAGAGCACCTTGAGTGCCCAGCTCAAAGACAGAGGCGAGCTCAGGTCCTGGCCCAGGGCCCCACCAACCTCCCTGCGCTGGAAGGAGGTTTTATTTTTAAAACGACTTCAAGGGGGGCATAAGCAGCTCCAACTTCCCTCCCGTGCGCGCCGTGGACTGTGGCCTGTGCGGCCGGGGCTGGGGCGG
>NW_006296413.1:4756432-4758943 GCF_000327345.1 Myotis davidii | reverse complement strand
CGAAGCCACATGTGGCCCCCGGTGACTGCCCCTGGGCTGAGAGCACCTTGAGTGCCCAGCTCAAAGACAGAGGCGAGCTCAGGTCCTGGCCCAGGGCCCCACCAACCTCCCTGCTTCCTGGTGCACACGGCGCTCAGCAAGTGTTTGTTGGATGAACAAGTAACTTCCTGAGTCTCATAGCTGACGGTGCCCCGGCTCTGCTTCCACTCCCTCCCTGGCACCCTGTGCTTCCGCGAGAAAGGCCGGACTCCCCAGGCTGTTCCAGGCCCTGCACACCTGGCCTGGCTGCTGCCAGTCCCCTCATCTTCACCTCCCCCATCCCCCAAACTCCTTCTCTCCAAACCACAGGTTCTGTCAGTCACAGCGCACTCCCCGTGACCCCCAAGACCTGGCTCAGGGCCCCTCCCTGGGAAGCTGGCCGTGCATGAGGCAGCTGATGCGGCCCCGGTGTCCTGGGGGTGAAGAGGTCGGTTTCAGCGCGCCCCAGCTGTCTGGGTGCCCAGGCCCCTCGCTGGATTTCCTGCTTTGCCAGGACTGGATGGAGCAGGCCCTGATTCACTCTTGGTCTGTGGTGTCCCCCAGGGTGCTCAGCCACAGCGGACCTCCACAAACGCTCTGTGAACTGGGCACAGCCGCCCGCACAGCTGAGCGAGTTACGGTGCCTCAGCTCGAGGGACTATCATGCGGCCATTAAGAACACGATTCGGAGATGATATCTGGGTATTGGAGAGGCCCCGCTGGAGCTACATGCACACCCTCCATTCCACCTCGGGCGGAGCGCGCCCTGGGCCGGCCCTGCGCTTGGGATGTGGGCGGCAGGGACGGAAAGGATGCAGTTGGACCAGGAGGAAGACACGCACATATTTCCTGAGCAACCTGCCAGGGGCCACGAGGGAGGGACGGCGGTGCCCGAGGGCCCCGCGTCCATCTGGGGGTCTGGGCAGGCGAACGGAAAGCACAGCTCTGTGAGAATTACAGCTGACAGCACAGGACAAGCCTGGAAGGGCGCAGGGCAACAAGGGCTGTGGACGCCACAGGGCAGCGGCATTGTGGGTGATTTTTCTTTCCTTTCTTATTGGTATAATGTTTGGGCAATAAATAAAAATGGGGAGGAAAAATGGCTGTTTGGTGAATTGAGTAGACATTGGGAACAGAAAGGGAACGAAGGGGAGGTAAATGGGAAGGGAGAGGCGAGGAAGGAGTGAGAACAGAGGTGACAGCCACAGGCACGGAAGGCCTCACTGTGCCCCTGGGCCGGGGCAGGAGGGGTGGGGAAGCACAGGGGTGGGGGGGCAGTATCTCTCCCTCCAGGGACCCGAGAGTCCCCCCCACAGGGCAGGGTGGCTTGGACAGGCCCTGGAGGACAGCAGAGAGTAGTGTGTGCTGGGCCCCTGGCAGCCCCTGACACAGGCCTGGGGTGGTTTTGGGGAGAGGGGTCCCAGCCAGATTGTGGGGAGTCTGGGTGTTGACCTGCAAGCAGTGGGGCTGGGGGAAGGGGGAGCTCTAGGCAGAGGCAGGGACTCACCTCCAGGGAAAAGGAGGGCAGAATGGGATGACGGGGCTCAGGCTCCACAAAGAGTCCCTAGGGTCCCAGAGATTGTCAGGAGCACCCCGCTCCTGGCTGAGAGGAGGGATGTTTGGCCCACCCCCAACTCCAGACCCCACACAACAGGTGCAGACATTTCCCCAGTCCCTATGTGTGCCCAGCTCTCCCCCAGCCACCTCCTGGTCAAGGTCTTCTTCAACCTTCACATGACCCTCCGAGGCAGGTGGCTCATGCTCCCATTTCTCAACAGAGGACGCCGAGGCTTGAAGAGGTAACGCTCAAGGTCACAGTGGGCTTTGGGGGGGTGGGTGCGGGGCTGGGATCTGACCTGGCACTGCCCGCTTAGGCTGCTGGGTGGGGAGGGGGCACCGCACAGGGAGGCCTGGGCGCTTAGAGCCAGTGCAGGTGAGGGGTCCGCGTGGGGAAGGGCGCCAGGCAGGGAGGAAGGGGTAACCCTCGCGAGGGGACGTTAGTGAATGAATGCATGGGTGGACGGATGAATGAATGAATGGCTAGATGGCTGGAAGGATGAATGAATGAGTGGGTGCAGAGAGGAGGGCAGGCTGTGAGCGCGAGCGCCCCTTTCTGCCGCCCCCGCCCCCGCGCTGGAGGCTGGGGTGGGTGGGGGTGATCCCAGGGTGCTCACCATCAGGAGAGGCTGCCCGGGCTCTGGGAGGGTGGGGCTGGCTCAGGCCTAAGGCCTGCTTGCTGCCCTGGATGCACCATCCTCTGTGTGGGTTTTGGGGGGGTCCTCTTCCCAGACCTGGGTTCTTTTCCTTGAGACAAAGTTCAGGCCTGCTCCTGTTTGTGCCAGGGCGCGAGGCAGCTGCATTCTGTCCTCAAGGCTGGAGTGAGGGGCGTGGACCGATGGCTGGAGGGGGGTGGGGTAAGCATGACCCTAGGGTGCCCTGACCGTGACCCCCACCCCCTGCTGGCCTGCATTCTTTGAGGGCAGCTCGAGTGGG
>NW_006296413.1:4753053-4755832 GCF_000327345.1 Myotis davidii | reverse complement strand
CCTGGGCTGGAGCCGTGGGACTGATGTGCTTGCGTCCCAGGGCAGCGAGCCCCCACCCCAGCCCGAGGCCAGGCACACGCCCCTCCTCCGGGGACTAGAGGCCCAGGGACGGAGGCTGGAGAGCCGCCCCCAGCTGCAGGGAGCCTGGCTGATCTGAGGTCTCCGTGGAGAAAGTTCCTGAGGAGCTGGAGGCATCAGGGAGCGGCCCCAGGCGTCCAGGTGCCCTGAGGGCTGCAAGGCTCCGGGTGTGTGGCTTTAAGATAATACAGCCCAGCTGGGTGGGATGCGCCAGGCCCCTGCAGCCCCAGCCAGAGCCCTGATAGGAATAAAGGCCTGGCTGGGGGCAGAGGGGGGACGCTGAGTCCAGCCCTGCCCCACCCTGGACCTGAGCCCTCAGGGAGGATGGAGACCCGCCCCTGCTGGCCGCACCCCAGGGGGCTTAGGAGTTGGCCTGTGTGGGGGCACCAAGCCGTCAGGGTGCTGGATTCCACTGGCACAGGGAAGTGGGCGGGGGCATGCCCCTCTCTGCCCAGCCGTGTGGGGAAGGTGGCCACGCTCAGGGGCTCCAGGCTCAGGTTTCTGGAGTGAAAGCCAAGTGCATCTCTCCCTGCCAGCCCCCGGAGAGGAGAGGCGCAAACACCTGTCAGCTGGTGCCGCTCCGGCTCCCTCCGTGGGCGACTGCTCAGGGCTTCCTTGGGTTTAAAATGGAAATGGCCTGAACTGCCAGGGCCCGTGCCCGGGAGGGTGCTGCCCAGCAGGGTGGGCAGCGAGGGGGCTCTGCGGGGCCCTTCAGCCACATCCCCACTGAAGGGCCAGCCACGGGCAGGTCTGAGAGCAGGAGAGAGGAGGGCACAGGGGTGTGTGGGGGCTGTGGATGGGCCCAGCCCTGTGATCGCGCACAGACAGTGACCGGACGACCGGGCGCCTCTATAAGAAGCCTCCCAGCGTGCGTTGAAGCCAGGCACGCCCGGGCCTGCTGCCGCCTGCAGGACAGCGTGCCCTCGCTCCACCTTTCCTGGGTCCAAGTCCCTGCACCTCCCTGAGCCTCAGTTTCCCTTGTGGGTGAAATGGAGTTGCCGGTGTCCACCTCCTGAGGCTGTATGTGGAGGGGGCGGGGTCAGTACTGCAGTATAACGTGGGGTGAGGTGGACAGAGGCCCCCTCCTGGCTGAAGGGGTCCCCGAAGACGGGTTGGGGGTCCGAATCCTGACGTGACGGTGGCCACCAGCAGTGGCGCCCTCCCTGGCGGCACCTCCTCGCGCCTCCCGGGAGCCTCCTAGTGAAAGCCCCTGGGAGCCCCCAGCTTGTTTGTGAGGAGGCGGTGGGCGGGGTGCTGCCACCCATCCAGCCACCTGCTGCCAGGGCTCCATGGGGAGGCCGTTAGCCGGAAAGACCTAGCTCTGCAAACTGAGGCCTGGTGGCCGAGCTGGGTCACTACTGGGCGACCCCAGGTCTGCTACCTCTGGGGACCCTGCTTCCTGGCCTGCACAGGGGGATGTAGTGGCCGTGAGGATGCGTGGGCACCCGAGTACGGGAGGGCAGGGCACGAAAGATGGGCAGGTGGTGTCTGTGCTCGCTTCCAAGTCAGCTGAGCGACGGATCGGAACTCCAGGTGGCCCTGAGATGGTGGGTGCCGAGGGAGAGAGAGGCTGGGACCCGCAGACCGGCCGCCGAGGCCCAGCGCGGTGGCCGATGGCCTGGTGCAGGGGAGGGTGAGGCCCCGGGGCCTGGTGGGCACAGCCTGCTCTGCGCAGTCAGGTGGGACAGAGGTGGGGAGGCAGGGAGCTGGGTGCGGCATGCTTGGCAGGCTCCGGGCCTCGGGGGGCAGCTTGTCTCCGCCCAGGGAGGGGCAGATGAGATGGCTGAGGAGTGGCAGTGAGCAGGGAAGGCCTGTCCTGCAGTGTGGTGGCCCCACGGTGTGTCTCTGGAAGTTGGGGACCTGCTGGCAGTTGCCTCCCCAGCGGGCCAGGCTGCCCTGGAGTCAGGGCTGAGAAAGGCCTGATCTCTGAGATGGGCCTGCCTGGGGCTGTGGGGGCGGGGGTCTGGCCTCGGGGTGCTAGGACCTGTGGTTCCTGGGGAGGGTGTCTCTGCCTGGCCTGCTGGCTTTGAATGAACGGATCTCATGGGGCCTCGACATCTTCATCCATAAAGTGGGGTAGTGCCCATCTTGGGGGTACCCACTAGGAGATGATGCCTAGGAAGATCTAGCAGAGCTTCTGCCTGGCAGTGTGGGCTGCCTTTGGTCCCCACCCCTGAATCATGCTGGCCTTGGGGTGGCAGGAAGGACGGACTCGGCCCCCACCTGTCACCAAAGCCCAGGGGGATGGCACCCGCCTGCTGGCCCAGACCTCGCCCAGTGACGGTGGGAATGCAGGAGTGAGGCACTGTCAACAGGCGGGGGTGGGGGCAACTCATGGGATGGGCCCTAAGTGTCTGGACAGGGACGGGCTTGAGGGGTGGGCGTGGGCGTGGCCGGAGGTTCTCAGCGCTGGTAGAGGGGTGGGTGGGGGTGATCCCAGGGTGCTCACCATCAGGAGAGGCTGCCCGGGCTCTGGGAGGGTGGGGCTGGCTCAGGCCTAAGGCCTGCTTGCTGCCCTGGATGCACCATCCTCTGTGTGCGTTTTGGGGGGGGGTCCTCTTCCCAGAACCTGGGTTCTTTTCCTCAAGACAAAGTTCAGGCCTGCTCCTGTGTGCCAGGGCGCGTGAGGCAGCTGCATTCTGTCCTCAAGGCTGGAGTGAGGGGCGTGGACCGATGGCTGGAAAGGGGAGGGGTAAGCAGG
>NW_006296413.1:4752145-4752940 GCF_000327345.1 Myotis davidii | reverse complement strand
CGTGGACCGATGGCTGGAAAGGGGTGGGGTAAGCATGACCCTGACCGTGACCCCCACCCCCTGCTGGCCTGCATTCTTTGAGGGCAGCTCGAGTGGGGGAGGGCGGCTGGAGGACGGGCCTGTTCTGCAGGCTGTGCCCGCTGCTGCTGGGCCTGTTTACGCCGCGGCGGCCCCCAGCGCCCGGCCCTCCCCGGGGTCAGCAGCTCTGCAGATGATGTCAGCATCTGGGGCCTCAGCTCACCTTGTGGGAGTTGTTTGCTGGATTTGCTGCAGCCCCGGGTTTTACCCCCCAGTGGGGCTTGCAGACTGTGTGCTGCCCCAACCCCGCAGGGCCAGGGCCAGCGGGTGTGGGAGAAGGGGAAGGGGGGTGGGAGGTTGGAGACAGGCATTACTTCGGCTGGGAGGGTGGCCCACGGGCACCCTGCCCAGCACCCCGGCTCCCTGGCTCTTCTGTCTTTCCCTCCCTCCCTTCTGCCCTCCTTTCCTGCTCATTCATTCATTCGTCCGTCCGTCCGTCCATCCATTCGCTCATGAGATGGGTGTTGCGTGTGGGCTGCGGGGCCAGGCTCGGTGCCGGGCTCTGGGAGGAAAGGGGGACACAAAGCAGCCTTACGTCTTGCCCTCGGGGAGCGGGGAGCGTTCAGTGGGAATGGGGGTCAGGCAGCAATCGGATACCCCTTCTACGAGCCTTGGGCTGGCTCTGAAGGTGGGAAGGCAGTCTGTGAGGTTGGGCGATGGGGGGAGCCTGCTGGGCGCTGGGCGCTGGGGGCAGGGAAGGGGGGGCCTGAGCCACGA
>NW_006296413.1:4751581-4751843 GCF_000327345.1 Myotis davidii | reverse complement strand
GCCCTCCTTGCTGCCCTGGATGCACCATCCTCTGTGTGGGTTTTGGGGGGGTCCTCTTCCCAGACCTGGGTTCTTTTCCTTGAGACAAAGTTCAGGCCTGCTCCTGTTTGTGCCAGGGCGCGAGGCAGCTGCATTCTGTCCTCAAGGCTGGAGTGAGGGGCGTGGACCGATGGCTGGAGGGGGGTGGGGTAAGCATGACCCTAGGGTGCCCTGACCGTGACCCCCACCCCCTGCTGGCCTGCATTCTTTGAGGGCAGCTCGA
>NW_006296413.1:4748160-4749341 GCF_000327345.1 Myotis davidii | reverse complement strand
GGTGGCCCACGGGCCCCCTGCCCAGCACCCCGGCTCCCTGGCTCTTCTGTCTTTCCCTCCCTCCCTTCTGCCCTCCTTTCCTGCTCATTCATTCATTCGTCCGTCCGTCCGTCCATCCATTCGCTCATGAGATGGGTGTTGCGTGTGGGCTGCGGGGCCAGGCTCGGTGCCGGGCTCTGGGAGGAAAGGGGGACACAAAGCAGCCTTACGTCTTGCCCTCGGGGAGCGTTCAGTGGGAATGGGGGTCAGGCAGCAATCGGATACCCCTTCTACGATGGAGCCTTGGGCTCTGAAGGTGGGAAGGCAGTCTGTGAGGTTGGGCGATGGGGGGAGCCTGCTGGGCGCTGGGCGCTGGGGGCAGGGAAGGGGGTGCTTGAGCCAAGACGTGAAGCTGGGGCAGGAGATGGCGAAAGAAGGGACAGAGTAGGGGCCTGGCGGACAGAACCAGCGGAAGGGGCTGCCTGCGGACGCTGGCGGGTGTGAGAGGCGGGTCTGCTCAGAGCTGGTGGTCTGTCTCCTTGGGTCTCTGCTGGCCAGTCCACCTCCTTCCCTGGACCCTGGGCCTGCCTCGCACACCATCTACCCCGTCCTCCCGGTGACCCTTCAAGGGGTGCGGGGCTCCCCTGTTCCTGAGAGCTGTGTACCCACTGCGTGGACGGGCTGAGCCAGCACTGAAAGGGCCAGGAGTGAGAGTATTTGGGTGGTTGGTGACGGGGCAGCCGCAGAAACCCTCTCCTGGCTCCTACTGTCCCCAGCGTGGAGCCTGAGCACTGGACAGAGGGTGGTGCTGGGAAAAGAAGGGAGCCGAGGCCCCGGGACCCAGCTGTATGGGGCCCAGCTAACCACTAGGGGACACTGCCTCCCAGGCAGAGCGCAGGACCCAGGCATCCGGCTGGGCCAGGTGCTGCCCGCTGTGCTCAGGAGGGACCTGGCAGGGAGGCAGCGGCAGGGCTGAGCTGTGGACGGCTTTGTGCTTAATTAAAACCGGGATTAAGACGGGGTCGCTGAGGCGCTGGTCCCGCTGCTCTGACCCTGAGGAGCAGCTCTGGAGCCGCCTCCTCGCTCCCCTTCCCTCCTTCTGCCGAGATTCATCCTTGGCACCAGATTACAACAGATTTAGCAAACGAGAGAGAGAGAGAGAGAGAGAGAGAGAGAGAGAGAGAGAGAGAGAGAGAGAGAGA
>NW_006296413.1:4743998-4748148 GCF_000327345.1 Myotis davidii | reverse complement strand
GGAAGGGGCTGACTTTGAGAGGAGGTGGCATTTGTCTACACAATCAAATTGCTTTTGTCGATTTGTCCCCTGCCGCCCGCCACTCCTCACCCCCTGCGAGGTCTGGGAAATGCCTGGGAAAGGTCCTGGCAGTGCCGCTGGGCACGGGCACGGGGACGGGCTTTGCCAGGGCTGCCTGGTGGAGGGAGAAGAGGGAGAGCTGAGTTTTCAGGGGCCGGGGAGCACCCAGGGCCGCTCGGGGTGGGGGTGGGGAACCCCTGGCTGGTCCTGAGTGGGGGGCAGGGCTGGGGACAGGGGTCGAGCTCCGCCGAGGGCAGAGGTCCGTCTGTCTTATTCCCCGGAGCTTCCCCGGGGCCTGGGGTGGGGCCGGCACCCGCAGGTGCTCCCCCCTTCTCCCCTCCTCTCCTCTCAGGAAGGAAGGGTGAAGCCACAACTGAACAATTGCTCAGGAGAGGGCGCGGGCGGCCATAGCTGGGACTCCTGGGGATGAAGTCGGATGGACTGAGCTGCCCTCCAGGGACACGCGCCCCTGCGCTCTGAACGGCCCTGCCAGCGGCCGCCTTCTGGCTCTTCTGGGGTGACCTTGATTCACAACATGCCCCTCAGTAGGCAGACTTGAGGGGCTGCTTCTGGCTCAGGAAATCTGGCTGCTTGAACTCCCAGGGTCCCGGGGGGTGCGTGGCCCTGAGGGGCCGTCCTGTTAGAGCGCAGGGTGGCCAGGGTCAGTGAGGGCCGCAGGGCTCCTGGCCGGGGCGGGGCTGCCCCTGTGCTGAGGGGGGGCGGGGTGTAGGCTCAGTGGGTGGTAGACTCACTCTCGGAGAAGCTGCCTGAGCTGGGCCAGGCCCAGAGCAGGGCCAGGACAGGACAGGACACAGGTGCCTCGTGCTGACACCTCCCGCACACTCACATGCACTTCCGCACACACCGGCTCCCCCCTAACCCTTCCAGTGTGCGTCCTGCCCCTCCGGACGGAGCCATTGCCTGCTCGCTCTCCCTAGGCTCCTCTCTGGGGAGGGGGTGGTACGAGGGGTGAGAAGCAGGGGTGACAGCCCCCTCCCCAAGCCCTGGACTAGCCCAGGGAGCCTGGCCGTGGTCAGCCCTGCAGCCTAACCTCTGACCCCAGAGAGGGAGCTGAGCAGTCAGCTGGGCACTCCGTAGGCCACCTGCCTGGAGCCAGCAGACGGGGGGCTGCCATGGAACAGAGTGGGGGTTTTGGGGGGCCTCACGGAGGCTGCACCCCACACAGAGTGCCCACCTGTCCCAGGGAGACAGACCACACCCCCTGACCCCCAGTCACAGTGGGGCTCTCTGTGCCTCGATTTCCCCACTACTACGGGCCCAGGGTTGGCCCACCAGCTGCCCCTCACAGAGCCTTGCCCCCCTAAGGGCCCAGCAGCACGTGGCTCTGGGACTCAGAGCTGAGTGTTCCCCAGGATTGGGCTGTCGAGAGGCTGAGCTCCTGACCCCCCCGCGCTGGGCTGAAGGTGCCAGTCTGGGTGGCGGGCATGGCATTTCTCTCCAGGCCCAGATGCTGACATGACGTCAGCAGGTGGCCCAGCTGGGCCTGGCTGCCCGCCGGTGCCCCCAGCAGAGCTCGGGCAGCCGAGGGCCCAGGAGGGCGCGAGCAGCCTGCGGTCACGGCGCAATCTCCATTAGGCCGTGAGCGAGCGGCTGCAGCCTGGGATCCTATTAAAAGCTTTTTCATTGTTCCCCGCGATGTGCTCCCCTCCGCCGGGACCTGGGCACGTTGATAATTTATTTGCGGAGGGAAAGGGGCGAAGAGTGCAGGGGAGGGAAATGCCATTCTGTCCTCGGCTCCTGCGGCAGCGGGCCCTTCCCGGGGCGGCATGAGTGGGGGCACAGCATCCCCCAGGACAGGAGGTGGGGGGCAAGGCTCTGTGAGGGGCAGCTGGGGCGGCCGTGGCCAGGGAGGAGGGGATTGGGAGGTGAAGGCTGTGCCCTCCGGGGGCTCGAGGGTGGCGGGGGCCCTGACACTCAGAGGCCCCAGACCCTGACCTGAAGCTGAGGGCCTCCTGGAGCTCCGCTTAGCCAACCCTGTGTGGGCTGGGGCGGGGGTGTGGCTCTTGCTGCCCTGACCCTGGGGGGTGGGGGGGGGCATTGGTCACCTCCCTGGGTCCTGAGGGTGCAGAGTTGAGAGATGGCTCCTGGGGTCTCGGATGGGAGGGGAAACGGTTGCTGGGTGGGCTGACAGAGGGCCCACTCCCCACAGTGGCCACTCTGAGGCTATTCAGGTCCCCACACCCCTGGACGCTGTAAAACAGGAAGAGACCCAGCCTCTGGGGGAGGGAGGAATTCAGAACTAACCACAGTGTTAGCCCCGTTTACTGGGGTCTCACCGTGAGCTTCACGGACACGTCTCGTTTAATGCTCACGGCATCTGTGTTGGCGCAACCTTATCACGGCCCTTTACACATGAGGAAACTGAGGCCCGGTCACCCAGCTTCTAGGTGGCAGGGGTGGGGTTCGAATCCCAGCCTCTCAGCACAGTTACTGACTCCTGTGGGGGCTCCACAGAGACCTGGCTCCCCCTTCATCCCCAGGCGGGAACGGGGACACAGCCCCCCCACCCCCCCACGCCTGACGTCACAGTGGCGCTGTGGGGCACGGCCTTCGTCACCGCCTGCACAGGTGGGGAAATGGGCTCAGAGAGGTGAGGTCATTTGCATGGAGGTGGAACAGAGCAGGGTTTAAACCCGGGCTGGCTCTGGGCTCTCGAAGTGTCGCCTGTGCTGGGTGCCCGCTGCCCCATGGGGTGGGGCTCCAGGAGTGTCGGGGCAGCCCCAGGTGGTGCCGGTTGGGGACCAGGGCCCCGCAGAGGGTCTGATTGGCCTGAGTCCCCCTCACGCACACCCCTGGCTGGGCCGTCTTTAAGCTGCAGTGATGGCAGAGGCCTCCGGGTGCCACGCGGACGGCACCCATGCCCACCCCTCTAGCACAGGTACTGCCAGACATTTAGAGAATTTACGCACTGACTCTCAGACCATCAGTGGCTCCCTATTTCTTGAGAATCGAGTCCAAGACCCTTGGCCTGGCATTTCAGACCTTCCCAGCCGGCCCCTGCCCGCCCTGCAGCCTCCTCCTGTCCCTCCTCCGTGAGGCCTGTAGGTGACACAGCTCACACCTCTGAGCCTTCGTCCGTGCTGGTCCTTGTGTCCAGAAGGCCACCCTCACTCCTGGTCAGGCGAGCGCGCCTCCCGTGCCAGGCCCTCCCTGACCCAGGAGGAACCAGTCCTTCCTGCCTCCCGCCTCCCGCTCCGGCGCTGGGCAGGCCTCTCATTTGACAGGTGACATGTGACCGCGTAGGTGGCTGCAGTTTACACCTGCCCCACCTCCACCCGCCTTTCCTCCTCCTCCTTCCCGCCCCGGGCCCTGCGAGGTGCTGCTTAACGGGGAGTGGAATCTGGGACTCATTCATTCATCCAGCGGAGGTCCCTGAGCCCGGAGCGCGTTGATAAATAGCTTCCTCCTCGCAGCAGCCCTGGGAGTGGGCGGTGCTGGCCCATTTCATGCAGGAAAAGGGGGGACCCAGGCCGTTCAGTCCGAGGCGGAGCTGGGGATGAAGCTGGGTCCCAGGCAGGAGCTGCGATGGGGTGGTGATCACCTGGCATTCCCTGGGCCCTCCTGCCTGCCTGGCACTGAGTGGAGCGTTAAATGCGGGTCTCGTTTGATTCTCACAGTTGCCCAGGGAGGATTGTACTTGGTGGATCCATTTTACAGAGGAGGAAACGGGGGCTAAGAGAGGGAAGAAGGCAGAGCCCCAGCCCTGTGGCTTCCTGCGAGCCCCAGGCAGGGGAGAGGGCTGTCCCCGGGGCCTGTGTGCCAGGGCCTGGAGCTGTTCCTTAAAGTGGGGGTAGGGCAGGTCCTGCCCCCCCCGAAGCTCCCCCGGAGGCCCTGCCTGGCTCTCAGTCCCGCAGCCTGGCCTGGCTGGGCATCCTCTGGGTGAGAGGAGACGGGAGATGGTGTGCCCGCAGCAGATCGGGTGTGGGCCCTGCCCCCATGCCAGCTGCCTGCCCGGCCCTGTGGCCTCACAGACAGGGCTTGTGAGAGCCGGGGGCCTCCGAGGAGAGCTTGGCTCCTGCGGCAGCTGCTCAAAGACTTCTTTGTGGCAGGACCTTCCGTGGGCAGCTGC
>NW_006296413.1:4738254-4743874 GCF_000327345.1 Myotis davidii | reverse complement strand
GGAGGGGGGGGGGAAGCCAGAGCATTAATTAATAATAATAATAATAGCAATAGCACAGCAATAGTGTCTGCTGCCATTTGGGGAACTCCTGCCGTCTGTCTGCTGATAGGCATTTATGCGTATCATCTCGGGGATCCCTCTGAGCAGCTCTACGGATTGCGCAGTTGTTGCCCCGTTTTATTAGGCATTTATGCGTATCATCTCGGGGATCCCTCCGAGCAGCTCTACGGATTGCGCAGTTGTTGCACCGTTTTATTATCTTTTTAAAAAATATATATTTTATTGATTTTTTACAGAGAGGAAGGGAGAGGGATAGAGAGTTAGAAACATCGATGAGAGAGAAACATGGATCAGCTGCCTCCTGCACACCCCCCACCGGGGATGTGCCCGCACCCAAGGTACATGCCCTTGACCGGAACCGAACCTGGGACCCTTCAGTCCCCAGGCCGACGCTCTATCCACTGAGCCAAACCAGTTACGGCTGTTGCCCCATTTTAAAGATGCGGAAACTGAGGCTCTGTGAAGTTAAGACCTTCCCCCATATCCTTAAGGGGTTTGCTGGGTCTCTCTCAAGAGCTCCAGAACTTAAAAAAAAATCCTCACCTGAGGATGTGTTTAGAGAGAGGAAGGGGAGGAGGGGAGAGAGAGAGAAAGAAACAGCGTCGGTTGCCTCCTGGACACGCCTGATCAGGGGCCCAACCTACCTGGAGCGTGCGGGGCTCCAGGCGGCCCAGCCCGCGCCCTGCACCTGAGGATTCTAATGGGGGAGAGACAGCCAGGTTCTTAGGGCCCAGCAGCCCGCACACGCCTGTTGGGGTGGGAGTGAGGGCCGGGTCCCAGGCGGCTCTGACTCAGAGGGAAGCAGAGGCCGACTGGCCTTGCCCCGGTGTCTGAGCCGGGCCTCCTGGGCTCCAGCCTGGTTCTTGCCCCACCTCTGAGGCCTTCTCATTGTGGGGGCCTGGCCTTTCCCCTCGGTCCCCGTCCCTAACCCTTATCACTCAGCATTGCCAGGGCACAGTTTGATGTCCCCACCATGCGCTCCAGGGGTTTGGTCCCAGGTACTGTGCCCACTGCCTTGGGTGGGGGTTGACGTCATGGGTGCCACCCTCAGAGTACAGCTCCAGAGCCCTTGGCCACTGACCGAGCCCCCTCTAGGCCTCAGTTTCCTCATCTGTAACATGGGGCCAGGGCGCCAAGACAGGACGAAGTGGGCAGGACGGGGCGGTCCCTCCGGGGGAAGTAGCTCTGGGAAGATACCAGCGCTGGCAGCCCTCTGGATGCCCAGTGGGCACCTGGGTGGGTGCCTGGTCTGCAGACCAGGCAGGAGCTGCGGCGGAGGCAGGGGGCCCTGGCGGCTTGGACTGGCACCTCCTGTGGTGAGAGGCATGCGGCAGCCCCTGCTCCCCAGGGCCTGGCACTGATTGAATCTCCTCATTACAGGGCAGGGGGCACCTGCGTGGAACCCGCTTCGGCTCCCAGGCGGGCAGCAGAGCTGACGGCCGAGCAGGCTCACAGCTGCTTGCGTGGAAACTAAATGTGTCAGGTCTGACAGACGGCCACACGCCAGCACTAATGCAATTCCGGCGTGGGAGCGGCCTGGGCGCCGCCGGCGTGCACCCCGGCCCCGGGCCCAGACAGCACTCCCTCTGAGCTCAGGGTCCCTGTGAGCCTCGGTACAGTGCACGGGGCAGCAGGCGGAGGCTGGCGTCTCCCCACGCTCCCCATAGCCAAGTCCAGCAGACGGGCAGGGCTGGGGCTCGGACCCTCAGCGTTTCCTCCCAGCCTCACGGAACCCTAATTCATCCCAAACGATGGACAGAGTGCCTGGGGCCCCTGGTCTCACTCCCGGCCTGTCCCCCAGGGATCCTGGCACCTCACTGGGCTCCTCTGGATCGGGGGCCACGGCCACCCCATCCTGAGGTCCTGCCTGTCCCCCCCCCGCGGGGCTGCGAGAGGCAGTGGGAGACGCTCCAGGGCGGCTTGGTCCCTGGCACCGGGCTCGTGTTTGTGGCATTTCTGCTCCGAGGAGAGGCGGCGCTGCCCATGAGCTCGGTGGCGTCTCTGGCAGAGTTTGGGGGAGAAGCAGGGCAGGATCCTCACACCAGAGCCGATTCCTCCTTGGAGGGTGCCCTCACCCTCCTCCCTCAGGGCCAGGGCATGGATCTGGACAGGCCCCCCAGCCTCCATTCCAAACGGGGGACGCTCAGGTCCGGATCTTGAGGGGTGACGGGAAGCACACACGAATACTGTCTGCTAAGCTTTCTGAGCTGTGAGAATGGTTTTCTTCCCGTGGGAGGGGTTCGAGGCGGTGGCACAGAGTGGCAGGATGGGACAGGGTGGCACAGGACCCACACGCCTTCCCTGCTGCCCGGGCAGACATGGCTAATCGATCCCAGCACTCTCTCCTCTGAGCTGGGGGGGAAGCTGCCAGGCCCCCAGGCAGGTGTTCTGCAAAGGAAGAAGGGGGGGAGGGGGTAGGGGGGTCTCAGAGAGGCCAAGGGGCCACAGCCACCAGCCTCAGCGGTGGGGCCGGCACTGAAACCCAGTCCCCCCAGGGCTCCGTGGCTGTGGAAGCTGCTGGCCCAGGGGCTCTTTACCAGGAGGAGTTCTGCCCCGGCGCCAGGAGGGCCCCCACTAGAGCCCACTCAGCCCCCCGCCAGGCGCCGTGTGGCCAGGCTGCGCTCCCTCCCCGCCTGTTAACCTTTATGGGCTGCAACTGCCTGCGCTCAGCCTAGTAACAGCCGCTTACACTCTGGGCTCTTAACGGCAGCCGAGGGACGCGTGTGGACGTGGGGTGTGCGCTTCCCGCCAGCGTGCTGAGCCCACTGAGGGGGGTGTGGGGCCGGGAGAGGGTCGGTGTGCTGGCTCAGAGCTGCAGGAAGTCAGGGGCTGGGCTCGGGACCCCAGGATGGGCATGCAGGGGGCTGGGGGGCTCCCCTCTTCAGCTCCGGGGCTGCCTTTGCACAGCCTCATGCTTTGTGAGGAGGTAGCTCTGCCGGCTTCCAGGTTACCCTTTTAATTAAGCCAATTAATTAGTGCCTTTAATGAAGCAGATTAACCAGGCCAGGTTCTGCACATGTGGCTGTCACAGTCCATGGTTTCTTGCAGGTCAGGATTTGGAGGGGCTGCTTGGCCGGGCCTGCAGTCCTGGGGGGCTGCAGTGCCTGCTCCAGGAACAGGGGTGGGGTGGGGGGGCCTGCACAGAGGCAGCTGGCTCAGCCATGGCCAGGAGACTCAGGTTAGACGGGGGAAGGACTGCTTGGCGGCGGGGTTGGTAAGAGTTTTGTGAGGGGCGCTGCGGCCGCTTCCCCAGGAGAACGAGGGCGCTCAGCAAGGCCTGATCTTCGCTTCGGAAAGCACGCCGCCCTGTACTTCCACGTGGCCTTTCTTCCACCAAAAAGTGGGCCCTGGGCTCCTTGAAGGATCCCTCGCTCCTCTCTCCCCCTCGGCCCGGAGGCACCTGGCGTGCAGGCCCCAGCCGGCCGTGGCCCCAGAGGGTCTGTGCGCCAGGACAAGCCACCGCCCCTTCCCGGGTTTCCGCGTCTGTTCCCGGGGCGAGTGCTCTTGGCCGCCACCCCACCTGGCCAGCCCAGCCCCTTCCTGCCTGTTGTTCCTCATCCTCTTGCTTCTCCAGTGGCCACCCCTGCTCAGCCGTCACTTCCCAGCCAGCTTTTAAGGACATTTAGCGTCTCCTGTTAAAAACGACCACCCGGAACCTCCCTTTCCCCTCCAGCTGCTGCCCTGTCTCTCCTCCCCTTCACAGCCACATTTCTCAAAACGCTTGGTCCTCTCCCACTCGCCACTTCCCACCCCACTGCAGTCAGCTCCCACCCGCCTTTTCTTCCTTCTCCAGGCTGACGCCGTCTCCTCCAGGAAGCCCTCCTTGCTTCCCCAGCCTGGTCCAGAACTTGACCTTCACCGGGGCCAACCAGTGTGTCTTGAGAGTAGCCTTGGGCCCTAGTTGTCCCCTAATCTGCTGTGCCCAGGACAGGGCCAGGAGTGGAGGCCTGCCTGGAGGAGGCGCTCCTCTGGGGCTGGGGCAGGGGGAAGGGCAGTCACTAGCTTTGCCTCCAGTTTATCTTGAGAGGGACACGGTGGGGTGCGTGAGAGACAGGAATGGGGACAGGCACCACCATCACGCTCAGAGGCGCCTCTTTCAGTACCAGCTGGACGCAGCCCGGCTCTGGCGGGCGGAGTGGCTCTTCATTAGCGGGAACCACAGGGGACAGGCAATTTGCACAGGCCAGGAGGGCGGCGCGGGCGGAGGGGGTGCTGGAGAGTGGGCACCAGGGTCTGCTTGGCCCCATCCCACATGCCTCCCGCCAGGATGGCAGCGTCTCACCGTGTCCATTCCCGGCACTGGCACACGTGACATTCTCTGCCTAAGGTCTGTCTCCACCAGGCAGGGCCTCGCGCGCTTCTGTTCCCAAGGCCTGTGTGCCCACAGCGGCAACGGTCCGCCCGGGGCTGGCTGGGGCCGTGCTGTATGTTCCCTGCTCCTTGCCGCCTCGGCTTCCCCTCCCGCCCGTGGGCATCGGTCGGGGTACAGCTCTTAGCACCAGGCCTGGCTCAGGATGGTGGGGTGTGCTCTAGCCGGAGCAGGCAGGGCACAGCAGGGCGGGCAGCGGCCATGCTGGCTCCTGCTGACAGCCCGTGGGCAAGGCACTCAAGATACCCGGTCGATTCTCTGGGCCTCAGGCCTCCCATCCACAGAATGGGAGCACAGTTTGTGCTGGGCAGGAAGCTGTATTTGGGGAGGAGGGGAGAGGGGAGGAGACGGGGCTCAGGAGGCTCCCCCGAGCTCCCCCTAACATGCAGCCACGGCAGCTGAGACTGCAGTCGCTTTGCTCTCGGTCTCCGGGCCCTCCAGGCCCGGGCGCCCTGGCCCGTGTGGCGTTGCCAGGGGAGCGGCAGGTGAGCCGGGAGAGAGGCTGAGGGAGCTGGACCTCAGCCCAGGTCTGCAGGGTCCCCCAGACGTCCCCCTCACTGCTTCCTGTTCCCCACGCCCAAGCTCTGCCTCGTTGCCAGAAGGAACAGCCCCTCCCTCCCAGAGGAAATTCACACCCACAGCCCACTAAGCTGTCTGCAGGGAGGAGGAAGGGGAGGTGGGAGCAGCTGTGGGAACAGGATGTCTACCAGAGAACGGACAGACCGATGGAGACAGACAGAGCCCGGCTCTCCATCTGTAAGTGACAGCAAGGGGTCGGGGGCCGTCAGCCCCTCTCCCGCCCCCAGCCCAGCCCTCGGCGCCCAGAGGGAGGGGGCTGGATGGTGAGTCCCGTGTCTGGGTGGCAGCAGACGGGGCTGGTTGTGATGAAGATGCAGAGCCAACGGGTTGTTGGAGGGAGGGGCCCCCTGGCGGCCCTCCTGCTGGCAGCACTCCCCGGGGACAGCGGAGAACTCAGTGGAGGAGGAGTCCAGCCCTGGTGCGGGAGGGGGTCGTCTGAACCCCAGGCTGAAGGGGATCCGGGGAGGGGCCTGTCCCACCCCCTGGGAAGGTCCTTATCCATCACATCTACACCCCAGACTCCCTGCTCGGGCTGATCTCCCCCACAGGGTCACTGCCACACGGCCGGCCCCTCCTTCCCATCCTGGCTTTGCTGCCCAGCCCCCGCCTGTG
>NW_006296413.1:4736133-4737052 GCF_000327345.1 Myotis davidii | reverse complement strand
AGGGAGACCCCCCCCAGAAGCGGGGCCGCAGGCTCCTGTGGGGAGAGGAGGAAGGGGCAGCCGTGGTGGAGCAGGTGCTCTGTGCTCCGTGCTGTGCTGAGGTGAGGCGCGCAGCCCACTCACTGGCTTCATCGCCACCCCGCATGGGGCGCAGCACCCCTGCTCACATGCGGGCATGGAGGCGCCAGGTGGGGAAGTCACAAGATTTGCACTCAGGCAGGTCCAACCCAAAGCCGCTCTCTCCACCACGCCACCCGGCGCTGTGGCTGCCCAGACAACACTGCCAGGTGCCTCGCCAGCCCCCTCCGGCCAGGGGGGCAGCCCGCCCCACCCTCAGCTCAGCCCTCCCGGGACAGCGCCCCCTCCGATCTGTGAGCCACGGCACGAGCTGCTAATGTCCGGCTGCGTGGTGTACAATTGCAAACCCATTACTGTCCTGTTTATCTCATAGATGACACCCTCCCACCGCCCCCTGGCGCTGCGTTTCTGAGCACGGCCCACCCACGGAATTATTAATCCTCTCGTTTCGTGGCTGGTAGAGGGCGCAGGGCATCCGAGAAGGGTGACCTGCTCTTCCGGCCCCGAGGGAGCCCTGAGATGGGGGCCCTGGGGACCCCTGCCAGCCTGACTGCGACCCCCTCACTGTTCATCTCGGCTTGCGGCCTGAAGGGGTCCCTAGTAGAGGGGGCAGCGGAAGCAGGGTTGGGCCTGGACGGTCACCTGCGGGTGGGGAGGCCTGGTGGCGGGGTGCCTGTCTGCTGCTCCCCTTTATGCCAGGCTGCGTGGGGAGGCGCCTGCAGCCGCCCACCTGGAGGGGGAGGAACCAGGCAGACCTCTGGGGGAGCTGCCGCCCGCCTTCCAGAAGGGGCAGCAGATGCCCGAGGCCTGGGGAGGCCGTGAGGACACTGGGGGGGGGGGC
>NW_006296413.1:4732214-4736013 GCF_000327345.1 Myotis davidii | reverse complement strand
GCTCATTTCCTGCTCCCGCAGCCGGCGATGCCAATTACCTCGCCTCCTGCTCGCCAGGGGCAGCTCGGGGGCTGCCAGACGATTCCTCTGTCATCGGCCTGGCCTGCGCCCTCCCGGAGGCGGGGAGGGCATGGCGAGGGCAGCGGGGGGTGAGTGGGACAGCCTGATCTACTCGGTTAAGTAACAGTAACAATTTCATGGTAAGTAGCCATTTCCTACATCTGTCTTTCTTTTATAAAAGCCTGACTGGCCCTCCCTTCCCTCTGCCCCCTTCCCCTCTCCCCTTCCCTGGGCCATGGATGTAAGACCCTGGCCAAGTCACGTTGCCTCTAAACTGGGGTGGCAGGGGCAGCGCCCTCGCAGCGTGGGTGTAAGGACAGGGCGAGGAGACCTCGGGGCGCTCAGCTTGCCCACTGGCGAGGGCGCCTCCTTCTCCTTTCGTGCCCAGCACTCGGGCTCTGCTGGTTGGAGGAGGACAGGCACCCTTTTGCACTGGGGACACTGAGGCTTGCTCGGGTTTGGCCAGTGCTGAAGGGACGGACGACTCCAGTGCCACTGAGGGTGGACGTGGCCAGCCACCGACTTGGGGTGGTGAAGTACCCACCCAAGAGGGCCCCGCAGAGCTGCCTAGCTGGCTGCCTGCAGGAGTGGTGAGAGGGGGTGTCCCTAGGGTGGGAAGCTGGACAAGGAAGGTGGGTTCACCGGCTCTGAGGACTCGGGGTTCCCCAGGCCATCCCTGCCTGCAAAACACCTCCTCTCTTACTTGGGGGACAGGCAACACAGAGGCTGTGGGTAGGGTGCTGTCTGTGCCAGGACGGGGGGCGGGGAGCCTGCGGGGACCGTGATGTAAGTAGGGACCCGGAGGCCCAGACCGAGGGGGTGGATCCACAGCCACTCAGACCCCAGGCCGATCAGACCCAGCTTCTCCAAATCTGGGTCCATCCCTCTCCACGGGATCCCCGGATGCTGGGTGCTGATTGGTTGCTAGTTTCACCCAATAGGAGAGGAACCTCGAGGCCCCTGGGGGCGGGACCTCTTCGCTTAGACTAGTGCAGAGGTGCCTGGGCCAGGAAGGGCAGTGCAGTGAGCCTGGGGGCCCCCTCCCACCTGGCCCGGGGAGGGGGGAGCCGGCAAACAACTCCCTAAGGGGCAACTAACAGACCAATTAAGCTGCCAATAAAAAAATTTAATCAAGTAATAATGCACCTTACTTTGTTTAATTAGTGTTCTGTCAAGTGAATGAATATTTAAGGCTCGGGTGGCGGTGTCAGCATCTGCCCAGCGGGCAGAGAGGCCGAGCCTACATTTCAATCGGCCTGACAGCTCTCCACGTGGGCATTGATCGCCGCCACTGCCGCCCAGGAGGCGAGAGCGTGCCTGGCGCAACGGGGAGCTCTCCATCCCTGCGCAGGCCCACTTCCGCCGTCCGGCCCCTGTCTGGGCCTCAGTTTCCTCATCTGCAAAATGGGGGCAGTGGTCCAGGAGAGCTCTGCTAGTTCTAAAAAGTCAAATTTGGACCGATTTTGTTTCTGGAACCCCAGTGACCCAAGTGGGTGCAGAAGGTGTGTGGAGCCTGAGAATCTGGTCCGTCCCAAGTCTACTCCCCCCAGATGTCTGGCATCTATCAGCTCCGCGGCTGCAAGGTCAGAGCTGTGTGTGCCTGTGAAGGGGATGCCTAGACTAGATCCCAACCCAGCGACACCCTAGGAGCTGCCCCTCCACGCGCCCCCCGCCTGCGGGACCCGGTCAAGGCCTGTCTGGGCTCTACTTAGTTCACTAGGCCTTTCATTCATTCAACAACTTGGGGGCTTGTGCTCTGTGCCTAGCTCAGGGTTCCTTCTCCTGGAAAATGCGGGACTCGAACCGCCTCTCCAAGGCCCAGTCTAAGACTTCTGTGAGCCCCAGGTCGCCCCCCCAAAACACTTTCCCCTGGAGTCCCCCCCAAGCCTCCAGGGTGGAGAGAGAGCCCTTGGGCTGCTGGTGTAGCCCCGCCCTGGGACTCATTTGCATATTCATGACCTAGGTGGGGCGGCGGTGGCCCTTCCGGCTCACCCATCCTCAACCTGGGCCTCTTCCCTTTACTTCCTGCCCAGGCCAGGCACACCCCACGCACACCCCACTCCCCACCCACCTGAGAGCCGCGCGCTGGAAGGACTTTGGTAATTATTTGTTTCAGTTGAGCTGTTTTCAGTCCAGGCTAGGCTGAGTCTTGTAATGAGTATGGATTTGCCAGTAAATAAGTCCCCCGCTCCTAACCCCTGTAATAAATGCATTTGGAGTAATCTGGCGATCACGCGGTGTAATTTGCTAGCTGTCAGGGCAGATTGATGCGCCATGCGCTGACTTTGCCGCCGTCCGCCCTTCGTGCACGCTGCGCTCCGTCCCTGCCCCCAGCTGGAGGGGAAGGCCCTGCTGCTAGGGCAGAGGAGGAGCCTGGTCTGCTCAGGCCCCGGTCCAGCCTCGGGGGGCCTTGGGATCCCCCCTGCACCCCGTGGCATGGGCTTTCAAGTCACCTGCCTCTGACCCCAGAGCGCCCCCCTGGGCAGCCAGTCCATGGCTCCAAACTGCCGTCAAAGCCGTGGACAGTCCCCGGTGCCACCTGGACTTGCTGAATTGGATGATCTGTGAGTGGGGTCCCTAATCTACATTTATTCATTTTTTATTTTTTTTAAATATATTTTATTGATTTTTTTACAGAGAGGAAGGGAGAGGGATAGAGAGTTAGAAACATCGATCAGCTGCCTCCTGCACACCCCCAACTGGGGATGTGCCCGCAACCAAGGTACATGCCCTTGACCGGAATCAAACCTGGGACCCTTGAGTCCGCAGGCCGACGCTCTATCCACGGAGCCAAACCGGTCAGGGCCCTAATCTGCCTTTGACAGCGCCTCCTTCAGTAAATGAGACGCTCTGGGACTGCCTCCCTCCCTGGTGCTTCTGTGGCCACTTCCCCAGACCAGTGCTGCTCCGTCCGTGCCTCTGAGCTGTTGGCCTGAGCCTCTGCCTGGCCTGCCTTGGCCCCTTCTCAGCCTGGAGATGTCCACTTGGCTTTGCTCAAATGCTCCCTCCTCCATGAAGCCTTCCCGAACTTGCTCAGAGAGGGGTCCCTCCTCTGCGCTTCCCTGACTGGGCGTCACAGTTGTTTTTTTACACAGGGGCCTGGCCCTGCCATCCTGCGAGGGCTGCACCTCCCACCGGCTTCTGTGAGCAGCACTGCACAGTGCCTGGCACACAGTAGGTGCTCCTGAATCCATGAGCAAGTGATGGGTCTGGGCTGACACAGCTCAGCGTCTGCAGAGATATCTCAGATCTTGGAGTTTTATGTTGCCAAGCCCTCTGCCCACACCCTGGGAGAACCTGAGCATTCTAAACGGGGGGGTGGGGGGGGAGTGGGGAGGAGGAAGGCAGCCTCCTACCCAGCAAGGGCCCGGAGGAAGTCGATTTCAGCCAATTCAGCCCACCTCCTCCTACCCTCTGGCACCTAAACTGGGGTGAGTGTACAATTCAGGCGGTGGGGCTCACTGAACGCCCACCAGGCGCAGGCACAGTTCTAGGCTCTGGGGATGGAGCCGCGCGGACAGATGCTGACGTTTGACGAGACTCACAGGTCCCCGCCGGGCAGGGAAGAGCCCTACTCCCTCTCCTGCTCTGCACGAAAGCCCGTGGTGCTAAAGGTGCCAGTGCTTCCAGGCCTGACCGGGCTGCGGCCCCAGAGTGCCAGCCACCCCTAAACCAGGCCACAGGCTGGGGCAAGGCAGGCAGGACGCTCCGCCCGGCACCACCTTCCAGGCCAGCCCTT
>NW_006296413.1:4730799-4731952 GCF_000327345.1 Myotis davidii | reverse complement strand
GAGACAATGAAAATGTTCCCTCAACATTTCCCTGGACATCTGCCACTTTCTCATCTCAGAGACCAAGCTGCTGAGTCATCTTGCTATCTCTGCTATTTGGCTGAGGGAGGAAAAAGGAGATTTCACCTGCAATGACATGAATATTGGCTTCCAGGATGAGGACAAAGTCGGACAAGGTTGAGACAAAAATCATTCCTAGTGAAGGGAATCTGTTCAGTGGCCTATTAGTGCCATCTGCTGTACAATTCGGGAAAGCAAGGATGGGGAATTTTAATATTAGCCTGAGGGGATTTGTTTATTCATCTTACATCTGTTGAGTGTATCCCATGCGACAGGCAATGTAACAGGATTGAAGAGTAGATATGGAGCTGAATACTACAAAACTCCTGTTTTCTAGGGGTTCTCAGCCTAGTGAAAGTGGAAGATAGTTAAACAGACGTTACCAGTGTGTTTTGGGCATCATAGCTGTATATGTAAGATGGAAAAATAGCAAAGAGAAAGGAGTGATTACCTTTAGGTCAAAGGGGTACCCTATAAGGATTTTGAAGGAATGGCTAGGAGTTGACCAGAAAAATAAAGATGGGGGTGAGGGGCACCCAGGTAAAAGGGGTGAGGGCAAAGACCCTCAAGCACAAGATGGCATTCCCTTGCCAAACAGCTTAGTGTATATTCTGTAGGCAATGAGGAGCCTTTGACAGCAATGAGGGCTATAAGTCGGGGTGAGAAGCAAGAGCAGAGGCCGGCGGTGGGGAGCGGGGACACGCACCCCGGCATCTGCCGGAACCTGGCTCCCCCACGACAGCCATGGCTGGTTCCCCGCCGCCTGTCAGCCAGCGATCATGTTTAATAAAGGCCCCAAATTAGACAGCCCAGCGCAGGCACCTTCGCTCTAACAATGCAATTAGCACAGACAAAGCCTCCCGCTTCCTCCCGGGCCCCAGAGAGGGTGGCAGAGGGCGGCGGAGGAGCCGGGCCCTCCCGGGAGAGCTGTGGAGAGGTTTGAGAAGGAACCAGCGCTAGAGCAGGAGGTGACAATGAACTGCGTCCGAGTGACAGCCCCTCTTGTCAGGCAGCCGTGGGGAGCGTGCAGCTCCACTGGCTCTTCCTGGGCACCCGGCTCTGAACCGCGACACCCCACACCCCGAGCGAGGTC
>NW_006296413.1:4729127-4730704 GCF_000327345.1 Myotis davidii | reverse complement strand
CTCCCCAGCCCCTCCAGTTCTCGCTCTCCTGCACCTTCCTCCTCTCCTTCTGAGGACAGATGCAGGCTGGGTTTACATGAATAAAACATCAGTGAAAGGGGAAGAAATCCCCAACTGCACGGCCTGGGCTCGAGGACAGAAAGCCAGCCAGCCCTGGTGCTGGCTCCACGTGCGCCCTGCTCATGTGGGGGTGGGGTGTCACCCACGGGCAAGCCTCACCGAGGGCAGACCTGTCCGATGCCTCTGACGCCACAGGGAGGGAGACGTGAGCTCCGGGAGGCCGAGCAGGGTCTGCACGGGGCCGGGACCCTGGGGCCCTGACGCCTCCGCCTTCTCCTTCCCTTTTCTCTTGGCCAAAGCGCCAGAGGCCTCGGGCCCTGCCTGGCCGGGCGTGCAGGGCCGGCGTGCACAGGACGCGTGGCCCTCGCCCAAGACCTGCCTGCTGGCTGCCGCAGAGCTGGCTTCTTGCTCTCTGGCCTTATTAAAACCCAGTGTGTGTCCGGACAGCACCAGAGCAGGGTGCAGACATTAACACTACACGAAAGGGGGCTTTCTCTGCGTGCGCCCCGCCCCTCGCCCTGCTCCCCAGCAGGCAGCCAGGCCTGGCACCCACCACCCAGCAGAGAAGCAGAAAGGGGGCTGCCAGCCAACACCTCGGGCACTCAGTGGCCAGGAGCCCGGAGTTTCACAAGGACCGTAATCATTCCTTCACTCATTCATTCGCTGCCCGTCTCTGGAGCCCGCCCACCACGTGCCAGGCGGGAGGGACACCAGGGTCAGTGAGACAGATGAGGCTGTGCCCCCCACTCCCTGAAGTAGTCCTCGTGGGGAACAGGCCAGACACAGGGCAGGGACAGTGCCAGGAACAGGAGTTTGGACGAAGGAGCCTGGGACAGGCATGTGACCCAGACTTGGGGGCCTTGGGAGGTTTTCCACCGGAGAAATGGGCTGCACACAGGCCTGGAGGTGAGGTGCTGGGGGCAGGGCCAGGGATGCAGGGCAGCGTTTCAGGACAGGGCTGGGCTGGGCTCAGCGCGGCCGGGGCCTTGGAGGGCGCTGAGCCGGGGCCCCCTTTACGAAGCGTTCCCTCCCTCTCCTTTCCTTCCCTCCAAACCAAACCCTCACGGAGGCGGCAGGGAGCACGCAGGGAGAGTCTGTCCTGAGCCAGAGAAGGTTGCGCCGATGACAGGGAGAGACCACCCCCTCAGTGCACCGCCGGCCGCACGGGGAGGGGCGCAGCCGGTTCACCCCAGCGCAGAGGGGCCGGGCAGCTCAGAGGAGAGCACGGCCAGCCACCTTGGGCCTTGATGGAGGAGGAGGACCTGCTGGTGGCTTCAGGGGCGCATTGAAGAGCCACCTGCTCGGAGGCCTGCGTCTCCAAAGCGGGGACATGGGGAGGCTCCCTGCCCTCCAGGAGCGTCTGAGCCTGGACCCATTTCACCCTCAGACGCTCCTCTGAGGACCCCACTGTCCAGAAGGGCTGCCCGCCTGCAAGGCAGATGCCTCAGGCCCTGAAGCCGGAGAGTGAGGTGGTGGGGGGGGGTCCAAGGCGTCCAGCCCCAGCGCCCACACTGAAC
>NW_006296413.1:4728188-4728959 GCF_000327345.1 Myotis davidii | reverse complement strand
CTGAGCCGCTCCTGTGTCCTGGCCTGGCCTGGCCTGGCCGGGGACACCACAGCTGCAGGGCCCAGGGCTCCTGCCCCCTTCCGGCCGCGAGACAGTAAACAAGGTAACTGGAGGGAAAGTCCTGGCCGGGGACAGGGTGGAGTGAGGGCTCGGATGCTGTCCTGCAGTCGCAACAGAATGAAGCCGCTGCAGTGATCCAAGGGCAGGGCCCAGGGGCCAGGGGGACTGCGCTGTGTGCCCTCGGGCTGGTGCCCAACCTCTCTGTGCCTGTCTCCTCATCTGGGCAGTGTGGAGTGTGAGACCATCGTGCTTTTCGTAGGGTTAACATTGGCTCCAGGAATAATGGTTTTAAAGCACCTGGATTGCTTGCGCATCGGAAATGGCAGACATGTGTCAACTAGAATCACAGCCCATTGTATACCAGCCACCAGGGAAGCCGCATGGCGAAGGAGGGGGAGGGGGAAGGCTTCCAAGGAGGGGATGTGCTTTTCTTGAAGGAGGAACAGGAGTTCGTCAAGGGGGGTGGGGAAAGGGCACCCCAGGAAGCCTCCATTGCGGGGCAACCCTCCTTGAAGCCCCCGCCGCCCCCCCTCGCTGGCTGAAGCTCATAGAGGTAACCTCTGCAGGAGGGAGGGTGGGTGACACTGGTGTGTGCCGTCGGGGTGAGAAGCAAGAGCAGAGGCCGGCGGTGGGGAGCGGGGACACGCACCCCGGCATCTGCCGGAACCTGGCTCCCCCACGACAGCCATGGCTGGGTCCCCGCCGCCTGTC
>NW_006296413.1:4724920-4726549 GCF_000327345.1 Myotis davidii | reverse complement strand
GGAGGCCAGCCAGTGGGGCTGGTGGGGTGGGAGCCAGCGTGCCCACCTGTGGGAACGTGCAGCCCCTGGAGGTGGCAGGGAGAGCCGAGCAGGGAGGGCCGGGCGGCGCGGGCTGGCTGTGCTCAGGGCACCCGCTCCGGCCGGAACCACAGGCCTCTCTCTCGGCCCCGGCCCCACCGCTCCCATCTCTCCAGAGAGTGGCGAGGGGGAGTCCATTATCAAACAAACAACAACTGCACGTGAAAATGGCCGGGCAGGGCGGGCTGGCTGTGCTCAGGGCACCCGCTCCGGCCGGAACCACAGGCCTCTCTCTCGGCCCCGGCCCCACCGCTCCCATCTCTCCAGAGAGTGGCGAGGGGGAGTCCATTATCAAACAAACAACAACTGCTGACGTGAAAATGAAATATAGATTCAGTCCCCGCGCCTTTCAGCTCACAAATCAGGCCCCCAGCCCAGGCGACAGCCAGCGGATACCGGCTCCAATGACAGAATGAGGTGGGACAGCCCTCACCAACTGCCCAGCACTCCCCCGCCCCCCTCGCCGCCACCCCGAGGCTCAAGGACCCAAAGCAGAGCCCAGGCTGACTCCCTGCTCTGCTGCCCCCGGGGTGGGGTGACCGCAGGGACACGCTGTGTCTCATGCACATCTGGGGCCAGTGGTCCCAACAGGACAGTCTCGGACTCGCCCTGGGGGTCGGGCGGGCGCAGCCCAGTTTGGGAACGGGGGTGGCCCCAGAGCCCTGCGCTTTCCTGCTGTGCCGCCTGTGCACCCCCAGACGGGCACCGAGGGGCCCGGGAGGAGCCGGCAGCACTTCCTGCTCCGGGCCATTGAGCAGCGGTCCCCGACTTCCGAGTGGGCAGGCAGCGAGCTCATCCCCGTTACAAGGCGCTCAGGGACCCTGACGACTAATTCGATCGAAAACCGCCTCGCAATAAAAGCGCAGAACGGAAAACCGCCGAGTCTTGGGGGTTATTTAACAAATTGCCTCACGGATAAATACATTAAAATGATTCTCCAACTGGAGTCGCTCGAAGTTGAAGTAAAATTAAGAAAGTCGAATCAAAATGTAAATTAATGGCGCTGAGATACAGCGTTTGCGTTGGCAGGAGCCGCACGCGTGGGGAGCAGCGGAGTGTTGGCAAGGGCTCTGCCTTCTGTTCAGGTGACGTGGCGCCTCCAGGCAGTGCCAGGAACCCCTTCGGTACCAGGCATCGGGGCGCTGGGGCCCGGCGGCCCCACCCGCACCCCCACCCAGTACCCGCCTGGCCCACCCTCTGTCTTCAGGGACCCTCCCGCCCAGCAGCACTGGCAGGGACCCTGGCTGGCTCCTGCCTCCTGGGTGCCACCTCCTGCCTCTGGTCTGGGCTTCCTTGGTGCTCAGAACTCAGGGGGCTTGGCAGGAGGTGGGCACCCATGTGACCCTCCCTCCCCTGGGCCTGGGAGTGGTCCCAGGTGCCAGCACACAGAACTGTCAACGGTATCTAGACCTGTCTCTCTTTCTTCTTTCCTTCAAACCTCACCCGAGGGTATGTTTTACTGATTCTAGAGAAACGGGAAGGGGGAGGGAGAGCGAGACATCGATGTATGAACGAAACATCGATCAGCCACCTCCCGCACCCGCCCCGACC
>NW_006296413.1:4723936-4724174 GCF_000327345.1 Myotis davidii | reverse complement strand
GCGGCAGGTGTGCAGCTTCAGGGAGGGGGCGCATGAGGTTTAAAGGGGGAGGGAAGTCTCCCACGTGCCCCAGGCGGGGCTGCTGGAGGCCAGACAGTGGGGCTGGTGGGGTGGGAGCCAGCGTGCCCACCTGTGGGAACGTGCAGCCCCTGGAGGTGGCAGGGAGAGTATCCTCGGGGAAGTCTTCCCCAGCACTCCCAGACAGAATTAGTTTCCTCCTCCCTTTGGTATTTGGAAC
>NW_006296413.1:4722589-4723318 GCF_000327345.1 Myotis davidii | reverse complement strand
TGCCTGCGGGGACCCTCCCGCCCAGCAGCACTGGCAGGGACCCTGGCTGGCTCCTGCCTCCTGGGTGCCACCTCCTGCCTCTGGTCTGGGCTTCCTTGGTGCTCAGAACTCAGGGGGCTTGGCAGGAGGTGGGCACCCATGTGACCCTCCCTCCCCTGGGCCTGGGAGTGGTCCCAGGTGCCAGCACACAGAACTGTCAACGGTATCTAGACCTGTCTCTCTTTCTTCTTTCCTTCAAACCTCACCCGAGGGTATGTTTTACTGATTCTAGAGAAACGGGAAGGGGGAGGGAGAGCGAGACATCGATGTATGAACGAAACATCGATCAGCCACCTCCCGCACCCGCCCCGACCGGGGATTGAACCTGCCACCCAGGTACGTGCCCTGACCAGGAATCGAACCCGCAACATTTGGCGCATAGACAACGCTCCCACCAGGGCTAGACCTGTCTTTCCTGACGGCGCCTGTGCCCATCCGCCTGGGAGAGAGAAGAGGAGGAATCCCCAGGGAACAGTGCAGGGAGGGGGGCAGAGGAGGGGGCAGGATGCAGCTGCAGTGTGGGCGGAGGGTGTGGCCCACCACCCCTGGCCCAGCCTGGACTGCAGGGTGGTCAGGCGGGGTGGAGGGCGGGAGAGCAGGAAGGTGCTGGGTGCTGCCCCTGCTCCTCCCCCCGGCACCCCCTGGTGGACGACTGCACCTGGAGCCACAGCCCAGGTGACACCCGCGACA
>NW_006296413.1:4720609-4722559 GCF_000327345.1 Myotis davidii | reverse complement strand
GCCGCGGGGTGCTGGATGGGGCGGGCAGCCTCCCTGGGTCGCGAGGTTGGCTGGAGGAAGGGATGGATTTCGGGGTGAGCACAGCCACTGGGAGCCTGGGTGGGAGGTGAGGGGCTCTCCCCACCCAGGCAGCTCCCCAAGATGTGGGGCCAGTTGTGGAGGGGCAGCTGAGGGGCTGGCTGTCCCTGCCAGGGCCGGACCCCATCCTGGGTGTGGGGGAGTCCCCTCCCCGCAGGGGCCCACGCAGAGCCGGGCGCGCGTGTGGGAGGGGCAGCGGCATGGTCTCAGGGTTTCACGGGAAACCTCTGTGAGCTGCGGGCGCTGCAGACGCAACAGGCTTCTAACTGACAGTCATTACGTCTTTAGCAAATGGCTGAGGGAGGAAAAATAGCCATGGTGAGGGTTTATCTTGGGCGCCCATCCCAGACGTCAGCTGTGAAGGCCAGCGCTACCCTGACCCTGAGGGCGGCGTCAATGTCCCGCCACATGGGAGCAGAGCGGGGGGTGGGGTGGGGTGGGGGTGGCCCAGGAGACTTGAGGGTGGCTGGGGGGGCCAGAGGTGTCAGCAAGAGGCCCAGAGGGGCCAGGCGGTGTGCTCAGCGTCACACAGCTGGAGGTGACAGAGATGGGAACCGAACTCCTCCGGCGCCAAGTGGGGCCACTGAGATGGGTGCTCAGAGCCCTCCCCTCCCCTCTCCGAGCCTCCGCCCCCCCAGGACGAGGGTTCTCCCCCAGACTCCCTGAGCTTCCGTTTCCCTCGGGTGAGACGCGGCAGCGGCGAGCGGGCCTCGGGAGGAACCGTGCAGGAAGTGTTTAAAAACGATCAAATGCCCAGCGAACAGGAGGCTGGCGGGAAGCCCCCAGCTCCTTCAGGCCGTCGGGGGCCACCTGAGGACGGTGGCGGGTTCGGGGGCCCGTGGGGCGGGTGGGCCTCCGCCGCCCGCCATGGCGCAGAAGGAAGCGCCGGGACTGACCCGGCGGCCGGCCTGCTGGGGCCCCGGCCACCCGGCTGATCCGGGCAGATTTAACAGGACTTTGAAAAATAAAAAAGGTAAAACTCAAACCGCCGCCTGCTCCTCCCGCTGCAATAAAAATGGATTTATTTGTTCGTGGAATGAAATTTAATAACTTTGGCGGGAGATGAGGCGTGAACAGTAATAGTTTTTGGCTCTTTCTCCACGAGGAAGGTGGGGGGAGGAGGGAGGAGCAGTGAGGGGACCCGCCTGGGACACTGTCGGGGAAGGGGTGCTCACGGGCCCACATCCTCCAGGCGTGGCTGCGGCCTGTCTGCTCTTTGCTCAGAGGACAGTCACCTAGTCCTCCGGCCTCCAGGCCACGGTGGCCACGCACGGCCGTTCCCCTTCTTCCCCTGGTTCCCGGCCGAGAGCAGCCCCCGCCTCCCCTGAGCCATGTGAGCCCCACCCGCTCAGGGAGCCCACCCGTTCTCTACCCAGCGCTGGGCTGTGCAGCGGGGCGGGGGGTGGGGGGGCGCCCGTGGGCAAGGTGCCCTGAGGCCAGATCCCTGGGCCCAGAACACTGAGCTCCGAGGCAGGGCGTGAAGTCGGGGATGGAGACCTGTGTCTGCCCTTCCCAGGAGCCTGGTGTGACCCAGGTCCGGCTGGCCAGAGGCCAAGGGGCGTCCCTGGCCAGCTTCCCAGGCAGCCCCTGTTCCTGCAAACTCCTGTTCTTCCAGCTCCTGCTTGTGTCGCTTCACCCCTCTGGCCTCAGTTTCCCCATGAGTGGGGTGGTTGTAGTGTCGCCATGAGACCAGGGCCCATTGTCAAGCAGGCGGCCCGGGGGTCAGGTGTGAGCGCTCGGTCCTCCCCGGGGCCTGTGGGGCCTGAAACCACGGGGGCCCCTGAGTCGGGACTCACCCAGGCGGGGTGCAGGGGTGGGAGTGGCAGGGGCCTCAAGGAGTCCCCCAACCTGCCCAAGCCAGGCTTCCAGGGC
>NW_006296413.1:4718155-4720442 GCF_000327345.1 Myotis davidii | reverse complement strand
GTTAGGCCAGCTGATCCACGTCTTTTGTTTTGAGTTAAAATAATTACATGACACCAGCTAAATATGAGAAAACACGTGTGGCGTCTCTGAATGTCATGAAGCGCAGTGATGAACCGTACACTCGGGACCCGCCGTGGGAGTGAAGCGCCGCGGTTAGGGCTGCTGCGGGGTTAGACACTGGCTGTGCCGCCTCCCGCTGTGTGGCTCCGGGCAGGTTTCTCCGCCTCTCTGAGCTCTCTGTGCGGGCTCTCGCTCACCCCTGCCCTGAGGACTAAGCGAGTCCAGGTTTCTAAATGGAATGTGGGGTCCTATTTCTTTCTTCCTGTGGCAGCTTCATCCCTTGTGTGGTCCAGGGGTCCCCCACCTGCCTTCTCAGGGTCTGTGGACCCCAGGACTGCCATGTACATCTGAATGTCTGGGGGGTCATATTCCAGGAAGAGGATCAGCTTCTCAGGGCGAGCCCCCCTAAAGTGAAGACCCCCCTACTGCTCCATCTGCCTCATTTTATGAAGGTCCTGTGGCCCAGCGAGGGGTAGAGCCCCCCAGCCCCTCCATCAGCATCAGAGGAGCAGGCCCAGCTGTTGGTGGTTCAGAGCGGATTCTTCCTGCCCCCGATGCCTGGCCACACGCAGGGAGCCCAAGGGGGGCAGAGAACCCCCCCGCCCCCCCCGCAGGTTTCTGAGGGTCACGGGCACCGTGCCTGGCCCCCGGGGCTGTGAGATGCGGAGCTCCTGGTGTGTGCTGACGGCTCCAGTTGTGACCAGAGGGCTGTCTCCCTGCCATTGTTCCTTGGCCCCTGCGGATTCCCCACTGCCCCTAGGCCCGCCCTCGCTCTCTGCTGAGGCAGCCCAGGCCAGAGCCGGGGTCCCAGAGACCTGCCTTTGAACCCCACTTGACACCTTCTGGCTTCTGCTCTGGCTGGGTTCCTGAGCTGCCCGGAGCCTCAGTTTACTCATCCGTAAGATGGACAGAATGAAACCGGGTGGTTTGGGCAAGGATTCACGGAGGTCACCTGTGGCACTCATCAACTTATTAACTCAAAATTAGTGCCGGGCCGAGCCGCCTGGCCTGGCTCCGTACGGAGGGCGGTGCGTCTGCGGCTGGGCCGGGAGCCCATGTGGTCTGGCGCATCAGATGGTGTGTGAGTGCGTGCGCGCGCGTGGGCTCTCGCCTCCCAAACACACTCCTCGGGGAGTAAAAGCTGGGCCTTGGCAGGGTAAACACTGCAGCTTCCGCAGAGAAGCCCAGAAGCGGCCCGGCCCTGGGCTCCAGGAGGGGCGGCCGGCAGCCAGGGACCTCGCAGAGGCCAAAGCTGGGACCTGGGTCCGGTCCGGCCACCTCTGGGCTCTGGGGCTAGAGGACTGGCTGGGCTGGGAGTCGGGGAGGGAAGGCAGGGCCCTGACTAGAGCCGTGGAGGCCCAGGTACCAGGGCAAGGGGCCAGCCGGCCACCTTCCCCTCATGACTACCCCGGGGTGGAGGGATGTTGGGGGAATGCCCCTCCCCACCCCGTTCTTCCCCCCACCGAGGAAGAGTCACCCAGAATGCACAACTAGCTATGCACCTGGACCAAGACAATGGCCTCCTTTTATGATGGAGAAACTGAGACCTGGAAAGGAGGGGCTGCCCCAAGGCCCCAGGATCCAGTTTGTGGGGGGTTTTCCCTCTCGACCAGGGAGTGAGGCTAATGAAAGAGGTTGGGGCTGAAAAGGGAGGTGTGGGGTTCCAGACGCTGCCCCCGGCACCTGCAGGGCTGAGGCGGGGATCTCGCCGTGCTTGCGAGGGCCTTCCCAGGAATCCTGGGCCCTCTCCACAGGCTGGGACCTGCCGGCTGACCCTCGGCCCCGCCCTCCCCATGACCCCCAGCATCTCACGTGGATAGAGTCTCCTGGGTCTGAACCAGTCCCTGGGCACATCCAAAGCCTGGCACATGAAACACTCCATTTCTTTGGATCTTCGTCATCATCCGTTATTGTTCTCATCTTATAGATGGGAAACCGAGGCTCAGAGAGGCTAGGTAACTTGCCCAGAGCCACCAGCTGGCAGGTGGCAGAACCACCGGCAGCCTTCCCGTCCTGACTTGAAGTGACAATCCACACAGCTCCTGAGGAGGGAGGAGGGACCCCAGGCTGCCCGCGGCCCCTCTGCCAGGTGGCCCGTCGCAGCCACAGGAGGGGCGAGGGGAGGCGGGCGGCGGGGGGTGCAGGGCCTCACGCTGTCCCGAGATGGAGGGGTGGTCCTGCACCCTTGCACAGGCCGGGCCCCGGGAGGCAGGTGTGGGGACAGCGG
>NW_006296413.1:4713761-4716325 GCF_000327345.1 Myotis davidii | reverse complement strand
GAGGGAGGAGGGACCCCAGGCTGCCCGCGGCCCCTCTGCCAGGTGCCTGCTGCAAGTCACAACCACATGCCCCCCCCCACTCTCCCCTCCACTCGCCCTCTCCTCCCCATGCTCCGGCCTTGCTCATCTGCTTGGCTTGGGGCTAAGACTGCCTCACGTGGGAGGGATCTGCACACAGAGAGAATTTTCACAGCTGGGTCATCGCCTCCTGAAAATAGGGCCGAGTGATGGATGGTCGCTGTCGCCAGGCCCTCTGGCCATGGGGAGCAGTGGGAGGGAAGAAGGTGGAATGAGGGGTCCATAGACCCCAGCCCAGTGCCCTCACCCCAGGTGGGCCTGAACCCCTCACTGATGAGGGAGAAGTTGGTCTGCGCCTGAGCTGGGTCTGAGCCTCCGAGAGGGGCCGGCTGCACAGCCACAGCCACCCCAGGCCCAGGGCGTCATCTACCAGCAGGTGCCCTGCCCGGCAGCCAGGAGCACCGGCCGGCGGCTTGGGGCTGTGTCTCTGGAGGGAAGGCTGGGGATCGAGGACCCTGTCGCCGGCTGCCCTGCCGTCTCCCCCTGCTCAGCTGTGCTCAGTTCTTGATTTTGTTTTTCAGCTTCTTGGTTGTTAAAGACCCATCAGCCTGGCCTCCGGATCAGGCGCTGATGGGCATTCGTGGGGACGTGGCTGGGCCTCAGGCTGTGACGGGAGGGTGGGGGCACAGGGACTCCTTGCTTCCAGCGCGCGTGTACACACACACACGCACACTCACACTCAGCCCAGACATGAGGACACACGATGGGCACACACTCACAAATGGACACGCTGGCATGCACACACCACCTGGCCCCTTGGTCTCTGAAGTTCAGGTGGAAGGGGGGCTCCAGCTGGTATCACTACCCCTCACCTCGCGGTCGCCTAGCATTGGGCCAGCGTGGCCAAGGGAGGACCCCCGCCCAGGAGCCTGAGAGTCTGTGCTAGGGCCTCCCGGGGAGATGGGGGGGTTCGTTCTGGCTCAGCGGGGCCTCTTCCTCCAGCCCTCCTCGGCTGGGCTCCCAGAGGCTCCCCCACATTCCAGGCCTGGGCAGTCCCGTGGCGGCTCTGTGAGTGGCCTTCCCTTCCCCGGCTATGCCCTTGGCTCACAGCTACGTACAGAGTGCCCTCGCGTGTGCCTGGCATGTGGGTGTCGGAGACAGCCCTTCCCTTCCTTCCTCACACCCAGCCCCGGCCCAACCCGAGGTGCTGGCAGAACAGCCAGGCCCCTTGCCCTGAAGGACACTGCCCTGTGGAGGGAGATGGACATGCTGGCTCCCTGCACAGGTTGGAGATGTGAGACCCCCACCCCGGCCTCCTCTCCCTCCGCCCCCCCGACCCACCCCGGCCCAGTCCCGTCCGCGGTGATGCTCTCGGGCGAGGCGGCCTCAGAATTACATATTAAATGCAGCTGCACCGACACATGGCCTCAATCCAATTACGCCAGGAAACAAGAGGAGCCGCTTAGGCTAATCTGGTTATTCCGGCCGGCCTCCCTCGGCGGCCTCGCAGGGATGCCCAGGAGGGCAGCTGTCTGGGTGGGCGGCGGCCTGAGCGAGGCCTGTGCCCCCTGGAGCCCTGGGGGGCGGCCGCAGCACTGACTGCCTGTCTCGGGGGCACTCTGCCCGCAAACACGGCTCCCCTGGCAGGGAAGCCATGGGCTGTGGAGAGGCTGCTCGGCTGGCAGCCCGGCAGGAATGAGCCCCTTATCCATCCATCATCCTCCGAATGTTTACAGAACACGGCACGGCCCAGCACCCGGCGATGGGCCCGGGGACCCAGCAGTGCAGGGGAGCTGGGGGTGATCGGGTGTAAATCTGAAAGGCGGCATCAGAGGGAGGAGGCCCCCCTGAGGAGGAGGATTTGGGGAGGCCATAGAAGACGGGATGGGGGGCTGGGAGCAGCCAGAAGGGGGTGGCATATAGCAGCTAGGCCACACTCAGGGCAGGCTGGGAATTCCCTCTGGGGGAGGCGATGGGCTGGGGGACAAAATGGGGGCTGGTCCTGGGGGTGAACAAGGTCATGGGGCCCAGATTCCGGGCGAGGCTCAGAGGTCAGGGCTCAGACCCCTCCTCTAGGTGTAGGTGGTTGGTGGGAGGGGAGGAGAGGGTCCGGGGCCTGGAACCCCAGACCTCTGCCCTCCTCCACCCTGCAGCTCTGGGCACCCCACAAGGAGCAGGCGGAGTACTGGGGTGTCATGCAAAGGGTTCCCCTCCAGGAGGAAGCTGGGGGGTTCCTGGGCCCCAGCATCTGAGAAGGCCGAGACCCCTGCCCTGGCTGCTTGCCCTCAGCACAGATTTCGCGGGACCCGAAGGCGGCGGTTCTGAGAAAGGCCGTGTCCGCTCCCGCCCCACCTTCCTCTCCCGCCCCCACCTGTCCTGCCTAACTCCTTTCTCCCGTTATCCTCTCCCAAACACAACGGCACCAGCACCGTGGGCTGCTCGCACCTCCCTGGTGCCGAGCGTTCCCTGGTGTTTTCTCATTTCATCCCGTTCGCACTCCCCTGGGTGGGCCCAGCAGCCCCATGTTACAGGCGAGGAAACCGAGG
>NW_006296413.1:4708932-4713744 GCF_000327345.1 Myotis davidii | reverse complement strand
GCCCCGCCCCCTCAGAGCCTGGGCTGTTCCGCTCCAGCGCCCTCCCTCCTCTTAAGTTGTATTTCTGTAAGCTGCCACTAATCCTTCAGGACGAGATGGGAATAAATAAATACATAAGTAAATAATGAGAGGCTGCAGGGCGACGCTGATGGGGTCAGAGCTGGGAGTGGGAGACAGCGACAGCGTGGGCAGTGCTATTTCTGGGCCCTTCTCAAGTGTGTGTGTGTGTGGGGGGGGGGCAGGGGAGCTCCCTTGGTACCTCAAGGGTGAGTCAGCTGCAGACATGTGGCCTGGGTGGGGCCTGGGGTGGGGCACCCCAGCAGGAGGAGGCCCTGTGCCAGGGCGTGTGGCTGATGCTGGCAGGGGCCTGCGAGGGCACCTCATATGCTGCCTGCTTCTCACAGCCCAGACCCTGATGCTCCTGTTACAACGCAAATACGTTGACACATTCATCCGTCCTCCCTCGTGAGCGCACTGGGAGGATTAGCTTAGCACTTGCGAGAACAGAGCTCAGTCCCCAAGCAAGAGGGCACAGGGCTCCCGGGTCCCAGATCCCGGGGGTCAGAAAGAAGGACCCTGGGTTCCTGGGAGGTGACTGAAGGGTAGAGGAAGCTGTGCCCTCCACAGCTTGGCCCCCGCTCTGTGTGAGTGGCTAAGGGCCACAGGCCTGGACAGAGCAGCCAGCAGCAGGCACTCGGCCTCCAGAGGTGACACGGCTATTTCTGGGCCTGGATTCCTGCCAGTGTGCGCGCGCCCGTGTTCTGGGGGTGCTCCTGTCCTCAGCACCCCCAGCATCTCCCACCCCGCCGTGTGTCGGCCTGAGCAGGCCCAGCTCCCTTCCTCTCCAGCCCACACGCTGGGCAGCAGCTGGGAGGTGGCAGGAAAGTCAGGCAACGGGAGGAGCCTGCTCTGGGGTCAGAGGGCCTGGACTGGCCCTGTGTCTGTAAAGCGGGTGCACCGTGCCCACTCAGGAACGCACCCAGGAGGGTCCCGCACGTGGCGGTGGGGGTGAGAGCAGTGACAGGGCTGCTCAGGCAGGGACCAGCCAAGAGGAAATAGGGTTGTGCACGGGGGCTGCCAGGGCTCGCCTTGGCCTCCATACCCCTTGCTTTGGGGACCCCAGCATTGTTCCCCATCCAGCCAGACTGCGTGAACCCAGAGCTACACCCCCAGGTCCAAAGAGGTGATGCCCTGACCCTGGTGGGGAACAGAAAGACCCCTCCCCAGCTCTGTGAGACCCTTGCTGCCCTACCCCTTGCAGCCTGGGCGCTGCCCCGTGACATTGGGGGTGGAGGGGGGACCACGTGCAGGGCCCTGCCTTCTATTGTGATGTTGGCTAATAACAGTAGGTCCCATTTTACAGATGAGGAAACTGAGGCTCTGAGAGGTGCATTTGTTTGCTCAAGGTCCCTCAGTGTGTCTGGGATTCAAGCCCGGGCAGTCTGGCCCCAGGGAGGATCAGGGTGCTGGGACAGAGGGCAGCTGGGTGGGGCCTATTGGAGCAGATAGGTGGGATGCCCAGGGCCACCTCCCCAGTGAAGGGGCCAGGGGCCTTGGCAGGGCTCCTCTGGAGGCAGCACTGCCCCTGGGCACCGCAGGGCGGCAGTTCCCACGCACAGCGATCCTGTCCTCTTCAATTTGGAGGTGAAGTGCAAACAAGGCTCAGAGCCCGCGGCTCCCACCCCAAATCGAATTCAGTGCTGCGCTCTCTCTGCGGCTGCGGCGGCCTGCCTTCCGGGAGGGGTGGGAAGGCTGGCATGGGGGCCAGGCCCACCCCCGGCACGGGCTGGGCTGGCGGGCAGGAGCCGGCGGGGGCCAGGCCATTTCTCTGGGGCAGCCAGCTCAGCTGGCGGGATCTTCCACCCAAATTAAATTTTAACCCAGGTCATAAATCTTCCAGGTCCGTCCCCTGCCACCCCCTGGGTCCGCCCCCAGCTGCAGCCGGGCCGGTGTGGGGACGGCCTCATGCTCCGTGTGACTGTGGGCATCGTGGCCTGCCTGCCTTGGGGAGAGGGACAGTCATGCACGGACAGACCTGGGGGTCCCCCTGGTCACCGGACACGGGCTGGCTAAGGGCCCAGCCTGCAGTCCAGGTAGAAGCTCTCTGTCATCAGCTGGCGTCCCTGAAGGCCTCGGCCAGGGACCCAGTGGGGCCATGGGTGGCTCTTCTGTCAGGAAGGCCTGGCTCAAACCACAGCTCCCCCTCTTCCCAGACAGGCCAGCACAGGGAGTTCCTAACTTCTCTGGCCTCTGTTTGCTGCGTGTGCAACGGGGGAGGGAGGCTCTCACGCCCATGCTCTGAGGGGTCTGGGACAGGCAGAGCCCCAGGCAGGGGCTGGTGGAGCGTGGGCAGCGCCCGGCTCTGCAGCCGGCAGCACGGTGTGGGAGGAACCGCCAGCCTCCCCAGTCCCTGCAGGAGCTGACCTGCCCTCGCTCCTCCGTGGCTGGGGCCTGGCGGGGGGAGCCAGAGAACCTTTCCATATAAGACCCCACCCCGGGCCCCCACGTCTCCTGGCTGACGCTCCCCTTCACCCCCTGCCCTGGCCCTCCCACCTGCTGGCCTGTTCACACAGCCCCTCCCTGGGCCTCGGCTGCCACCCTGACCTACGCCCCCAAATGCGTTAGTCCTCCGTGCACAGCACAGCGAGCATCCCCACCAGGGAGCGCCGGCCCGGTGTGGACCAAAGGCAGTAAGACCCACGACAGGCGGGGTTTGCGGGTCTGAAGAAGGGGCACCGCGCTGCCCGAAGCCCCAGCTTCACGGTGGTGCCCAGAGCTGGGCGCTCTGCCAGGGCTGTGGGTCAGGCCAGCGCCTGTACCCGATCCCCTGCTTCTCCCCAGGCCCCTGCTCAGGGCGATAGGGAGGACCTGGGCCAAGGGCGGGCCCCAGGCATCCGGCTCGCACCCAGCAGGCCGCGTTCCTTGGGAACTAGAGCATTGCTGGGGCTCAGGGCCGGGAGGCAGGGACCCAGGTCCCAGGCCAGGAGCTCCCACTGAACGGGCACAGCTGGTGCCAGCGTCCGGCCGGCCTCACTCCCACGCCCTGGATGCGGTGGCCACTCTCCTAGGGGTGGAGGGCTCCGCTCCTCATTTCTGAGGCAAAGCAGAGGTGGGAGAGGCCCGGGGGGGTGTAGGGGGGGGCTCTATAGGCCGCCTCAGCCGTGTGCGGGGCTGGGAAGGGCCCTGCCAGAGATTACACAGCCCAGAGTGGCTGGACAAGCAGGTCCCCCGTTGGTGCTGGTCCCTGTTACCGGCTGCCTCTCCTGGCCGCCTCCTCTTGTTCCTCTCATGGGCACCTGGGTCTCCATGAGTCGTCTGCCCGCACTCCAGGGCCCGGGGGACACTGTTACTCAGAAAGTATTTGGTAAAAATAAAGTGGGGCCACCTGGGGACGCCTCCAGGTGAGTCCATAGCGTTGCTGCCTCCCCGGGGGAGGGACCAGGTGGTTGCCCTGGAGCCGTAACCAGGAGCTGGCGGCCCTGCGTCAGGAGCTCAGCTGCCAGGCGGGCGGGGAGGGCAGTGGGGACTCGGGCAGAGGAGCCCGTCCAGCCCCAGCCCTGCCCCTCTGAGACCGAGAGGCCCCGGGCCCCTCGCCTGGGGACGGGAGGCAGGAGCGCGCTCCTTCAGGGCCCCGGCCCTCCGAGGGGAGCCTGGCAGGTAGGCAGCCGCACTCGGTAACCGCCAGCCTCACCCTGGCAACAGGTGGCCTCTGCTCTCACCTGCAGAGGCAGCTGGGCGCACAGCCACTGCCCCGGGGCCGTGTGACACCTTCGTCCTGCGCTTTCCTGGGCAGAGCTGCCCAGCTTCCCGCCCTGGGGGGCCTCAGCTCAGCCTCCTGCTTTCACCTCGGCCCCCAACACCCCCATGCCAGCCCCCTGGCCTCTGCGCCCCGTCCCAGCATCCCTCTCGCAGGTGCCCACGAGCCCAGCACTGTGCCCCGTGCGCGGGATGCCTGTGAAGGCTGCCTCTCGATGGCACTGCCTCTGGCCCGCGGCTCCAGGTGCACAGCCCTTCGCAGGGAGCCTCTCCAGACTCGGGGTCCCCCCTCCGCTCTGAGTTTAGTTTTCCCATCAGCACAGGCTCAGGGCCAGGCTGCTTCACCACAGCTGTGTGCCCGCGGGGAGTCACCCAGCCTCTCTGGGTCTGCATGGCCTCGTCGGTGAAGTGGGGCGCGTGCTCCCTCACTGGGTCAGTAAGAGCACGGGTCTGCGGGCAGAGAAGGACGCGAACTTCCTGGCACGACATAGGCAGGGGCCAGAGTGTGTGAAGGGGCAGGTCACAGTGGTGGGAGGGGGCCCTGCGGGGCTGGGGAGGCCGTGGTTACTGGGGGTTGGGTGGCCAGCAAGGGAGGGACGCAGCGGGGGAACCCAGGCTCCACCTGGCTCTCCTCCCTCCCTCCCAGCTGCTGCGGGGCCCCCGGTTGCCCCACCAGCTGGAAGCAGGGATCCCGGGCCCTTCTGGTCACCAGCAGCCAGGCTCCTGGCCCAGAGCCGGCTGACCAGCGACCTGAGGGCTCAGCTGCCCGGCTTTCCCAAGTCCATCGAGCCTTGGAAGGACGCGGGCGGGTGATGGTGCAGAGGGTGGCGTTTCACCCCGGTAACAGCAGGGTCCCCTCTGACTCCGCTGTGTCTCAGCTGTGAGACCACGGCTGGGTGACCAGGTGGCCTGGGATTTGTGCCCAAACTGGGAAAGCCCCTGATATACCAGGACCTGCGGGTCCCCTGGCCCTGGGCAAGGCCCTCACATCTCCAAGCCTTGGTTTCCTCCTCTGCACACAGGACAGGTCACTGGGGAAATCAGTTCCGACCCAGC
>NW_006296413.1:4708177-4708919 GCF_000327345.1 Myotis davidii | reverse complement strand
TTGAGGCAAGCTTTTATTTTTATTTTTATCTTGTATCATTGTTGAAGATTGAAAACACAATTGAGTATTACTGCCATATAACCAAGATTGTAAGCCATTTTTCTACTCTTTTATTTTATACTATCTACTGTAAACTTGTTATTAATTATAATTTTTAATAGCAGTATATTTGAACTTCAAATGTTTAGGCTCAACAATATAATTAACAGTATTGTTTTAGATAACTTGGACTCTTTTTTTCGGGCAAACAACTCGGAAACGCATCCGAAGGTGTTTCCAGCCCAGGAGCCGATGGTCAGCAGTTACTCATCGCCGTGTTTCCAGGGGTAGGAAAGCCACAAATAAGCGAATTCGGGCGGCAGGGCACAGTTATCGAGCCGCTGCTTTATTTCCCCATCTGGCCTCCAGCCCCGGCCGGCACCGGGTCGATGATAATTTATGACGCGGCCCCCGAAGCAGAGGGGAGGCGGCCACAAAAACCACATTTGCTGGGAGTCGCCCTTTTAGGTGGCTGAGGCGCTGGGGGTGGGGACGGGGAGGAGGCAGAGGGTGGAGGCCGTGGGCATCCCTGGAGGCGGGGAGGGGGCGGGCAGCTAGAGTGTGGGCAGCTCAGGCCTCGTCCTGACCACCAACCAGACCCACATCCTGTGGCAGAGGCATCACGAGACTAAAATGGGGCCCCAGGGCAGCCCTGGGCCTCTCCACCAAGCCTTAGGGGTTTGTCTCTGGGGCCCAGAGGAGG
>NW_006296413.1:4702246-4708120 GCF_000327345.1 Myotis davidii | reverse complement strand
TGGCCGGGGCCTGATGGGGGGGTGACCTCTCGAGCAGAAATCACGCCATGGTGGTGTCTCACTGAGGCAGGGCCGGCTGCCGGGAGGAGGAGGCAGGGAGGAGGGAGAGGGCCGAGGGGGGCGCTGGCTGACACCCCCAGGCTGGGTAAGGGGTGTCCAGCCTGCGGAGCATCCGCCAGCGCTACCCTGCGCCGGAGGAGTCGGCTGTGATTTGGTTTCATAATTTCCGCAGCTGACTTCATCATGTTTCATGTTCTGTCATGTTTCCTGCTGTTACAATTTCATCCTTCCCTCTGGGGGGCCCGAGGACGTTAAACTGGGATGCTGGGGGGAGGAGGCACCAAGCTAAGCTGTCAGCCAGGCTGGGGAGAGGGAGGGGCTGAGAGAGGGGGTACGGAGCGGGGTTCCCCAGGCCCTGGGGGTGGGGGGCGGGGGCCCAGGGAAGAGGCTCACTGATGGGGCTTGCCTCACGGGTTGTAGTAATAATAGCTGACTTCTGTGTGCGGAGCCGCCAAGCTGGTCCTGAGGGGGCTCCCGCGGTCCCTCTGGTCCTCACCGCAGGCCTCGGAGGGCACTTCCCTCAGTCACCGTCCTGGATACCTGACGCTCAGAGACGCAGCTCACTGGCCCAAGCAGCACAGCTTTAAGCTGCAGGAGCCCTGGTCCCCGCAGACCTCTGACTCCAGGCTGCTAACCACCTGTTCTTCCCGCAACAGCCCTCCTGGCCCTGGGGCCACATCCCAGCGCTCAAGGAGGCAGCTGAGGCCCCAGGAGGTCAAGGGCTTGTCCAAGGTCACCTAGCACAGAAGCACGCTCCCTGCATGGCCCCTCTCCCGCCCGTCCAGCAGCCCTCTCTCCCGCGCGACCCCTGCCCTATCTGACAGGAGCTGGGCAGAAACCTAATGTGCAAACAAAGGTAGCCTGGCTGCACACTCTTAATTAAAGGGGTGCCCTTCTGAGGGCCTCAAAGAAACAGCCCCCCCCAAAACCAGGCCTCTGGCATGCCCTGGTGTCTTCAGAAGACCAGCCTGGCCCCTTCCCTTGCCCCCCAACCCCCCACCTATTGGAAAACGAGGCCACCCCTTCCTTGGCCTACTTAGGGCAGCGTAACTGTCCTGGGGTGGCACTGCCCAGGGCTGACCCCTCCCTGGCCCTCATCAGGGACAGTGTGACCACCCAGAGTGGCATCTGGCGTCGCGAGTTCTCAATGCCAGCTGCCCAGAGTGGCTCTGAAAAGAGCTTCGAGGAGGGCTCCAACTTCCACCCACGGATGGCTCCCCTTTTCTTGTCTTTTCTTTCTGCCTGGCTCTAAAAAAAATTAAACACGGATGGTTTCGTCTTGGAGAATTAGTATTCCAGGCAGGGCTGGGGATGTGATAGGAATGTCAAGATGGACCACAGAGCTGGTGGGGAAGAGTTGCTGCACCTGGCAGGGGCCCTGGGGAGCAGCCTGGGGAGGGGACAGAGGGCTCAGACCCAGCATGGAGGTGTGGTGGGCCTCCCTGCCACAGGGAAGGCTGAGCCTGGGTGTGGCCGGAGGGGCTGGCATCGGGTCCAGGACTGGAGGAGGAGGAGATGGGGCGGCTCAGGGCAGAGCCTGCGTCTGGCCAGGACATGTGGCTCCCACCCAGCTATCTACCCCATCCCCTCCCTCTCTCATTTGGGGCCTCATTAGCTGAGGGTGTGTGTCCCTACTGTGTGCCAGGCTCTGAGCTAGGCGCTGGAGAGCACGGGGCCAGGGCATGCCTGTCCTCACCCCTGTGTGTCGCCGGCATGGGGCCATGGCCCGGAACGCAGCAGGCGCTTCCCAAAGGCTAAACGGCTGTGTGAACACCGGGAGGCACCTACCAAAGCAGTGATGGCGAACCTTTTGAGCTCGGCGTGTCAGCATTTTGAAAAACCCTAACTTAACTCTGGTGCCGTGTCACATATAGAAAAAAAATTTTTTTAAATATATTTTATTGATTTTTTACTGAGAGGAAGGGAGAGAGATAGAGAGTTAGAAACATCGACGAGAGAGAGAAACATCGATCAGCTGCCTCCTGCACATCTCCCACTGGGGATGTGCCGGCAACCCAGGTACATGCCCTTGACCGGAATTGAACCTGACCTTTCAGTCATCAGACCGACACTCTTTTTCTACAAAGAAAAATCAACCAAAAAATGAGTTCGCGTGTCACCTCTGACACGTGTGTCATAGGTTTGCCATCACTGGCCTAAAGCTTATTTTGAAGAACATGCAAATCGCGGGAGGTTGGCAGGTGACCCCTGGAGCGAACAGGTAACCGGGGATCCAGACAGGACTTCTCAGAGCCTTTGACGTGCGAATGTGCCTGCAGCCTGTGGAGGGAGCTCCCGCCCGCGGCCTCTCGGTGCCCGGCCACACAGGTGACGCCACCGTGGGCACAGAGGGAGCAGCAGCCTCTGCGGTGGACCCGCTGTGACCTTGGGCGGCTCCCGGAAAGCTCTGCCCCTTCGGGGGGAAATTGAAATGGTGATAATAGTGTCTGGGGTTCAGGGCAGTGATGGCCGCGGGCTCAGTACAGCGCGGCAGCGGCGGCTGTTGTTATTTCCCACAGGGAGCACTCAGCGCTGTGTGCCTGGGCCCTGTCGGAACTCAGCCACGTCGCTATGGTGGTTGTCACTGCTGCTGACAACCCTTGCCCTGAAGAGCAGGGGTTGGGGAGCCCCACGGAGGAGGAGGGAGGCTGAGTGGGGTCAGCCAAGGGGGCACAGCGTGGCTCTCTAGGCCTCGTCTGACCTCTCTGCCGCGTGGCCGTCCCCGTCCAGCCTGGGCCCGGGCGCCCCCAGCAAAGGCAGCCTAGACCAGCCTCGGGCCTCTCTGCCCGTGACAGATCCTCCCTGAACTAAACCCTTCCCGGGTCATTTGTCCTGGTCCTTCTAGTTGTTGGGCCTCCCACGCAGGCCGGCCTCCCTCCTCTGGGCCAGCCCAAACCCCGAGCACCGCCCGGAGGGGTGGCTCAGCGACTGAGCGTCAGCCGTGAACCAAGAGGTCACTGGTTGGAACCCACATGCCCGGGTTGCAGCTTGATCCCCAGGAGGGGCCGTGTAGGAGGCAACCGATTGACGATGTTTCTCTCCTATTGATGTTTCTATCTCTATTCCTCTCCCTCTCGCGCTAAAATCAATAAAAACCTATTTTTTAAAAACACAAAAAATCAAGCACCAAGGGTCCCAAACTCCGCGAACAGCCCACCCCCGCCCTCCCTGCACTGACCTCTCGCGCCCTGGGCCTCTGCCCTGCGGGGTGGCTGGGCATTGTGGGGCCCAGCTGGTCTGAGGGGCAGATTGTGCGGGGAAGACCTGATCTATGAGCAGTGTGCCCTCCTCCACTAGCCCACCGAGAGCAGCCTGGCACCGTCAGCTCTCAGCACAAGACCAGGCTGCTGCAGGGCGGCACCCAGGGGCCCGAGAGGCCGTTCTGAGCAGGCCAGGACGGGATTGGGGGGGGGGGCAGAGAAGGCTTCCCGGGGACGGGGCTCTCAGCCAGAACCCAATGGCAGGCTCCGGAGGGAAGCCCGCCCTGTCTGACCGCCGAGCCGTCTGGTCGCTGGCAGCCGGGGCGGACTCCGGGAGCTGGCTGTGCGGCTGCGGGCGTCATTTCTCTCCAGGGAGAGTGGCTGGGAGGCGACCGCAGAGGCCAGAGGCCTGGCCACGCCGGGCGTCCAGCTCCTCCTCTAGCGGGACTCAGAAAGTGCCAACGGTGGCCATGGGTCCTTGGCTGTTCTTGGCGCCACGAGGAACTGAGGTCCCCAAGGTCACGCCCGGGTCAGGGGCAGGGGAATCCCTTAGCCCAGCCCCTGCCGGGGCCTGGACCTGGGCCGGGAGGCGCGTGCCTGCGGGTGGCCGCAGGTCAGGGAAGCTCACGTGCAGGGCCAGGCCCAGCTCCAGGGCGAAGGAGCAGGGGCCGCCTGCCTGCTGCTGCTTCAAAGAGCCTCATCTTAACAGAAGTGCCCGGGAACGCTTGTCTGCCCCCCTGGCTCCTTAAGGCGGGCTCCCCAGTGAAAAGGAGAATCTACAGCGAGCGGCCGCGGGGCGAGCCAGCCTCAGAGGGGAGCCACGCCTCTGCAGGCCGGGCCCACCTCTCGAGGTGTGGGCTTCCTTTGTTTATTTAAAATGGTCTCTCTCTTTGTCCCTTCCTCCCGACTCAGGCGGTCTCTCGGTCTCTCCGGGCTGCCTTTAAGTCCTTTTGAAGTGTTACAACCATTTTCTCCTCTTTCAATTAGCAATAAGAGAAGGAAGCTAATAGCTTCCTGAGCTACTCGCTGTAAATATTAACAAAGTCTGGCCTGGCCGCGGGGCCGGGGTGTGTGTTTACGGGAAGGAGGGGAGGGGAGGGAGATTCCCAACACGGAGGCGAAAATCCCTGGGCACCGGCTTCTGCTGGTGCCGGGGGGCGGGGAGCCGGCGGAGAGGGCGCATGGCCCTGGGGGCCGCGGCTGGCACTTCTGGAAGAAAGGCAGCTAAGCCAGCCGCACCTGGGCAACTCGGAGGACGCGGGTGCGTGGCCTGGAATCCCCCGCTTGTGGCTTTGGTGTGGTCAGTGGGGGAGGTTTGGGGACTGGCTTTGGAATACAGAGACTGGACGGGGTGCTGATGGTCCCCGGGTGCCCACTGGACCCTGGCACCCACGATGTAGGGCTCCTGAAAGACTCTGAGGCCGGGAGTGGACGGAGGGGAGTGGACAGAGGGAGGGCAGGCCCGTGTGAGCGCGCAGACCCAGGGGCCAGGAGGGACCGCGTGTCTTGCCTCCCAGCTCCCACTGCCCACAGCGGCTCGGGGTGAGAGCCCACAGCCATGGTTCGGCCGGCAGAAGCAGGCCAGTTTCCTGAGGAAGGTTGGGCCTTCGCTGGTGGCACCAGGTTCGCCGTCATTCAGGCCCTGGGCTAGCCACAGGCCTGTGCTGGGAGCAGAGGAGTGACAGAGTCCTGCTGGGTGGGGCCCGGCCAGCCAGCGGCCTCCTGCCCAGGAGCCTGAGCCCAAAGCCGGCCCAGGCCTGCCCGTCCTGGGCCCTACCGTGTCCAGACAGGCCCAGGCCACCGTACCCTCCCTTCGGGCGGAGGGGCAGGCCTGGGAGGGCCGGGAGCGCCACGCCCCCTCTGCCCCTCCTCAGGGTGCCAGCTGCCCGGGCTGGCTCTGTCCCGCTGCAGCCTGGGGCGACGGTGCCCACCTGGCGGCCTTTCTATTACTCGGCTGCATTGTGGGGGCAGCGCCCTAAGCTGGTAGGGCCAGGCCCCCACACCCCGCAGTCAGTGCAAGGAAGGAAGGGCTGCTGGGCCCAGTGGGCAGGCAGGTGCCCACAATCCAGGCTGCGTGGGCCCCAGGCCTGCTCTGCCAGCCCAGCACAGGGCATGGCCGGATTCCCAGCCACCTCTGGCTGGGAGCTGCCTTGCTCCCCAGGCCCTGGCTCCAGCCCTCACGTGGAGGGAGGGGAAGGGCATCCGTCCTGGCAGGGGGCCCATGTGTTCTCCCGGAGACGCTCTGGCTGAGAAGAGCTGCCCCTGGTCCCTGAGCGGTTGGCTCCCCTGCTCCAGGCACTGCCCACCCAGCTCCCCAGGCCTGTCTCTGAGGGTGGGCCCTGGCAGTGGTCCAGGCCTGTGGCCCGGCAGCCGCCCACACACTGGCTCACACACTTGCTCGCACACCCAGCCCCAAAAGTCTGGGTTTTGTCAGAAAACAGTTTAATTAGCAGCGTGGAGGCTTGGAGGGTTCACACCGAGTTTGCAGGCTCTCTCGCCTCCTCCCTTCTCACCCGCCACGTGGGTGCTGTGTGCGGTGCCAAGCCTGGGGGCCCGAGAGAGCGAGAGGGGGGCAGGGTTGGGCCTCTCATCTGCCAGCGCAGAGAGGCACTGG
>NW_006296413.1:4700306-4702192 GCF_000327345.1 Myotis davidii | reverse complement strand
CCAGCTGCCTCTGCCCGTGGCACCTAGAACCTGCCTGGTAGTGCTGGCAGGAGAAGGGGAGGGAACCCACACAGCCCCGGGCCTGTCTTCAGGGAGGCCTCCGAGTCAGCCCCTGCCCTCAACCCATGGCTCCCTCCCCTCCGCCCAGGCCTCTGCTCCTGCTCCTGGGGACACGGACCCAGCCGGTCACTGGTCCCCTCCCACATACCCTGGCACCTTCCCGCTCTCCAAATGGTCATGCCTTCCCTGCCCAGGTACCTGTGCCGGCTCCCACCTCCCTCAGTATGAAGAGAGGCCCTCACTCTGCTGGGCCTTCAAAACTCCCCTGAGGCCAGAGCCCCGCCTCCCACTTCAGCTCAGACCACTGCCCTGGGCTAACCCAGCGCTTTGGGACACCAGCCCTCCCACCTCACAAAGCCCTCCCACCTCTGAGCTTTTGCATATGCTGTTCCCTCAGCCTGAAAGTGCTTCCTGCTCCATCCTCTACGGGTTACAGGATCAGTCCGCACTCCAAATGGAACAGCCGCCCTGCCCTGGGGCACCAGCCCCAGCCCCAGTCCTCTGCGCCCGCAGGGAGAGAGGGCACCTGGCAGAGGCCGCCCCCGGGCCCATGCTGGCTCCAGAGGAGTGACCCACGCTCCGCGGGGGGACGCGAACCGGCCCTGGGACGGCCATCCTCGGGGGAGGAAGCCCGCGGCCACAGAACAAACGGCAGGTCGGAGGCACAAAGGGCCTTTTCATCTCGGAAGGTCAGACACAGATGCTGACCTCCACCTGGAAGTCCAGAATGAAAGCAAACGCCGGGTCTCCGAGCTCGCGCCGGCCCTGACCTGCTTACGGGGATCTAACTCAGGCCCCTGTGCACCTGTCCAGCGAGGGGGCCGGCGAGGTGCTCATATAAAACGCCGCTTGGCTGCGTCCCCAGCCGGAAAGCCCACCTGGTGTCCGGCAGCTCATCCTCGCGTCTGGTTAATAACGCGCACATAAAAACCCGTCCTGAGAGCCAGAGGTTGAAATGAGGCAGGAGGGCTAATTGCTAATATAAGAATTAATATCAGCGAGGAGCGATCTTTCAGGCAGCCAGGGGCTGTAACGATGGAGAGCGTTTCCATGGCGGGGAAGCCCTGAGGTCCAAAGGCGGGGGGGTGGGGGTGGGGGCTCTGGAAGACGGACAGGTGGTCCGGAGGAGACTGGCCACACCTGCCCCCTTCTAGCGTGCCACCGAGCTCCCATGTGACTGTCAGGACATGGGAGTCGGGGACCAGAACCACAGCCCGCGTCACCTTCCCCAGGGAGCCCCTAGGATCCGCACCCTGCCTCTCCTGGCCTCACCCCTGCTTGGCAAGATGGGGCTTCTGGCCCTCACAATGCCATGTGTCTCCCGCTGCGGCCCTTGGTAACCAGCGGCCACTCTGCGAGACCTCAAGCTCCCGGAGGACAGGGGCTCCTCGTTGGGCCCCAGCGTCTTGCCTGGTGCTGGGAGCATGACTGGACTCAGTAGTGTTTGCAGGATGGGTGGATGGGGAGGTGGATGGGTGGATGGGGAGATGGATGGGTGGGTATATGGAGGGATGGATGGGTGGGTATATGGAGGGACGGATGGACGGATGGATGGATATGAGAGGACCTTAGGGGAGACACAAAGCGTCTCAGTGCAGTGGCCCCGGGGCCGCCCTGCATTTGTTTGTTTCTTTTGTGCTGGGATTGGCATCCTGCAGGGAGAGGGAACTGGCCCGGAGTTTGAGGCCTGGCTGTCATGTCGGTCGCACGTGGACAAGTCCCTTCTTTTTATTTTAAGTCCCCTTTGCGCCTGCACAATGGGGGCGGTCCTCCCTGCTCGGCCAGCCACGCTGGCTGTCCCCAGGCACAGGGAAGACGGCAAAGCA
>NW_006296413.1:4699551-4700005 GCF_000327345.1 Myotis davidii | reverse complement strand
GGGGTGCCCAGGAGCTGGCCAAGGAGGCGGGGGCCAGAGAGGGCGCCCGGGCGGCTGAGCCCTTGGGGCCCCACAGATTCATCTCGTCCTTGGTCAACTTGACTGGCCACAGAGAACGTCCACGCGCCACCGCGGACTTCGTCTGCACTGCGTGGTTTCGCACACTCAATCCAGTCGTGTGCCCGCTGGGGACTCCACGGCTCGGCCGGTAGGTGTCCGCCAGAGGGCGCATTTACACGTTTGTTCCCGCCCGGTGAATACTAGGAGGCTACTGACACACGACCTGGTGCCCCCACACGTGCAACAAGCTCCCACCTCCAAGCACGCCCACCCACCAAGCTGACCTGGGAACACACACGCCCCGACACCGAGAGGCACCCCTCAGCCACGGCCGCAGTCAGGGCCCTGCGGGGGCTGGGGCATGTGTACGCCTGGCTCCCGGGGGGGTGTGCCG
>NW_006296413.1:4698778-4698984 GCF_000327345.1 Myotis davidii | reverse complement strand
GAAAGTGCCGCGGGTGGAGAGGCGGGACCGTGCACTTGGCTTTCTCTCCCGCTTTCAGATTTCTTCTCATGCAGCTGTGATGTTACTACAGCAAAAAGTGAACCTGTGCGGGCATCTCGAGCAGTTACAGACGGAAGCTTTTATTCCGTTGACCCAAAAAAATGGCTCTTTGGTACCTGAACGCAGAGACCGGTGGGTGGGGGAAG
>NW_006296413.1:4696085-4697114 GCF_000327345.1 Myotis davidii | reverse complement strand
GGCGCATTTACACGTTTGTTCCCGCCCGGTGAATACTAGGAGGCTACTGACACACGACCTGGTGCCCCCACACGTGCAACAAGCTCCCACCTCCAAGCACGCCCACCCACCAAGCTGACCTGGGAACACACACGCCCCGACACCGAGAGGCACCCCTCAGCCACGGCCGCAGTCAGGACCCCTTGGGCCCTGCGGGGTCTGGGGCATGTGTACACCTGGCTCCCGGGGAGCTTTGCAGGACCATGGGGCAGGCGTGGGGAGGGGCAGCGGGGAAGGGGGGGCAGCAGGGAGGGCAGACCCAGGATATACACAGCTGGATGGGCCAGGGCTCTGCTTGAACCCTGGGCTTTCTACATGAGGAAGCACCGTGGGGAGTTCACAGGGTGCATTCATTAGGCACCTTCTGTGTGCAAGGCACCGAGCCGGCCACGTCTCAGTGAGCAGTCTCAGACAAGCAGATGCAGTTCCTTCCTTGACCCTGGAGATACTGTGCCACTACTGGTTTGTGTGACCACCCAGCCAAGGCAGGAGGTGAGGGTGAGGTTAGGTGGGCTGTTGCCGGAGGGGGGACAGCATGGGGTTTGGGGGAAGTGGTGGAGATGGGTGGGCCAGGCAGGGCCAGGCCTTGTGGGGTCCTGGAGGCTGCCCAAGAGCACTGCCCCAACCCCGAGGGCTGTGGGAAGGGCCTGATGCAGCGGGTGAAGCTGCCTTCCTGCATTCATAGTTTCAGAACTCTCTGTCTTGGGGGACCAGCGGCTGCCTCCACGTACCACCCCCCCAACTCCCACGGTATAAAAGTTTCCTCGCCTCGTCCAGGGGGCAGATGACCTCATTGGACTCTTTCCATCTCTTGCTTTCATAGAGAAATTACAGTTTATAATTGGATGAAATCACACGGGTGCAGTAGCGATCATTGCCCACACTGGAGCCCAACGTCACCCCTCACGAGGGGGCCCTGTCCTCATCTTCCCTCCTGTCCAGCCCCCACCCGCCCCTTCCTGGGGGCCACTCCGCCTCCTGCTCACCCCT
>NW_006296413.1:4679765-4681847 GCF_000327345.1 Myotis davidii | reverse complement strand
GAGAGGCACCCCTCAGCCACGGCCGCAGTCAGGGCCCTGCGGGGTCTGGGGCATGTGTACGCCTGGCTCCCGGGGAGCTTTGCAGGACCATGGGGCAGGCGTGGGGAGGGGCAGCGGGGAAGGGGGGGCAGCAGGGAGGGCAGACCCAGGATATACACAGCTGGATGGGCCAGGGCTCTGCTTGAACCCTGGGCTTTCTACATGAGGAAGCACCGTGGGGAGTTCACAGGGTGCATTCATTAGGCACCTTCTGTGTGCAAGGCACCGAGCCGGCCACGTCTCAGTGAGCAGTCTCAGACAAGCAGATGCAGTTCCTTCCTTGACCCTGGAGATACTGTGCCACTACTGGTTTGTGTGACCACCCAGCCAAGGCAGGAGGTGAGGGTGAGGTTAGGTGGGCTGTTGCCGGAGGGGGGACAGCATGGGGTTTGGGGGAAGTGGTGGAGATGGGTGGGCCAGGCAGGGCCAGGCCTTGTGGGGTCCTGGAGGCTGCCCAAGAGCACTGCCCCAACCCCGAGGGCTGTGGGAAGGGCCTGATGCAGCGGGTGAAGCTGCCTTCCTGCATTCATAGTTTCAGAACTCTCTGTCTTGGGGGACCAGCGGCTGCCTCCACGTACCACCCCCCCAACTCCCACGGTATAAAAGTTTCCTCGCCTCGTCCAGGGGGCAGATGACCTCATTGGACTCTTTCCATCTCTTGCTTTCATAGAGAAATTACAGTTTATAATTGGATGAAATCACACGGGTGCAGTAGCGATCATTGCCCACACTGGAGCCCAACGTCACCCCTCACGAGGGGGCCCTGTCCTCATCTTCCCTCCTGTCCAGCCCCCACCCGCCCCTTCCTGGGGGCCACTCCGCCTCCTGCTCACACCTGCTGTCCCCCGGGGCTTGGTAGTTCTAGACCTCCTTGCTCCTGGGGAAGCTTGTCCCCAAACCTGCCCCATCCTGTGGGCCCCATCGGCCTGGCCAGCACCGCCCCTCTGAGTGCAGCCCTGCCAGGCTGGGCGCCCTGTGGGCAGCGCCCCCCAGTCTGGGCTCTGGGCTTATTAAAACACATGCCCTGAAAATTCGTTTTTATTTGGAACAGCCCCTGACAATGAGCATTTCTCAAACCAGCCACCTTCAGCCCTACAAAGCCAAGTGCCCAGATGCAGCTGAGCCCATCTGGATCCTATTTCAAACCAGAGCTGACACTCAGATGTGTAATGAAAGCACTTTCCAAAGAGGGGCTCCTGCAGGGGGAGTCAGGGCAGCGGGCAGGCCTCCGCGCCAGGCCACTGAGAGGCTGCCGATTTGTTGGGATTCCTGCCAACAGCCGGCCCTGCCACCCAGACTGTGGAAGGGCAGGTGGGGCGCGGAGCCCTGACCCCAGCCTGGGAAGCCGGTGGCCGCAGGGGGGAGGCCGGGACGCAGCTTGCCTGGCTCCCTGATGCTCCTGCTCGCGTAGGGCAGCGGGAGGGCAGCGCTTGTTCTGGAAGCCAAGGCCACGGGCCCAGTGGGTCCAGCTGCCGGGGGAGCGGAGCTCTGGGCTGGGGCAGGGCCCCTGCAACCTCAGGCGCTCTCAGGACTTCCTTTCTCTCCTTCCCGCGCCCTACAACCCCACCCCGGGAAAAGGGGAGCCAGGGCTCTGGGGAAGGGGCTGTGTTCCTGGGTTTGAGAAGAGAAGGGAGGCGGTGGAGAATGGTCCCAGGCCCTCCCAGCTCATGGGAAGTGGCTTCAAGAACAGGTGCCAAGAGAGGGATGGGAGCAGAGGGGTCGCAGCCCCAGCAGCCTGTCCCCGGGGGGCTCCTGATTCCAGGGTGTAATCACTTCTTCTGTTTTTTGGCAGGTGAGGAGGCAGGGAGTGGGTGAGGAGGACTCCTTTTTGGACAGACAAGCCCAGGAGGTGAAGCAGGAATAACCCATCCCTCACCCCGCCCCCGCCTCCCTGCGAGAAAACCTCTCTGCAAACAGGGGCAGCCAAGCAGGACCGAGCCCTCGCCCCCCCCAAGCATCTTCCCAGAGAGGGGCCGGTGGGCCTGACAGCTCGGTGGCACATGTCACCGCCCAGCCCGCCGTGCACATCTGAACGCCTCCGCG
>NW_006296413.1:4679409-4679742 GCF_000327345.1 Myotis davidii | reverse complement strand
GGACTCCCGCCCGCCCCGGGAGACGGAGACGCAGCCCGAGTGGCAGGAGCGCCGCGTCTCTGGAGAGTGGCTCCCTCTCATCTGTCTCAGCAGAGCGCTCCCTGCACGGGAACCCATTCTGCCAAGTGACTTAAAGGGATTAAAAAATAAAAAAAAGACCTCGGTAAAGAAAAGGGGGTAAAAGCCACGCAGAAGCCTTTGGAGGAGGTGGTGGCCGGCAGACAAAGAGCACAAGTTGAAAGAGGCAGCGAGAGGCCACCGCCCGCCCCATGGGCGCCGGGCCGTAGGGCATGCCTGGGGCGCAGGGGCCCAGGACACCCGCAGGCCGTGCAC
>NW_006296413.1:4675728-4679306 GCF_000327345.1 Myotis davidii | reverse complement strand
CCCGCAGCCCCGCCTGACCTCCAGGAGCCCAGAAGAGTCCAGCACAGGGCCTCCTCCCTGCACGCCGGGCTGCCCCCAGCGCCCCAGGTCTGCGGTCTGCACCCCGAGTGCCAGGGCTGAGGCCGGAATGTGAGCGTGGCCCAGGCCCACCTGGACCCAAGTGCAGCATCCAGAGCGGCCATCCCAGCCAGACCAGCGGCTCCGCGAAAGAGGTGAGGCGGACGGGAAGGGCCCCGGTGGTGCAGGCAGGCCCGGGGCTCCTGGTGCCCAGGGAGGGCATACAGAGAAACAGCTGGCCCGCCCCTCCCCAGGCCGGGTCAAACTGGGGCCGCATAGAGCTCCCCAGCTCTGTAGCTCTCCCAGCCACCCACACATGTAGTGCAGGCCGCTGGCTACTTCTGCTGCCAGGGGAGGGCTCACTTGCTACCTGCTGGCCCCGTGCCGCGGGCTCTGTCCCAGGGTGGGTGGACCCAAGGTGCAATGGAGGGGTCTCTCAGGAGTCACCTGCTGCCCACCTTCCGGGCCCTGCTGTCCTTGGACGTGGGTCTTGCTTTGAGCCCCTCTGAGTTCTGCCCAGAGGGGGCAGCAGCGAGGCCGCGGGGAGCAGGACTTTGGTGGCCTCAGTGCTGGCGAGGACGACCCAGCCAAGGCCCCGCTCCCGCTGGCCTTTGGGCAGCCCCTGCTCGGCTTCCGGCTCAGCCCCAGGAGGGCAGTGAGTGCCAAGACGGATGGGAGCAGCTGGCGGGGATCCCCAGGCCTGGACCCCTAAGGTCTGCCAGGGCTGGGCCAGCTGGGGGGCAGGGTCCTGTCCTGTCTCCCCATCCCCAGAGGCCAAGAGGGAGGACTCCAGCCTCCCCAAACACAAACCCTGGCAACCTGGAGCGGCGGCAGCGCCCTGGGCAGGGCAGGGAAGCCCCAATTCATTAACAAGATGGAAAATGACACTTCCCCGTGCGCTTCCCCAGGAGAGGGGCTGATTTATGACGGCTCCGGGCCGGGACATTCGTCAGCGCCGCGTGGTGCGCGCCGTCTGCGGGGGCATTAATAGTGTGTTATTAGCCACCAGCGTGAAAGATGCCCTGCGGATGGGCTATTTGCTGTTATTTATTGTGGAGGTGCCAGCCCAGCAGCGGGGCGGCTGGAGCCTGAGCTTGGCCCCTGCCCGACTGCCTCCCTGATGCTTGGCGCCCTTCTCCTCCCAGCCCCGTCAAAGGGTTGGGGCGGGGGGGCGTCATCCCTGAGGCTGAGGCCAGGACGGGAGGGGGCAGCTGGCTATGGTCCCCCAGGCCTGTACCCCAAATACTTATGGAGAACCTGTTCCATGCCCGGCTCTGCCTTGAAAATGGGCTGGGGAGCCGGTCGGACGTGGGCTGGTGGCTGGCCTTCCGGTTGTGAGCGGCGTGACCTTGGGCCCCTCCCTGAGTGCACTGCCCTCTGTGCACTGGAGGCCCAGGCTCCGCAGGATGTGGCCGGGGTTTGTGAAGGACAGGGGTGCAGCAGGCGCTCAGGCTGGCCACTCCCTGGTCTGACCCCAGAGGGCCAGAGGGGCTGACCCCCTGGGCGGGGGAGAGCAGCTCCCATGAGACCCTGCTTCAGCCGGACACTGTCCATCATCACCTCCCCCAGGAAAGGGCTTGAGAGGCGGTGCCAAGGCCGGAGGAGGAGGGCAGGGAGAGGGCTGTCCACAGCTGCTGGAGGGTTCTCTCTGCCCCGGACCCGTCCGTCCCCTCTCTGGGCTTCTGTGAACAGCCGATGATCTGCGAGAACTTCTCCCTCCCCAGCCCTGAGAGAGGGTTCCCCCTGTGCTATCTGTGGGAGTGAGAAGGAAGGGCCATCTCTAAGAAAAGGGGGACCTGCAATTGGGCAGTGCCAGGCTGGTCACCCCATATGAGAGGAGATGAGGGGACCGCAGGGGTCTGCCTTGGGTTTGCGCCCTCCCAGGGTGGGGCCTCCTAGCTGAGGGGCAGATAAGACACTGGGAGGGGAGAGCAATGGACATGGAGTCTAAGGCCTGGGCTTGTGTCGGCCTCTCCACCACGCGTTGCACAATTCAGACCAGGCCCTCTGCCTCTCGGGCCCCATGGTGGAGGCTCCGGGCTCTCTGTTACCGCCTGGTGTGGCCGATGGAGGGCCGGCCTCTCTCTTCTCTCCTACTGCCGGGTCCTGGGATTCAGATTCTAGGGCTTCCCATTTGGTGAATTCATTCATCCATCCATTCATCCATCCATGCATCCATCCATCCGTCCATCCATCCATCCGTCCGTCCATCCATCCAGCCGTCCGTCCATCCATCCAGCCGTCCGTCCATCCATCCAGCCGTCCGTCCATCCATCCAGCCGTCCGTCCATCCATCCAGCCGTCCGTCCATCCATCCAGCCGTCCGTCCATCCATCCAGCCGTCCGTCCATCCATCCAGCCGTCCGTCCATCCATCCAGCCGTCCGTCCATCCATCCAGCCGTCCGTCCATCCATCCAGCCGTCCGTCCATCCATCCAGCCGTCCGTCCATCCATCCAGCCGTCCGTCCATCCATCCAGCCGTCCGTCCATCCATCCAGCCGTCCGTCCATCCATCCATCCATCCATGCATTCATCCATTCACAGATGTTTATGGGCACCCCCTGGGCCAGGCTGTGGGCGAGGCTCATGGATAAGACAGAACGTGGTAGGAGTTTGCATTCTCGAGGCAGGGTTTGCATAGTCAGCTTGTCCTAGATACTAGGCGGGGGTGGGGGTGTCTCACCAGGACCAGGGCCTGCATGGTGAAGGTGCCCCAGCTCCCAGCCTCTGCCACATGATCGGCAGCATCGCCAGACATGGTCTTTCCGGGTCACCCGCTCCTCTCTCGGCCCCTGGCTGCCAGGATCCCAGCTGCTGAGGAGGCCGGCAGGGCAGGCCCAGGGGACCACTGCCCTGTTCTCTGGGGCTGTCCCAGCCCTGCAGGCGCTGCCCTCCCTCTTCCTTCCTCCCAGCCCCCCAGAATAAAGGACCTCGGGGCCCCCTCCTGTCTCTGAAATTCCCCAGCAGCTCCTTTTCCTTCCCAAAAGGAACTGAGCCTGAGTCCAGGCAGCTTTGCTAAAAATGCACACAGACGGAGGAAGTGTCAGGTGTGGAACCGCTTATTAAATGACGCCGGAGAGAAAGAGACAAAATTACACGTGTCTCCTTTCATCCCCCCTCCCCCTCCTGGCCCTGAACAGTGTCATATCGAACACTGTTATCAATATAATTAACCTCCTAAGACCCAATTTTAAAGTCTTATTTTTAAAAGCGATTTACATTCTCTGAAGTTCAGGACACCCCAGCCCCCGGCCCCGCCCAGGCGGCCTGCAAGGGGAGATGAGCTGGAGGTACTAGTACATTTTTAGTGGATTTGCATACCTGCCTGCAATTACCGCCAGTGATAACTACTGATGCATAATGCATGCAGCATGAAATTAGAAAAATAATTAACTTCAGGTTTTAAAAGAATCCCTACCCCCACCCCCGACGCATTACAAGTTCTCAATGGCACCAGTAGACAGATCAGGCGTGGAACTATGCAGTGTAGGGTGAGAAGGGCCTTGAGGGCCCTGGCATC
>NW_006296413.1:4667070-4675704 GCF_000327345.1 Myotis davidii | reverse complement strand
AGGGGCGCGCTGCCGATCGCTAGTGACAGCGCCGGTCCCAGTTCTGACCTCCACTGCGCCAGGCCCTCCGCGCAGGCGTGACATCACCGTCCTTTATCCGCACAAGAACCCAGGGCAGTGCATGGTTCACGGTCCCGTCTTGCGGATGAAGGCCTGAGGCCCGAGGCCGTACCTGCCTTCTCAGGGGAGGGGCGCCTGGAGGTGGGCAGGCTCTCCCAGGCCTCCCTGGGCAGAGAGGTAGAGGCTGCGCTCCCTCTGCCTCTTGACCTCCCTCCCTCCGTGTGGCTTATAACCGGGGAGGTAGTGTGGGCTGGTGAAGAAGAAAATGTGGGGCCCCTCATTATTTAAACAAAGATTTGCTGAGGACCCACCACAGATATGGAGGGGACCCCACCTTCGTGGAGCCCCCTGCATGGTGGGTTGGGGTCCCCCCGCCTCCCCCTTCCTGGGGCTGAAACTGCTTCTGTCCCCAGCCTGCCCTGCACACCTCGCTCCTGCCTGGGGCCCTGCTCTGCCAATGCGTGAGGGCCTGGCAAGGTTTAGGAAAACAACAATTCTTGCTGAAGGGAGGGCCTGGGAGGGGGGCGCGAGGGGCGGCCTCTGTCCTGCCTCCGCTTCCCGGCCCGCTGGTGTCTGCCCTCCCTCTTTGGAAGCTCAGCTAGGACTAGTGGGCAACCGCCCTGAGTGGCCATAGGAGGGCCTTGGGGTCCTCCCTGGGGACAGTTGGGGCAGCTCTTCTTCCCCAAACCACCGGCCTGTGCTGGGCACTCCCCACGCCCGCCCTCAGCAGCACGTTACAGATAAGGAGACCACGACCCAGAGAGCCGGGGACTGGGGAGGCCGGTTCTAACCCAGCGCCCTGCTGTCCTCCCTCCTCACACGCCTCTTTCGTGGAGTCACCGCCACCCGGAATCCTCAGGTTCCTCACTGGTGCTGATGGGCCCGTGCTGATGCCCGGATGTGGGGCCAGTGCTCCCACCCAGCCTGCGGGGAGGGGCTGAGGAAGCACAAGGTGAGGCATCCTGCCAGGTAGCAGCGCGGCCTGCGGGCTCCCAGTGCACCAGGAGGCTCAGCAGGCAGCGGAGGGAGGACGGGGCTGGTGGGGAGCAGAGGACAGAGGCAAGCAGTTGACACAGAGCCTCGGCCAGTGTGCCTGGGGCAGCGGGAGAATCCCAGCAGCTGAGAAACCTCAGGCATCTGTCACATCCAGGCTGCCCTTCTGAGGGGTCCTTTGCACGTATTACCTTAGTGCATCCTCAATGGCCATATTTATAGATGAGGAAACTGAAGCTCAGAGAGGGCAAGGAACTTGCTCAGGGTCACACAGCCTGGAGGTGGCCGAGGCAGGACTCAAACCCAGGTGTCTCTGTCCTGGAAGATGGCAGGCGCTAGTAGCGAAGGCCGAGAACGGTGTCCCTCGGCTGACGGGTCTGGATACCTCTAGTCTGAGCCACCTCACTCCTCCCCTCCCCTCCCCCCACCAGCAGATCAAGGATCCTGCTGTCAGTCATGGGGCTGGCAGGCCGTAACTCACACCATGCTGAAGTCGGGGGGACCCGTGCAGCAATGACAAGTGGCCCCCGTAAAAGACAGGCGATTTACCGGCTTTAATTTGATGGCCACATACACCACCCCACACACAACTCGGGAATAAAAGGCCGCCTAGCACCTGGGCAATTAATGGGCTCCTCCGGCAAGGCGTGCTCCCCCCTCCCAGCCCAGGCCCCGCCCTGCTCTCCCAGAACCAGGGGCTCAGAGCGGGTGGCCTTGGGGAAGGGCGGGCAGAAGAGACTTGAGCCAAGACGGATGAGGCCCACGGATAGGGGAACAGAGAGGCCTTGGGTCCCTGCCTCCCAGACACTGGTTGGTTATCCATCAGGCATCTCTGAAATATGCAATTTACACTCCATCATCGATGCCAGGGCCTCTGGAGGCGGCCGGCTGCAGCCATGAGCTGGGTGGGCACCGGGAACGGACTTCCATGCCAGAGAAGGCGGCGGCTGGCCTTGCCTTTGGCCTGAGCAAGCCTGCCCCCTGCTCAGGGCACTGGCTGGGCACAGGGGCCGCCGCATCCCCCTGCCAGGACGCAGCCTTGGCAGACCAGGGCGGGGGGTGTCCTCTGACCTTTTGCTGGGGCCCAGGCAGAGGCTCCCCCAGGCTGGGCCTTGACCCCTGAGACCGAGGGGGTGGCCTTGGGCAGGCCTGCACCTTCCTGTCCTCAGCACCTGCCCTTGCCCTGACCCTCTGCTCATAAACAGCTTGGGACAGGACCTCCAGGCTCCATCAGCTTCGAAGTTCTGGCTCCGTGCAGGGAAAGGGACAGATGTGCAGCTAGAACCCCGGGCTGGCTGTGACCCTGGGTAGGCCCCTCACCCCTGAGCCTCAAGCTGCTCGGCTGTAAAATGGGCCGGAGGACGTGTGTGTGTGTGTGTGTGTGTGTGTGTGTGTGTGTGAGTGACAGGGTGAAGGTACAGACATATGCCTGTGAAGGGGGTGGGTGAGGTCTGGCTCCAGGGCTCCCCCTGCTGCCTGGGCTCATTCCTATCCTCTGGAGGTCGGCCTACCCAGGTCTATGGGACCATTCCCTGCTCTGAGCCCATCCGCCCTATGCTCTGGGCCAGGGCCCTTCCCAGTCCCAGGTATGACGACAGGTAGGAGAGTCAGTGGTCAGATAAGGTTGGGCAGCCTGGGATACCCCGGCTCCTCCCACATCTTACACGGTGGCTCTCAATGCCGCTGAGGGCAGGAGGGTCTGGGGAGCACGGTGCAAGTCTCTGGGTGGGAGATGAGAGAGGAAAGTGGCCAGGGAGCCTGGTCAGGGAAACAAAGACGACAGCCTAACCTGCAGGAAGCACAGACCACCTCCGCCTCCCGAGGGTGGGGGGTGAGTGGGGTGAGGACCATAGCCTGGGCTGGGGGCCGAGGTCCGAGGCTGCAGTCCTTGGTCTCTCAGGCCAGTGGGTGCTGGTGGAGGGAGCCTGAGCTGGCTTCAAGGGCCCCGATGCTGGGCATGGCTCAGCCCCCCTCTTCCCCTTCTGGTTCCAGGTGCAGACCCCTGGCACCCTTCCCCCGATCCTCAGTTGCTTCCAGCCAGGTGTCCTGGGCTGGCCCTCGACCTGCCCTGGGGGACCCTGTAGACAAAGCTTCGTGCTGCAGACAGGCCCTGGGCGGGTTAGTGCATTGGCGGGCGAAGCCTGAGCTCTCTCCAGAGGCCTTGGAGCTGCAGGCTGGGCAAGGCCCCTGTAAATGCAAATGGCGTGAACGTGGGGGGCTCGTGGGGGAGGTGCTCCCACGTTCTCAGTCCCTTCTGTACTCGGTGGCCACTGATGCCAAGCCACGCCAGGCCACCACAGCCCCTGGCCCGGGCCCTCGAGCGCCCTAGATGTAGTTGCAACATTAAAACACGATCGTCACCAAAACAGCATGACCCACAGTCACAGACACTCAGCGCTTTGGGCCTGGTGACCAAGATTCTGGCCAAGGCTCCCCCTTACCACCGCTTCAGTGGTCGTGACTAAGTTCACATCCCCACGCTCAGCTTTCTCATCTGTGAAATGGGAATGAGACGGGCTCTGACCTCCTGGGTGCGGGGAGGATTAAATGACTTAATTCCTAAAGCTCTAGGCGAGGTCTTTATTATAGGATGAGCTACCATCCCCCGAGAATTGAATCACAAGTGGTCAGAACAAGTGGCATATGGTATGGGCTGAACAGACATCTGTTGGGTGACTGGGTGGCCAGATGCATGGATGGATGAGTGAGTGGGGGATGGACAGACGGATGAGTGAGTGGGGATGGCGGATGGATGGATGGATGGATGGATGGACGGACGGATGGATGGATGGCTCAGTGAGTGGATGGGTGGATAGAAGGATGGATGACGGAGCAGACGGAAGCTCTATCTGGCATCAGGAAGCCCAGCAGAGGAGAGGGCATCTGAGCCTGGTCCTGAAGGGTGAGGAGCAGTTTGCTAGACGGAGAAGAGCAGTCCTGGTATGGAGACAGAGAAGGAAGAGGGTGTGGCAGGGCTGAGACACGGAGACGCTTGGCCGCTAGGGCGTGGAGTGAGGCCCCGACTGGCTGCCGCGCTGAGCGTGTCCCGGTTCTGCTCTGTACACCAGGGCTGCCCCGGCCGGGGCCTCGGTGCGGGCTCCGAGGGGCCAGTGTCCCACCCCTGAAAAGCCTTTGTGAGCCGGGATTTATACAGCAGGCCTTGGCCTGCCGCGTGGAGATACCTTCCCCGCTGAGGTTGAAAGATAATTTCTCTTTAATTGCTTTTTTTAAAAAACCATTATGAACAGTGAAATAATGAGAAAGGTCTATGCTGCAATTTTTCCATTTGTGAAAACTGAAATTACACCTCCAGGCAATTCCCTCAGAGCATGGATCCCTCCTTCCTTTTGTGTCTCATTTCTTTAAACGCAACAAAAACATATACATATATACACATTCAAGCTTTGTGACTTTCGGAAGGGGACAAGGTGTGGAGTAATCTCCCACAGAGCGCGGAGCTAGGGAGGGCACCTCCGATGAAGAGAGATTTCTGTAAATACGCGAGAAAGCAGTTCTGTTGACACCTTCTTCCTCTGTCTATAAAATGCACGCGTGACACAGGACATGTTTTAACACCAGACAATGAAGCGCCTGCTCTCCACCGCTCGGCAGTGACGGTGCTGGCAGCTCCTTCTCCGCAGGTTCTGGTCACGCCCCCCCTGCCCCCCCTTAAGCGTGCAGGCCTCCCCGAAACAAGCCCTCCCGGCAAACCCTGGGCCTGAGCCAGATGTGAGTTCCTCACTCCAGTGAGAAATGGCTCGGAATCCATAAAACACGCCCTAAATCCATCCCATCGACATGGGCTGCCACGTGTGGCATCAGCCGTGAAAACCGGTTCCGTGTGAGATCTTGAAAGAAGAAAGTGGAGCTGCGGCGTGGCCGTTGCTAGAGGGGCCTCGCCCGCGGCGCGGGGTCGCCGTCCGGGGGGGCAGGCAGCGTCCGTCTCATTCACGGGCAGCATGCCTCTCCCACTGAGGTCTGAAGTTAACCAGAGTCCAGCTCAGCCTGAGTGGTCACCTGTGGCATGACCTGGGCACGGAGGGGCCGGGCGCCTGTGCCTCCAGGCGTGATTCCCGCCCCACGTCCCCGCCCGCAGCGGCCTCTTGGCGGCACTCGGGTGGCCGCTGCGACGCGACGCGCTCTGACCGCACGTGTCTTGTGCTCCTTGCAGGTGTTGAGGCCCCGAGTCAGGTGAGGCCCGGTTCCCCCCGCCATCCACCATGGTGGGGGCACACCCCACTGCCTCCGCCGCCACCACTCCCGCTGCCACGGTGACGGCCACTGTCGTGATGACCACGGCCACCATGGACCTGCGCGACTGGCTCTTCCTCTGCTACGGGCTCATCGCCTTCCTGACGGAGGTCATCGACAGCACCACCTGCCCCTCCGTGTGCCGCTGCGACAGCGGCTTCATCTACTGCAACGACCGGGGGCTGGCCTCCATCCCCGCCGACATCCCCGACGACGCCACCACCCTCTTCCTGCAGAACAACCAGATCACCAACGCCGGCATCCCGCAGGGCCTCAAGGCCAAGGTCAGCGTGCAGGTCATCTACCTGTACGACAACGCCCTGGACGAGTTCCCCGTCAACCTGCCCCGCTCGCTGCGGGAGCTGCACCTGCAGGACAACAACGTGCGCGCCATCGCCAGGGACTCGCTGGCCCGCCTCCCGCTGCTGGAGAAGCTGCACCTGGACGACAACTCCGTGTCCACCGTCAGCATCGAGGAGGACGCCTTCGCCGACAGCAGGCAGCTCAGGCTGCTCTTCCTGAGCCGGAACCACCTGAGCAGCATCCCCTCGGGGCTGCCCCGCACGCTGGAGGAGCTGCGGCTGGACGACAACCGCATCTCCACCATCCCGCTGCACGCCTTCAAGGGCCTCCACAGCCTCCGGCGCCTGGTGCTCGACGGCAACCTGCTGGCCAACCAGCGCATCGCCGACGACACCTTCAGCCGCCTGCAGAACCTCACCGAGCTCTCGCTGGTGCGCAACTCGCTGGCCGCCCCGCCCCTCAACCTGCCCAGCGCCCACCTGCAGAAGCTCTACCTGCAGGACAACGCCATCAGCCACATCCCCTACAACACGCTGGCCAAGATGCGCGAGCTGGAGCGCCTGGACCTGTCCAACAACAACCTCACCACGCTGCCCCGCGGCCTGTTCGACGACCTGGAGAGCCTGGCTCAGCTGCTGCTGCGGAACAACCCCTGGTTCTGCGGCTGCAACCTCATGTGGCTGCGGGACTGGGTGAAGGCGCGGGCGGCCGTGGTCAATGTGCGCGGCCTCATGTGCCAGGGCCCCGAGAAGGTCCGGGGCATGGCCATCAAGGACATCACCAGCGAGGCCGCCAAGACCACAGCCAGCAACCACGCCTCTGCTACCACACCCCAGGGCTCCCTCTTCACCCTCAAGGCCAAGAGGCCGGGGCTGCGCCTTCCCGACTCCAACCTTGACTACCCCATGGCCACGGGCGATGGCGCCAAGACCCTGGTCATCCACGTGAAGCCCCTGACAGCGGACTCCATCCGTATCACGTGGAAGGCCACGCTCCCTGCCTCCTCCTTCCGGCTCAGCTGGCTGCGCCTGGGCCACAGCCCGGCCGTGGGCTCCATCACAGAGACCCTGGTGCAGGGGGACAAGACGGAGTACCTGCTGACAGCCCTGGAGCCCAAGTCCACCTATATCATCTGCATGGTCACCATGGAGACGGGCAACACCTACGTGGCCGACGAGACGCCCGTGTGCGCCAAGGCGGAGACAGCGGACAGCTACGGCCCCACCACCACCCTCAACCAGGAGCAGAATGCCAACCCCATGGCCGGCCTGCCCCTGGCGGGCATCATTGGGGGCGCTGTGGCCCTCGTGTTGCTCTTCCTGGTCCTGGGGGCCATCTGCTGGTACGTGAACCGGGCCGGGGACCTACTGACCCGGGAGCGGGCCTACCACCGAGGCAGCCAGAAAAAGGACAGCTATCTGGAGTCAGGGACCAAGAAGGATAACTCCATCCTGGAGCTCCGGGGCCCGGGGCTGCAGATGCTGCCCATTAACCCGTACCACGCCAAAGAGGAGTACGTGGTCCACACCATCTTCCCCTCCAACGGCAGCAGCCTCTGCAAGGGCACGCACACCATCGGCTACGGCACCACCCGGGGCTACCGTGGCGGCGGCATCCCCGACGTAGACTATTCCTACACATGATGCCCGCCGGGCCGCCCGCCCCCGCTCCCACCTCCTCCTGGCGCGGCGACCCCGTGGCTTTGCCCCGCTTGCTGCCACCCGACACAGCAAGGAGAAGAGACTCCACGGCGACTTTCCCAGCAAACAGCAGCGTTTGGGGAGGGCTGACGCTCCTAGAACACAGCCGAGAAAACAAGTTTTTTAAGGACAGAAGACGGGAGGGGGGTGGGTTGACGTTGCTGAAGACATAATTTATACCAAATTATGCCAGTTGGGGAGGGAAGGACTAAAAATACTATTGCAGGAAGGGCTGGGCCAGGGTGTTTTCCCCTGAAGTGGAAAGATACTACCTGTACCGTGTCTGTACGCGCCTCCGGAGGGGCCGTCGGAGAGCAGCCGCCGTGGGACACGGACGCCCCCGCACAGCTCGCCGCCAGCCGCTCCGGCAGCGACGAGATGGGAGAGCGGGAGGAAGAGCTTCTCTTCAGTCTCTCCCCGGTTCTCCCCCTACCATTCCCCTCGCAGATTTCCAGAAATATCGCGTCTTTTACTGCGTTCTTCGAACAGTAATGTAACCGATTAAAAACTAAACTCCCTTTTTCCTATCGGAACCCTCTCCACTTCCTGGACCCCACGCCGTGGAAGCCCTCCGGGAGCTGCGGCCTCCCCGGCCACTTGGAATCGCGTCTGTCCACCCATCGCGAGGTTGCGTCTCTGAACTCGGACGGGCCGATAGAGCCGCGGAGACGGGCCTGACCATGCTTCTTGGGTCAGTTCGTCCCATTTTCTTGAGACAATAGAGTCATGAACATGTTGCTTTCCCTAACGGTCATTGAGTAAGTAGACACGTGTGCTGGGGATCGGAGTGGGGTGGGGGGACAATGCCGTTCCTAAAGGCAGAGGCGTGTCTGTTCTGGGCGGGTGGCTGCGGGGACCCTGGGCAAGGGATGCTTCCAGTTTGATCCTATCTCAGGTTGGCCAGAGCTGGGCCATGCTCCTTTCTGCTATAGAGAAACTTCCTTTAACTGCCAGTAACTTCATCCCCCCCACCCCCCCACGCAGTCACCTCAGTACTCCTTCTCTGCGCCCTGCTTCCTCCTGGGACAGGTAGCTGGTGCAGGGATGGGTTCTGTGTGTTCTTTTACATCAGCTGATTAGACCTAATGGTTTCCATGGCTGCTCAAACAACACCCAGAAAAAGACAAGATTCTCAGCAAAACCCCGGGGAAAAACTCCTGAGTGCAAAACACTCAGCTGGACTGTTCTAGAGGCGGAGGCCCAGGTCTCCCGAGAAACAAGCCGGCCCCCAAAAGGGCAGTGACCGGGGCCCTCCCAGAGGTGAGCTGATTGCCTCCCCTGGAAGCAGCGTGGCCGTCGTTTACCAGCTGGCGGTGCAGGGTGGGGA
>NW_006296413.1:4660144-4666988 GCF_000327345.1 Myotis davidii | reverse complement strand
GGGTTCTGCTCACTCTGCGTCCCTGCTCTCGGGAACGGGGTCGCCCTCCGTCAGCATGCCATGTGCCCTGCACCGGGCAGAGCGGTGTCAGAGGAGCGGCGATTGGCCGGAGGGCAGGGAGGATGAGAAGGGGTCCAGCCTTTTCAAAAGGCCTCAGCTGCTCTGACAAAAGCCAGAGGCAGGAGGGCGGGACTGACAGCCGTCCCAGGGCCCGGGCTGACCGTTCGATGGACATGAAAAGATGCTGCTGGCCCTTCAGGGAAGGGGGTGGGCAGGAACGGACACGAGACCTGCGTGAGATGGAGGCGAGACGCGGCCGGGCTCGCCGTGGCCTGGCCGACAGAAGGGTCCCACCCAGTGGGGCTCCCCGCTCCCCAGCCCCAGGGACGGGCCGAGGGGCAGGGACACCTTGCATTCGAAAACAAACCTTTTTCCCTTTTCCTGTTTTCTCAGTGTCAGGAGAGAGATTTTCCAAGCCTTAATTCCACGTGTGTATAAAGGTGGCCTCCCTTTGGCCTGTGGGGCCTCCAGACACAGGCTGGTCCCCATTCCCGGCAGCTCGGAGGGGCAGAGGGGCGTCAGGGGGTGGCCGGGAGGAGAGGGTGCGTGCGGGTGTGGGGTGCTGGCCGGAGGGCAGGCATCCATGGTCTCTGCTGTTTCAGAAGTGAGGTCCCCTCCCTCAAGGCACCCCTCCTGCCTTCCGCCAGTGTCCCAGGAAAGTTGGTCCCTGGACACCCCACTATCAGCCCCCAGGTCCCCAATGCCAACGTGCTCAGTCCCCCTCCCACTCAAGGCCCTCCCTCCTCCTCTCCCCAGGCCAGGCAGTGGTCAGGTCATCCCTCCGAGGCTGGGAAGGCACCGGGGGCAGTAGGGGGCCCAGTCCATGGGGCTGTGTGTAAGGGAGGGCCTTGCAGGCCTGGGACCAGCCTGTGCGGAACATTCCCCAGAGCGTTAAGCAGGCCTGGCCCGCCCAGCCCCAGGACGGAGTCCCTCTCCTGCTCCGGCTCTTGCACGACCAGCGCTCAGGCAGGGCTCACACGGGGGCTCACACGGGGACTCAGAGCCCAGGCCCTGCCTGATTCGCCGCGCATCGTCCCACCGCTGTAGGCGCAGAAGTTCGTGGAGACCTGGCCCAGCCAGCGCCCTGGGGCCCGCCCTCATCTTTTCTGCCCTAAGCACCCCAACATCTTCCCAGCGTTGTGTCTGAGAGCGGGACTGGGATGTCTGCTGCCTCACGTCCCCCCAAGCCAGGGAGGGGTCTAAAGCCGGGTCCACTCTGAAACCCCACTCCTGCCCGATCCAACTCCCCCGCAGCTGGCCACGTAACCACGAGAGGGAGGATGTCCCAGGCCCCCACCCCACCCCACCCCGGATGCATGTGAGGACACAGGGCCCATGAAGACAAGCTGGGACCTGGGTGGGCCACCACTTCTGTCTGAATCTGCCTTCGGGGGGTGGCCCGCCGGACCCTGCAGCCTCTAACCAGCCAGGGCAACCTTGCTGGCCTCGGCGGGGACGGGTGCATTTTGTGGCATTTAAAGCAGGTTTAAAGCAAAAAAAAAAAAAAAGCCCACGACATGTCTTTGGTTAAGTGGTTTACCCTCCGTGGTAATTAGATGTAGCGATTGGACTCTCTTTTCTATTACATGGCAATTTTCCTTTAAATTTCCCCCTAAAAAAAAAAAAGGAAGGAGAGGAGGCAGCAGGGCCGGGAGAGCCATTTGCATTTTGCGAATGAGGCCTCTAAGCTGAGCTCAGGCGTTGGGCCCAATGTATGGAATGCTTCAGAGATGACTAAGAATAAAACCCATTAATTAGTCATACTCGGCTCCACAGACATGACGTGCATCAAAAGCTCCTTTTCTTCCCTGCTCTCCGTCCCTCTTCCTGTGGCCTCCTGAGGAAGCCTCCGTCTTCTCCCTGAAATTGGCTCCGGCTTCCTGGACCGCCTCCATGGTAACAGGCCGGTGGCTAACCAGGGGGCGACCCTGCCCGGGGCCGCGGTGCTGGGCTGGGGGGCAGGAGCTGGGGCAGGGGCTTCTCGCTCTGGGTGATGCTGGCAGAGGAGGTGACCGCGGCCGGGAAGATGGCAGTGGCTGGGGGGCCCAGGCTTCCCCACCCAAAGCCTGAATAAAGGCCCCTCCTGCCTGTGCCTCTCCTTCCTCCCTGACGGGTCCAGGGAAGCTCCCCAGCCCCAACAAGGGGAGCCCAAGGCCAGGCAGAGGGGGAGGAAGGGCTGGGGGGCCCCCCAGGGAGCTACGGGGAAAGTGTGCTTTGCAAATCCACAGCTTCTGTTTCCCCCCTGTCAAGTGGGGGTGGGCTGAGGTGGCGCCTGGCTGCACCCAGGAAAGCTGGGTGCTCCAGAGACCACCTCCCTCCGCGCATCCTGGAACTAGTTGGTCCAATAGGTGACGGAGGACCAGAGAGGAGGAACAGCCAGGTGAGGGACGCCCGTGGGTCTGAGCAGGCTGATCGGAGCCTGGAGACGGGGCTGGGCAGCGCGCCTGTGGCTGCATCCGAGCCTCCCTCCTCACCCCCTGGGAGCTGGGGACCAAGGGGAGGGCGCCCTGCCCCCCCCGAAAATGGCAGCACGAGTCCCAAAGCCAGCCCACGCCACTCCGGAAACCTGCGCCTGCTGAATGCACCAGGGAGGAGGACCGGGCACCTGAGGCTGATGCTTATGAAAAATACAAGGAAAATGGGATGCGGCAGACAGGGAGCGAGGGGGCCGGGGCGCCTGCTGGAAGGAGGGGCCTCGGGGTGCACGGCAGTCTGTGCCCCCAAGGACCAGACCGAGCTCTCGGGGCCAGGACATGGCCAGGGTCAGCTGTGGGCGTCCCAGGAGCCCAGGTCCCCTCCTGCATTCGGTCGGCGCAGGTGATGGGCAGCAGACACCTGGCGCTGGACCACCGCCAGGCTGAGTGCTAACAAGCAATTCACAGCCTTCCAGGATGCAGGCAGAGGAGCATCCTTTTTTCCCGAGGAGGGATGAAAGGCTCAAAAATGCAAATCATTACCATTTACAACCAAGCGAGTCTGCTAAATTGATTAGGAAAGATTAAACTCCTTGGAGGTGAAGGAAAAGGGGATTTTTCGAGTTTTATGAACCTGCCCCTAGTGACCATGCGTGTAGCAGGGATTTGACGAGCCGGGCTCCGGGGCTGCCTCTTGGCAGCTGCTGGGGGAGCTGACGGCCGACACCACCCAGGCCAGAGCGCTCGGCGTGCCCGGGGTTGATGAAGCTGGGGTTCAAGCATTGCCTTCAGAGAAACCAAGTCTGCCTCCATCCGGGGCTTTGAGCTCTGGCTCTAAGCCAAGGCCGGCTACTCGGCCCTGACAACCGTCATTCAGAAGCTGTCCCAGCCCCCAGCAGAGCCTCTCCCCCTGCCCCCCAGATTCTGTCTGCCCGCAGCGGTCCAAAGTGAGGGGAAGTGGCCAGGCCAGTCCCTTAGAGAGTAGGACTCAAGCCATGAGCTTTTCTGCTTCTTTCTGTTCCAGGATGGGTGGGTCTCCGATCCATCCGTTCCCTGCAGTCAGTGAAAGGGGTGTGGGGCCAACTGTAAAGGGAAAAGTGAAGGCAGGGAAGAGAAACTGGCCTAGCAGAGGGATCAGGCAGTGAGCTCTCCGTCACAGGGAGCATTCAAGTCCTTGATGAGGGTATGGCAGGGATTTTCCTGGTTCTTGGACTAGAAGGTCCTGGTCCCCCCGCCCTTTACGTTATCATCTCCAGGACCCTGAAAGGGAGACATGGAGAGGATGAGTGTGCTGCTCCGAATGACTGGTCCTCTGAAAACCCCAGACCAAGGCCGTCCCCCAGCCCCATCAAAGAGCTGCCTGTGCTACAAAAGAGAGGCCACAAAATTCCGACCCTCGGTGTCCCCTGGGAGAGGAGGCACAGACATCACCACTCCATCCAGGAGTCTGGGCAGCGGGTTCAGAGGGTGGCCCACCCCTGGGGCTGGCTCACCTGGGGCCTCCTCCCAGCCTCGCCTGCGGGTCCCGGCTGCCTCCTGGGCCTGCTCGCACTGCAGGGCCCTTGCCATGCCGAGCTCCCACCGCCGTCCCACCGGCTGTTTTCCTAACTCGACACCCTCAGCGCTGCTGCTCGGTACATCCATCCCAGCCAGGCTGACGGCTGCCTGGGGCACCGTTCGCTCTGCCTTTTAAGCAGTTACCATTTCTTTTGAAATGTTCCAAGTACTTGCCTGGAAAATCCACGTCTGCTTCTTTAAAAACACTCAGAGAAAGGTCCCCAGGCTCTGGATTCCCCCTCCCTCTACCTTCTCCTTTTCCCTTTGCATTTTTAACAGTGTCTGTCTCTGGCTTCGTAAGTTCCATTATGGCTGCGGGCAGGCCCACTTTCCCACCATAAATGGGATTTGCAGGCGCGCCCAGACCCCCGAGGCCGCAGGGGCCAAGCGCCTGTTCTCCCCTGGGCAGACCTTCAGCCCCCCGCAGCTCCTGCCCTGCTTCCCGCTGGACAGGGGTCACCCCCTCCACCCTTCCGGGGCCTTGTGCTACCGAGGTGCCCTGCTTGTGCCGGGCGGGCAGTGGGCATGCTGCGGGGGCTCACCCCCACTTCCTAGCAGAGTCAGCCCGAGGCCCCGCAGTCATCCGAGCGAGCAGGGCACCTGAGCCCCGTCCTTGCGCACCCACCCACGCCGTCCCCCACACCTGAAAGCCGGAAACGCTGAGCCCGAGAGTCCTTGCAGGAAGGTCTTCGCTGTCACCGCCCCTAAATCTCTTTTACAGCTGTCAGGGCGGACGGCTGCTCGGGCAGGGTGCCAGGCCCCTGAGCTCGTCCGTGTCGGGTCACTGAGCCCAGCACAGCGCCTGGCACACGGCTGCTCCGTGATCTCTTCTCCAACCCTCCTCTCACTTCCTTGTCCTCCTGCCGACATTTGCCCCCTCAGGCTCTGCGCAAAGGGCCCAGGCGTGTTAGCAACCCCCGCCCCCCAATCTGGCACCTGCCCCCTGGCAGCCTAGCACGCGAGGGGCCTCTCAGGGCTCCTCCTCTCTGAAGCATCTCACTCCGCTCTCCCTTGGACCCACCGATCATCAGCTGCGAGCCTGACGGGGAAATCCAGCCCGTGGGCGGCGTTCGCAGGCAGCCTGGCTGACTCGGTTCCCCCTCTCTGAGCCGGTTCCCCCTCTCTGAGCCGAGCCCCAGGCAGAGGGCTGGGTGCCCCACCTGTGTGACCCTCCCATCGAGTTCCCACCCCCTGCGCCGCCCCCTGGAGGAACTAACCAAGCTTTCTCCTCAAGATGGAGAAAAACAAAGGCAGCACGAGCTGACAAAGCCACAGCAGCAGCGGCTGCCGCACGCTCGTCTCCCTGGAGCTGGCAGTCCCGGGCGCCGCTCACCTGCCCTGTGCCGGGGACATGCCTGCAGAGTCCCAGCGACCGCCCACCTCGGGCTGGTCCTGTTTCCGAAAGTTCTGGCTACCCAGCATAAGATACAAAACCCTGAAACTAGCCTTAGCTTTTCTTTTTAAAAAATATGTTTTTATTGATTTCAGAGAGAAAGAGAGAGGGAGAGAAACATCAGTGATGAGAGAGAATCATTGATTGGCTGCCTCCTGCATGCCCCACACTGGGGATGGAGCCCGCAACCTGGGCATGTGCCCCGACCGGGAATCGAACCGTGACCTCCTGGTTCATAGGTCGACGCTCAATCACTGAGCCACACCAGCCAGGCACTAGCCTTAGCTTTTTTTCTACCTGACCCAGCACGCCACCTGCCAGCAGGCCAGTGTGCCCGCTGAGACGCCCACCCGGCGTCCAGGGCCGGGCGCCAGACCGCAGTGGGTGGGGGGTTCTTTGGATGAGGAACCTGGTGCCTTGCAGCTCACAGAGATGCTGAGAGCCGTGGGGAGGGGTCTGGATGGCCCTGCACGTGAGGTTTGTCTTCTGGAAGGGAGAGAAGAGGGGAGCGACGGTGCGGAAGGTTGGGGAGCTGCAGGGGGTGAACGTGGAGATCCAGCTGGCTGGAGCGGACGCCCGCTCATTACGGATGTCCCCAGGAGGGTGCAAACGGGAGGCAAAGGGGAGAAGTCCGCTGAGAGCACCCCAGGCGTGAACTGCAGAGGGAATGTTTTGAAGACCCGCCGGCAGCAGACCCCTTTGCCGGTCAAGGTTGTTGCGTGGCCTTTGGCGTTGAGCGGGATCCGTCCCGGTGGTCTGGGGAGGAGGCTGGGAGGGTCCTCAGCCAGGCCCTGGAGAAGGGTGGGCCCCTTCCCCCTCCCCCCTCCCCTACAGAAGGCGGTGCCCCATCTCTCGCAAGCCCGTGACCAAGGTCCCTTCCGCTGCCGAGGGACCCCTGCCCAGGCACCCCAGCCCCCCTGGGGCCCCTTCCCTTCCTCCCCTGCAGGAGCAGCCCCATAGGCCACTGGGCCGCCCAGCCCTTGTCTCCCCTTTTTCTCTGAAGGGCAAAGCAGTCCGGGGGTTGGAGGGATGGGGCCACCCCTGGCCTCGCCACCGGCCTCACCCCAGCCTCGCCACCACAGAGGGTTTGGAAACCAACACACACGCCCACCACGACCACAACACAAACCAAAGTGCACTGCGACCGCCGGCCTCCTTCCTGTAGGTGCCTTGAAACGTCAATGTCGACACGAATGTGATGAACTATCTGGTCCTATTTTCTGTTTGTCTGTTTTCATATGAAATGTCCAAGTCCACTTCCCTTGTCCTTTCTTGAAATAAATAGAAAGATTTAACTTTTACCGTCGTCTCGCCGCTGACTCTCGGCTCGGGGCCCAGCGTTCCAGGGGTCAGGGGCCTGTCGCACTGTCTTGGCGCCCACACCCCATCCCCAGGCCTCTCTCCCTGGGGCAGCACTGGC
>NW_006296413.1:4656394-4660111 GCF_000327345.1 Myotis davidii | reverse complement strand
ATAGAGACTCTGGGTTGGGGCACCATCGGAACCAGAATGACTCTGCCCCAAGATGAGAGGGACCTCTGACCCCATCCCACAGGCCCTCAGGAAGGAGACCTCCCACTAAAGGCAAACTCCGAGAGGGTCTCCACGTGGAGACACAGTACTAGGAGCTGTGGGTCATCCCAGATGAGGCGCTGGCACCCTGTGGGCATTCAGATGAGGCTGGGATCAGACAGGCTTTTCCTCCGCCACCGGGAGAACACTTCCTGGGCACCCCCTGCCCAGATGCAGGCCTCTAAATACACCCCCACTCTCACAACCTTTAGGCCTTATCTGAGATCTCACATCAGGAAAGAATAACTCTCCATGAGAACGGCAGCAGCTTCTGCTAAATTAACATAAGTCATTACTTCCGCCTCAGATCAGATTTCACGTCTGGATGCGGGTTAATGAGTTTCTCCTTCTATTCCAAGGACGCGAGGTTCTCTCTCAATGTCTGTCGGTGGCATGTGGCCCTCCTGGGTGGCGCGGCAGGCTCTGATCCCACGAGCGACCCTCCCCCCCACCTTCTCTCATCCTTCCACCCACTCAGGGCAAGAGCCAGCCAAAGGGACCAGGCCAAAGAGCAGCACAGGAGGTGAGCGCCCAGGGCCAGCGCACAGTGGGGCGCAGGAGGGCAGCGGGTGTAGGGGTGGGGGCGGCCAGCTCACCTCACCCTCCACACACTGGCAGCCGTGCACAAACCAGGGGGTCCCCAAGGTTCTCTTCAAGCCGGGCAGGAAGGCTGGGTTCCCCAACTGTGTTCCTCTAGAGCAGCAGTTCTCAACCTTCCTAATGCCGCGACCCTTTAATACGGTTCCTCATGCCGTGGTGACCCCCAATTTCACTGTTACAAATTGAACATAATGAAAGCATAGTGATTAATCACAAGAACAACATGCAATTATATATGTGTTTTCCGATGGTCTCAGGCGACCCCTGTGAAAGTGGTTGAGAACCACGGCTCTAGCGCTAATGGAGGTTCCACCAGGGAGGGTCCGCGGTCACGGGCACCTGGGAACCACCGGATTAGAGCTATTGCGGTCCTGGAGGGCTCCTCAGACCAGGCCTTGGAGCCCCCTGGCGTCCCTCCGAACTGGGTGAGACCCACGGGCCCAGCACTCACTCCTTGTGCCTCAGTTTCCACCTCTGTAGAGTGTGCACGGTAAGGGTCATCGCTCTCACTTCTACTATCATGATAGCGCCAAGCCTGCTAGCGTGTGCCGGGCCACCGCGACGGCCTGTGAGCGGAGGTTCCCTCTGCTCGTCCGCGAAGTGCCAGCCCCGATCCTTGCCACACGCCTGGGGCTTAGGCAGCATCCCTGAGCCCCGACAGGCGCTGAGCTGGGGGCATTTGTACAAGGAGCCCGGGTGTCTCCGCAGACCCTGGGACAGCACAACCAAGTGCCCCCAGGTCTAGCACGGCAGAGGCGTCCTGGCAGCCTGGGGCCTACTCCCTAAAGCCCGCCCACACCGAGGTCTGCTCTCTGGAGCCTACGGAGAGGATCCCGGGCGTGAACGGCGGGCATCTAGGTTTTAGTAAGTTCCCTGTGGGAGCTGGATGCCCAGACCAGCGTGGGCCCTGAGGAGGGACTCTCGGGCCCCCTGGGTGTCTCCAGGATCTACGTTTCAGGGCAGCGGAAAGAAGACCCCCCCAACATAACGGAACCTTTCCGAAGAGGCGTCGGTGTTCTGAGAGGCAGTGGTGCCCGGCCCCCAGCAACCAGGGAGCAAGCAGAGCGGGCCGGGCCCTCTGGGGGCACGAGTTCTGGGAGGTGGAAGGGACCAGCTAACCCTGAAGCGCCCTGTCTCCCTACCATGTGGGCCTCAGGGCACGGGTGGTCTCCTCGCAAACCTGGACCCCCCTGCCCCCCCCCCGTGCAGCAGCCCCTGCCCTGCCGCACACCAGCCATGCAGCTTCCAGCCCTTTCTTCCCAAAGAGACCGCAGGACCTGCACGGCAGAGGTGCCCGCAGGTGTGGGGTGACACCCTGCGGTCAAGGGGCACCCCAGGACCCCTGCTTCTTGAATCCAACTCTGCTTGTTTGGTCCGACTCGGGACTAAAAGTTCCAGTTCAAGTGGAGAAAGAGTAGTGGCCACTACCCCTGTACCTGGAGCCTCCTCTCACCTGCTACGACCAGGCTCTAGAAGCTTCCTGCCTCCTGCCTCCTGCCTCCACTTCCCAGGAAGGGTCTCTGGCCTCACCACGCATCCCAGAGGGGAGGTGCCCAAACCCAGGGAGAGTCTAACACCCCAACCACCCCCACACCCAAGTTCTGTGGTCTGTTCCCAGCACCCGGCCTGGGAGGCACCAGAAGCTTCCAGGGTCACCCAGCCACCCCGAAATGCTGCCTCGGGAGGTCTGGCTCATCCATGTGCAGGCGCCCCCACAAAGTGTCTCCGCGCCACACGCTGGCGCCTCCCTGCCCCTCCACACCCTGGTCCTCCTGCCAGCACCTGCCTCCTTTTTTTTTCCCCCCCGGGGGCGCCTCAGAGGGACCCCCTCCTCCAGCGGCTCCGTGAACAGGCTCTCTGGGCCGCTAACTGACAGCACAGAGACGATCCTCGCTCCCCCGCGGAGATTTACAAGGGAAGTGAAATCTTATTTGCGCCGCTGCCAAGCCTGGGAGGCGATGAAATTATGCCTGGAGAAGGGACCCGGCCGCTCCTCGCGGAAGCGGCTGCATCGGAGACGGGCTTATTAAAAGCCACCGTGGCCACATTTCAACCTGTTTCAGGTGTTAAGTAATTTACTGCCGCCCAGAACTCAGCGGCAGGTTTTCATCATTTTTATTTCCATGATGCAGGCGAGAGCCCCCGAGAGGTCCCTGCACAGCGAACTTGGGTCTGAATTCTCCCTGCCACCCACCCCCCCCAGGCACTGCGGAGGGGAGCGGGGAGCAGGGGCTTGGGAACGGGCAAGGATGGGGGCTCGAGTGGCAGCGGACGGCCCTGACTCATCCCAGGGTTACACCAGGCTTGGCCAGAGCCCAGCGCGGCTGGAAGGGCAGGCTCTAAGACCTCCACCCCACATTTGGGGGCCCAGTGATCCCCCCAAGACCCTGTGGGCGGTTTCTGAAGGCAGCAACAGTACAGACTCCGTGAGAGCAGTCAACCTCTATCTCAGGACCTGACTGCCAACCACACGATCCTCAGGTCTTCAGTGAGCACCTACTACGTGCCAGGCCCTGCTCAGGCGGGAGACACAGCCGCGGACAGGGATCTCCAAGGCCCCTGCCCTACGGGGCTCCCTTCTGCTGGGAAGTGCTGAATGAATATTTGCGGTTGGTTGATTAAAATCTCCGAGAGGCAAGTCAGCTCTTGGAAGAAAGGATGCTGGCATGGGGGGCACTCGAGAGGGGAGGGGCAGGGAGGGAGAGAGCCCACCACTGAGCATCTGCTCTGTGCCAGGCACTGCAGCCGCCTCGAAGCAGGGACCTCCCCGTCACAGCCAGGAGCCGCAGAGCCTCTGGGTGCCGGTACCCTGCGCCTTTCCTGGGGAACATGCGGTGAGGGGCCCGTCCCCCACCCCTCGAAACTCTCAGGGGATGCACAGCCTCCTGTTCCCAGAAACTTCGGACAGGGGCCGTGCTGCCTGGGGCCCCGGGTCACAGCAGTGCTGGGCGGAGGGCTGTCTGGCTCCCGCCTGCATGGTGGGGGTTAGCCTATTATGGAGGCTCGGGGGCTAAGCCG
>NW_006296413.1:4654951-4655256 GCF_000327345.1 Myotis davidii | reverse complement strand
GCCCAGAGAGCCACAGCCTCTACTTCTCCAAATCGAGGGCAGGGGTGTTAGAAGGAGCCATGATAACAGCCAGAGCTGCCCAACTCTAGGGGTCCCATCTCCAGTGTGGTCCCTGTGAGGACAGTGTGCCCTTGACCAGCGTGAACTTGCAGAGAGCGCTGGAACCACAGGCTCCGCCCCAAACAGCAGGAAGCAGCATCCACCCAGGAGAGGCAGGCCCGCAAAGGCCAGGGCCTCCGCCAAGGAAGCGTGTGCACCCCCAGGGCCAGGGCGCTGGGGTGGGGGTGAGGCTGGGAGCCAATATC
>NW_006296413.1:4653645-4654663 GCF_000327345.1 Myotis davidii | reverse complement strand
CTGCCCGAGGGCCCCCCTCTCTCAGATACTCCAGCCCACGGGGAATCTTCCAAGCCCAGCTGAGCCAAGAGCAGAGGTTCTTTAATTAGCTTTCCCCTGGATCAGGGCCTGCAAATGGATTAGTCGTGGTGGGATGGAGAAAGGGAACGGAGTCCTCCTTAAAGCTGAAATTACAAAGGGGGGTCAAGGGGCGAGGGGTCTCACCAGAGGCAGCGCCCCCCGCCCCCCCTGCTCCCCGAGCAGGCCCTCCCCAGCTCCCCAGGGATTGGCAGAGAGAACCTGTCACCAGGAAGATGGGCTGTGCTCACAGCGAGGCCGAGGTCCCCGGGAAGCTGGCGCAGAGACACTTGGCTCGGCCAGGCAGTGTGCCTGAGCCTTCTAACGAACACGCTTCCTCCCATGTGGCCGCCCAGATCTGAACCTTCGTAATCGGGGGGGATTTCCTAAAGGGGCACCCATCTGTGACAGGCAAGACAGCGCGGCCCCATGGCACCAGGTGCCAGACCCCTGTCACCAGGATCTGTTCTGGCGTTTCCCCATTTTCACACGAGTAAACCGAGGTCCAGGCCTAAGGAGCTTGCCCAAGGCCACAGTGACAGGTTAGCATTGCACTCGACCTGCCCAGGCTCCCCCTCCTGACCCGCCAGGCAGATCTGCCCAGGGTCAGGTCATTACAGGGGACTGTGTAGCCCCGAGGTGTCCCGGCTGCCTGGGCACAGCTCCCTGGCAGCCCAGCACCTGCTCAATGAACACAGCGCTGAAGGAGTGACTGTGCTATGATGCCCACCCCAGGCCAGGGCAGGTTCCTAAGGAGATGGCACCTCTGCCAGGACCCTGGAGCATGGCCAGCCAGCCAGGTGAGAAGGGGGAGAAAGGGCGCTCCTGGCAGGGGAAGGCCCCACGCAAAGGCCAGGAGGTGAGAGAGAACATGCAGGTATGAGACCCAAAACCATTTCCCCGGGCTGGAGTGGAGAGGGCATGAGGAGGAACCAGAAAAGGCAGGAGAGATTCTGGGGCC
>NW_006296413.1:4651808-4652891 GCF_000327345.1 Myotis davidii | reverse complement strand
TCGCTGAGACTTTCTGTGAGCAGAGAGGAGTCCTACGTGCTTTCTGGCACCAAGCAAGTATTTCCGAGCACCTACTATGCGCGGGATTGGTGCGAGCGGCTGGGGGGCAGCCGGGGAAGGGCCCGCCTCCAGCTGCACCTGTGCCTGCTCCGCAGCAGAGCTTCCAACCGCCTCTGCAGTGAGAAGAATGATGCCTCCTATTTCAATTAGCCTTTTCTTGATTGCTTGCAAAGTTCTGCATCTTTCCACTTGTTTACTGGCTATTTGTTTCCCTCCTTCCGGGAATTGCCTGTCTCCATCTTTTGCCCATTTTTCTTATTGATTTGTGGGGGCTCTTCGCATATTAAGAGACGGAGAGAAGCAGCCTTCTCTTGGGGCAGACCTGCAGGGCCTCCCTCCAGGTTCCTCGGTCCCAGGAAAGGGAGGAGGGCTGGTGTGGGTTTCTGAAGGCTCCCACTGAATGCCTACCCCCCGCGCCCAGCTCCTGATGGGCCCACTCTGCCGGTGGAGCCCCTGCCAGGCCTGCATCTCAGCTGGCAAAACCCAGAGGGCTTATTCTTTACTTACATGAGATGTCTACACTGCCTGGGGCTGGTGGGGTGCCCCTGATGGCACTCAAGGGGAGCCAGCTGGTGTAGCTGGGCATCCAGGAGGAGGGGGTGGCTTTCACCATCCCAAGCCAGCTCCGTGGGGGGCCATCCAACAAAAGGGGCAGGTCCCGAAGGCCCCGGCTGCCTCTCCCACCACATTCCCGGGTCCCGGCTGGCACACACCATCCCCACCCCCTGCCTCCAGCTACGGTGGTCCCTGCCTACAGAGGGACCGGGCCCAGGAGGGCACACCTGGGCCCTGCCCCTCGCCCCTCCCAGCTGACTGTGGCTTCTTTCCCCTCCCATGCCTTCCGTACTTCAGCAGACAACGCAGGCTGTAAAACTGATTTCCAAAGCCTATAAAGCAATAACATTTAGGGAGCCTGGGAAAGAAAGCCCCCCCTCCTCCATAACGGCTGCCGGAGCCTCGCGGGGCCCTTTCCGCAGCTGGGGCCGCGCCGCGGGGGGCAGCCCGCAGACTCCCCTGCGCCGG
>NW_006296413.1:4650605-4651779 GCF_000327345.1 Myotis davidii | reverse complement strand
CACATGTTCCCAGGGACCCGCAGCAGCCAGGGAGGCTGCAAACTGCTTGCTTACCTCTTCCCCGGCGCCCCTGCCCACGGCTGCATAGACCAGGGGGAGCTCCCTGGATCCCCAGGCACCCCTTCCCCACCCTCACTCAGCCAGTGCAGCCTGCAGACCACGTCCTGGCGCTGGCTGTGGCCACAGCGATAGAGACTGTCGAGCAAGCCTCCGGAGGGCAGACAGCACTGCCACAGGGCGGCCATTGTGACCGCTGGTGACAAAAGGGACCGGGGCCCTACGGGGACCTGGAGAGCTCAGCTCTCCCCCACGCTCTCCAAACAGCCACCCGCCCCATCCTGGGCTGACTCCACACCTGCTCACCGGAAGGAACCCAGAACTGTAAGTGGTTACCATGTGCCCTGCCCCCCTCGTGCACTCACTCATCCTTCAAAGGTGACAGGGTGGGAAGTGCCCAGATCACAGGGAGCGGACGTGGTTCCCGTGTCCGGGCTTGTCTGGAGACAAGTCGCCACAGCAGCCCTGCGCCACGGCTCCCCAACCTGCAAAGCGAGAACGCTAAAGCCCTCCCAGGTCATCTGAGGACGGTGTCCTGGGCTCGGAGGTTGGTGGGTGGGGACCGCCGTCTGCTGCTGCGGGGCAAGGGAGGGGCCAGCGGTGAGGACACAGTATAGCGGGCAGGTCCCACCAGCCAGAGGGGAGAAGGTCCATCCGGACTCGGGGGACGGACCAAATGACCCCCAGCCGCTTCCAGGTCAGGAGGGGAAAATGTCGGAAGACAGGGCGTCCAGGCGGTAAAACCCCACCTTCGGGGCAGATCCACTGTGCAGCCAGCAGATCCACCGCGAGGGCTGGGGAGGCCCTGGGTGTGGGGGGCACTCGGCTGGCTGTCAGGAGCCCCTCCCGGAAGCCACTCATCCTCCTTCAGGATTAAAACATGTCACGACAAGGCATTAGCCACGGGCTCAGCTCCGGCTTAACTAGCTACAAAGAGGTAGAGAGAGAGGGTCTTCCAACCAGGACTCCCCCTCCCCTGCGAAGGGCCCCCTTTGGTCACTGCGGGAACAGGAAGGGGATGCATGCTTCTCTTGGGCTTTCTTTCAAACTCAAATACTTGCTTACTGTCTGTGTTTGCAGTGGATCTTGATATATTCATTACGTGGCTAAGAGGCAT
>NW_006296413.1:4648389-4649690 GCF_000327345.1 Myotis davidii | reverse complement strand
GCCTACAGAGGGACCGGGCCCAGGAGGGCACACCTGGGCCCTGCCCCTCGCCCCTGCCAGCTGACTGTGGCTTCTTTCCCCTCCCATGCCTTCCGTACTTCAGCAGACAACGCAGGCCGTAAAACTGATTTCCAAAGCCTATAAAGCAATAACATTTAGGGAGCCTGGGAAAGAAAGCCCCCCCTCCTCCATAACGGCTGCCGGAGCCTCGCGGGGCCCTTTCCGCAGCTGGGGCCGCGCCGCGGGGGGCAGCCCGCAGACTCCCCTGCGCCGGGTCCTGGCGCTGGCTGTGGCCACAGCGATAGAGACTGTCGAGCAAGCCTCCGGAGGGCAGACAGCACTGCCACAGGGCGGCCATTGTGACCGCTGGTGACAAAAGGGACCGGGGCCCTACGGGGACCTGGAGAGCTCAGCTCTCCCCCACGCTCTCCAAACAGCCACCCGCCCCATCCTGGGCTGACTCCACACCTGCTCACCGGAAGGAACCCAGAACTGTAAGTGGTTACCATGTGCCCTGCCCCCCTCGTGCACTCACTCATCCTTCAAAGGTGACAGGGTGGGAAGTGCCCAGATCACAGGGAGCGGACGTGGTTCCCGTGTCCGGGCTTGTCTGGAGACAAGTCGCCACAGCAGCCCTGCGCCACGGCTCCCCAACCTGCAAAGCGAGAACGCTAAAGCCCTCCCAGGTCATCTGAGGACGGTGTCCTGGGCTCGGAGGTTGGTGGGTGGGGACCGCCGTCTGCTGCTGCGGGGCAAGGGAGGGGCCAGCGGTGAGGACACAGTATAGCGGGCAGGTCCCACCAGCCAGAGGGGAGAAGGTCCATCCGGACTCGGGGGACGGACCAAATGACCCCCAGCCGCTTCCAGGTCAGGAGGGGAAAATGTCGGAAGACAGGGCGTCCAGGCGGTAAAACCCCACCTTCGGGGCAGATCCACTGTGCAGCCAGCAGATCCACCGCGAGGGCTGGGGAGGCCCTGGGTGTGGGGGGCACTCGGCTGGCTGTCAGGAGCCCCTCCCGGAAGCCACTCATCCTCCTTCAGGATTAAAACATGTCACGACAAGGCATTAGCCATGGGCTCAGCTCCGGCTTAACTAGCTACAAAGAGGTAGAGAGAGAGGGTCTTCCAACCAGGACTCCCCCTCCCCTGCGAAGGGCCCCCTTTGGTCACTGCGGGAACAGGAAGGGGAGGGCAGTGGGGTGCCAGCCCCAGGAGCACTGGCTGCGGGCTCCGCGCCAGCATTTGCATGGAGAGCTCAGTGGTTCTGGAATTTATGCAGCTGCCTGTGTGGCCTAAGGCGA
>NW_006296413.1:4646670-4648318 GCF_000327345.1 Myotis davidii | reverse complement strand
GAACAAGCCTTTTCTTCAAATCAATGGTGACACATTTTTAAACTGCCACATTAAGGAGGGAAGGATTCTGCCGGCCCCCTGGGGGGACCCTTATTAGTCACCGGCTCACCGGAGAGAAAGTGCAGCCGCAGACCCAGGGGGCCTGGGCGGGGCAAGAGGCCCGGACACCCAGCCAACAGCCACGGGGATGAATGGTGATAACCAAGAGGGCAGAGGGCGCCTCCAGGCGGAAGCCAGGCCATGTGAGGGGAGTGCTGTGAGGGAGTGAGACTGGACCGGGAGCTGGAGCAAGGCAGGATGCGTCTGCACGGAAAATAAAGAACCCTGGTAAGGGTCATCGATGGAGAGAATGGAGGAACAAGGGAGAGAGCAGAAAGCACGAGACAGGCGTTAAGCTGACGTTTAAACTGATTCCCACGTGCGGAGTTACAGAGCCTAACATCTTGTTTCACATTTTGCCCTGGTTGCCAGGAAGCTCAAAGCCACATTTCGAATTCCATGGCGATGGACTTCTCGGCCTGGTTTTGACCTGGTTGAGACCAGGGTAGTTTCCGGGAGCCGGGCTGCCCCGAGCAGCCACGCGGAGCATAAAACACAAAGGCAGCCACGCTGCCTCCCTGGCAGACGAGACATCAGATTCAAGTGGCAGGAGGTAGGGCTGAGCGGGGGCCACAACCCGGAGCCCAGCGAGAGGCCAGCAGCTTGGAAAGCACCTGCCGAGGATGTGGAGGCCCACGGGCTCCAGGTGTGGCCAAGGGCACGTGACGTGTCCTTCGGAGGGGCCCGGTCAGCGCCCTCCTGGCCTCTTGTTTCCTTTTATTTCCGTGTTAACGGCTCCCTGGTTTTATTGGACCTATATTTCAGCGGAAATGGGTGGGCTAACCAGTTTTTAAAAATCAATTCCAGCTCAAACGCCCACTTTCTCCGTGGTAACGGCCGCCACTTATCGGGTTCCAATGGCCCGTGGCGTGTGCACGTGGCCTCTGGAGCCTCGCCGTCACCTGCGAAGGGATGTCACGCTGCCCGGCTTCCAGTCGAGGAAACCGAGGCTCAGAGGAGACCTATGTCCTGGTCAAGGTCACAAGAGCTCCTAACTGGCCACCGCAGCCCTATCCTCTATGTCCCCCGGTGCGCCCCCACTCTAACCCCCGAGCCCCAGACCCCAGCACCCTGCTCGGCACCACTTGTTAGGAGGGAGACGAGTCTGAGTTAAGGTCAAGCCCGAGGAGGCGGCGGTCAGGTGACCCCTAGAAGTCCATCAGCCCCTGGGCCTGCCTACGACCCCCTGGTCCCCACTCTGCCAAACACCGAGGCTTCAGCCACGACCCGGGCAAGTTCCCTGCCGGCTGCCAGGCGGGATTTAGCTCCGTGAACAGTTGAAGCCGCAAAGCTCCCGTCGCCAGTGTCAATGCCGGGCCATTTGCCGCGTGGATTTTAACGTTCCTGTTTCTCCTCAACATCCTCAGCAAGGCAGCTCTTGCTTTTCAAAAGGGACGCGGCGTTTGATGGTGTTTAAGCCATCGTGAAATACAGCCAGGCGGCGACAATAAAACAGACGCGGGCCCTGCTGGCAGGGGAATGGCTGACAGCCGGCGCGCTCCCCACATGCCACGCGCAGCTAAGCTACTATTTTTATGGCAATTACAGT
>NW_006296413.1:4639143-4646569 GCF_000327345.1 Myotis davidii | reverse complement strand
TCTGGTTGCCATGGGGAGCGGGGGGGGGGGGCGTAGGGGGGGAATGAACCAAGGCGCGGTGCCAGCCTGGGGCCCAGCTGACCATCCCCTCCACCCTCAGTCCCACCTGTGCTCACGGCCTCCCACGTCCACATCCCAGGTCTCAGCCACCCAGCTCCTGGCTCCAGAGTCCTCTCTGGCTTCTGCCTCCCGACATCAGTAGACATAAGTGGCTGTTTCCCCGCCTCTCCCCTCCGCTCCCCTGCCCATCATGTGCCCCTGGGCAGACCACGCCACCCAAGGGTCCTTGGCCACAGGAGCTACTAGGCAGGCGTTCTCGCCCCCCCACCCAGCCATGGGCAGCATGGGCCGGACCCCGTCCACACAGGGCACAGAGCAGCGGGGGGGCCCACCCTCAGAGAGGTCTGTGGGTGGGAACGGAGCCTCACTAATGAGAACCAGTTCTCGTTCACTGACTGAGCCCCTACGGTGCACACGGCATTACAGGCAATAACTCACGTTTCCTCTTTTTTGTAAAAATGTATCTTATCGCTCAGAGCATCACAGATGTCCTCCATTTCCTCCTTTGCCCCCCATCCACCCGCTCCCGCCCCACCCCAGGCCTTCACCTCCCTGTGGCCCGAGTCCATGGGTTACGCATAAATGCATATAAGATCTTTGGTAATCGCTTCCCGCCCCCACCCCTTCCCTCTGAGATTCCTTAGTCTGTTCCTTACTCGCGCCATGGGGCCGGGGCACACGTGGAAACTGAGGCCTCGTGGAACCGATGCACCTTAGTCTATGTTGTGAGCAGCCAGGGCCCTGGCCTCCCGAGGCCCCGAGACCGGCCCGGCCACAGCAGCCCCTCCAGCCCAGCCCAGCCCGGCCGCCAGGACAGCTGCGCCCCGTCAGCGAGCAGCAGCTCAGGATGCAGGGAAGGGGCCTGGGACAGTGCCAGGGAAGCATCAGGACCAATCATTAGCAAATGAAACAGATGAGCCCAAAAGGTGAGCTTCTGAAACAGGAAGACCCTGAAGAGGGGAGAGGAAGGGCGCTGCGCTCTGCAGCTCAGGCTCAGCCTGAAGCTCCGACAGGGAGCACTTCAGCCACGGGCATCTGTTGGGGGGGTGGGGGGGGCGCATCCGGGCCTGCTCCCCGTCCTGGCCCTGCTCCCCGTCCTGGCCCTGCCCAGGCTGTTCCTGTGGGACACACACCCCTCTGCCAGGGAAGGCAGAACAGGCACTGAGGGCCCTACTGCAGAGGTGGGGAGGGGCCTGGCCCACTCGCCCGCCCTGCACCCTCACTGTCAGGAAACCCCAAACACAAAAGACTAGGGCTCAGGAAGGGGCCCCTTTCTCTGCCACCCTGGGCTGTTCATTCACCATCGGAAGGACAGGAAGGAGGTGCCTTCAGCCTACTGGGTGGATGGAGGGACCAAACCCTGTCACAGCCCGGCCACGCCCTGGGTGCACAGCAGGCCCCGTCCAAGGGCGTGAGCAGCCCTCTGAGCAGCAGCGACAGCAGCGAGCACAGAGCTGGCATCTGTCGGGGGTTTACTCGTCCCAGACATTGTACTGAGCATCTCACCAGCTGTCTTCTTTCACACTCACAGCAACCCCAGGGCCTGGTTACCCCCATAGTGCACGCTTATCCCCATTTACAGAGGAGAAAACAGGCTCAGAGAGGGTAAGTGACTTGCCCAAGGTCACACAGCTGATACACAGCTGGGAATTGGGAGGTAAGGAAACAGGGCTGGAGCCGCTGACCCGCTTTTAAGCCACGTGGTGTCTTAGAGGCCTCCGAGCTGGGCCCAGGCCAGACCTCCCCTGGAGGCCCTGGGTCAGGGTCTGGCATGTGGGTGAGCCCACCCGAGGGGTCTGGAGAGGGCAGATCCAACCCCCCTCTAAACCTCGTCGTCTGGACAGAGCTGGGTGCCGAGGGGGAGGAAAGGGAACCCCGCTCCTGGGTGGCCTCCACGCGCTGCGCCAGACCCCGTCACTCCGGGGACACGGGGCCCTTCTGCTAAACGGGCAGGAGAGCTAGGGAGGCCTGAAGCCGGCGCGGCAGCCCTGCGCCCAGCGCTGGCGGATCGTCCCGGAGAACAAGCCACGGGCCACCAACCCAGCCCTTTTCACGCTTGGCCGATTTAATGGCCCCATTAATTTCAAAACACACACATTCCCACAAGCTCCGGCCTCCTCAGCTCAGTGCTCGGGGTGGAGAGCACTTCGGGGACACAGGCGGGCACACAGGTGCGGGCGCTGAGGCCACACGGGCTCAAGGACAAGGGAGCTGGGCAGCCGCTGGGGATGGGGGCGGGGGGGGGCGATAGCAGGGCCCTAAGAGGTGTTCCCTGACCACAGTCTGTCCCGATGGGAGAAAAGGCCAAGGAGAAAGGGCCAGTGCAGGGACTCCGGAAGGCCCTGAGCGGGTCACCGTCCCTCTCTGAGACTGCGGACGCCTGGGGGGCAGACACCTCACCAAGCCCTGTGTCCCCGAGCTGCACACCTCACACACGCGTCCACCTCTGTCCTCATCTGTAAGAAGTGTTGGCCCTTCCAGCCCTGACTTCTGTGACCCCCAAGGGGGCGCGGGGTGGAGTCTGGGCGGGGGCAGGACGAGGGGCCCAGAGGAGTCACTGGCTCCCCAGCCCCTCTCACCGTCTGGCAGACTCTCCAAGGCCCCATCTCTCCTCCATTCAACAAACGTCTATTGAGACCCAAGACTGAGGGTCATGGGCCCAGGGCACAGGCCCCCTCACCTCCCTGTGGAAGGACAGGAAGGCCCCGACTGATAGGAGGCTCCGCAGAAGACCTGGGGGTGGAGGAGCCTCCGGGGTCCGCGAGTCCCACCCACCCGCCAAAGCTCGGCTCTGAGTGCCAGGCCCTGCGAGAGCTCAGGGGACCTCAATAATTCAGGAGGAATCCATCATTTATGAATTTACGTAACTGCTTCCCGACCTTGTGGAAACCAGCTGCCCTCCGCCGGCGGCGGTGCAGGTGCGGCCTGGGCACCTTCTAATGTGGGGAGGGGCCTCCTGCCCCCAGGCCTCCCGGGTGGCTTTCCGGATGGACTGTACCCCTCACCCCTCCCCGGGACCACAGGGAGCATCCGCAGAAGCAAACCTGATCGCATCCGCAAGCCCCAAAGGGGAGGGTTAGATTCCTGGCTGTGCCTTTTACCAGCGCGATGGCTCTGTGCGTGCCTCAGTCTCCTCGTCTGTAAAATGGGGGAAGTGAGGCGACATGTGCGGTCTGGGGGCAGCCCCAGCCCAGAGGGGACACTCGGAAACAAGCTGCCCCAGCCCAGAAGCAGGGGCCCAGTGGGGCACGCTGGGGACAGGGGCTGGGACACAGCACAGCCAAGCGGGCTGTATGGGAGGGAGCCACTGCAAGGCCTCGCGAGACCAACGAGCCTGCACCCAGATGGCGGTCCCATCTTTTCTGCACTGGCCACCTGCTGCGCCAGACTGCCCTACTTCCCCATCCCCTGCAGTGGGGTTACACCCAGGCTGGGGACCAACTTTTCAACCAGAATAAAGAAGAGGTGTTCCCACCCACCTTCCAAAACAAAGATTTCCTGGAGGCTGTGGAGTCCGGACAGCCTCCCCTCCCAGCACCACGGCTGTTCAGCTGTATGTCCTTCAGCAGACGCTTCGCGTCTCTGAGCCTCAGTTTCCCCGCTGACACCGTGGGGCTGATGTAACCCCCGGAGTCCAGGAGAGGTGGCCCGGGGCATGCATACAGCCTAGACCTGGAGGGAGACCCTCAGCTCAGGACGTGCCGTAGCTCATTCCAAGGACCTCGGAGCTTCCCCAAGCCCACCCACCTCACCCCTCCCTGCCAGCACTCTCCTCTGCCCTTGGAGTGCCCTTGTCCAACTTCCGACTCAGCTTCCCCCTTCTTGGCTTGAGCGCCTCCTCCTCCAGGCAGGCTTCCTGCTTGCCTCCCACCCACCCCTACGCCCCCGTGCAGGCAGGACTCCCATCCCTCATACATGTTGCTGTTCCTTGACATTCACATGTCCTATCCCAAATTTTGGACCAGAGGTTGTGTCTCCTGTAGCCCAGGCCTTCCCTAGTGCCTGGTACACAACAGGCCCACCACACGCATCTGCCGAACAAAGGAAAGGTCATACGTGAGTTCAAATTCCAAGCTGAGGTGTTCTCTCTTCTTCTGAGCCTTGGTCTGGCACCGAAAATGGGGCTCATAGTCCCGCCTGCCTTACAGATGCCTCGGATGGGCACTGAGGGGTCAGCACCAAGGAAGGGCCAGCCCACACCCTGTGCTCCCCAGGGGACAGGGCCCAGCCAGATCCGCGGCTGCCCACAGGTTCCCACCCGCCCCGCGCTCCCTGCCCGCTGCGGAGAGGTTGCCGCTGGCGGTGGAGGCCAGCCTCAGCAAACACATTTAAATCTGAAGTGACAGATAAAGCGATTTACGGCGACAGTTTAGCGTCAGATCGCTTCCCACAAGGCAGTCGGCGTCCCCGGGCCCTGCTTGCTAGTCCATCAAGGCGGTCTCTAAATCACCGACTCCGAGCGGTGGCCCAGGGACAGCGCGGGGGCCGGGCTCCTGGGGGCCCTGCGGCCGCAGCGGGATGGGGTGGGAGGTTGGCTGACTTGGGCTGCAGGAGGGCACGAAGCGCTGGCAGACCACAAATCAAAGCCCCAGGACTTCAGGCAACAGAGCGCCACTTCACGCCTTACGTTAAGTAAATAAGCGGCTTACAACTCCAGGGAGGCCAGCGTGTCGCTGTGAGGCATGGCTGCCCCGGCCTGCACGCCCGGCCCACGCCCGGCCCTCCAAGGCCTCCCTGACCCGCCTCCCCTCCTGCCACCTCCCGGCAGAATTAATGGGTCCCTGCGCGTGGGGACACCCTGCGTAGCCCTTGTTTCCAGCGCTTTGTCACATTATATCCTACTTAGCAGCTCTGGCTCTTGACTTCCCCTCAATAATGTCCTGAGGGCTCCCCATGTGCAGGCGTGGGGCCCAGCACTGGACCAGCCTGAGCTCCTATCATCCTCACGCCACCAGGCATGAAGCCAATGACGACCCATTTTTCAGATGAGGAAACAGAGGCTCCGGCGGATGGGCCTGGGCGCCGGCAGGAACGCTGAGATTCGGGCCCCCTCCTGCCTCTGTGCCGTGGCCCCGACTCACTGGCCGGGGACACCTTCGAAGTGAAAGGTTCTTTCTGTCTTTGCACAAAGCACCGCCTTCATCCTGCTCTGTCCTGTTATGCCTGAGGCCGGGGCCGGGGCCGGGAGCCGCCCACTGGCCACGAATGGGGTCTTTCTTTGTGCTGGGACACTTCCTGCTGTCTGTCGAGAGCTAGGGGGATGCTGGGAACCTCAGGGCATGGAGACGACCCGGTCAAGGTCATGCCCCCCTCCCCCAAGACACACAGCCCAGAAGCCGGAACACACCCGGGGTGGAGACCCCAGAACTGGAAGAGTTGCCAGGCATGGTTCTCCCCAGACTCAGCCTGGAGGTCGCAGGCCAGACACTGCCCCCCCAAATCTCTGCTCCAGAACGGGGGCCTGCAGGGACTCCCTGGCTTGTCTTGCCAGCATGGCAGCCCAATTTAATTAAGATGGATGCTGCGTGCCCCCGTGGGCAGGAGCCGTGGCTGGCACAGATGGCAGGAGCCTAAGGCTCCCCAGGCTGCTAGAGAGCGCGGGAGGCCTTGGCCAGTGGGCTGAGGAGGGTCCTGGGATGTCTGCACTGGGTCTGGGGACTTGGGGGATTTGGTCCTGCCCTGTGGCCTCGAGCCCTGCCCTCCACCGGCCAGGCAGCCCCCCTTCTATTCTCTGCCCCAGCAACCCCTCCATGTAACATACCTCACACACACACATGCCAATCACATCTCAAATACCACCGAGCGGGGTAAAAGGCAGTCCTGGGCTGCCAGTGCCAGGGACCCGTTCAGAAACAGAAGGTGACTTTCCGAAGTCCTGAGAGAGGCCGGGCGGGGTCCCCCCCTCTGCGGGGCAGGGAGGAGTGAGGCACACAGGCAGGGAGGGCCTGGCTCCTGCCCTCTCCAAGGATTCCCCAGGGTTTTCCTAAGAGCTGGGGAAATACCCCCCACAAGGCTCTTCAGCATGGAAGGGATTTGGGGGGCCCCAACCACCCTTTCTTTCATAGGCCCTTCCCAACTCCCCATGCCTCCCCCTCTACGGTCGGTCCCTGCAACTGGAGCAAAGCCCAGGCAGCGATGGCACCTTCCCCGTCCCCCATTCTGGCCACGGGGACAAAAAGAGACACCCCACAAACCCAGAAGCTCTGCTACTGACCTTGAGCCCGCAGCCCCGTCCCACCCCCGCCAGTCCCCAGGGGCACTGACCCCCACGAAGCCAACATCGCCCTTGGCTTCAATACCAAAAATGTGAACACCTCCACCCCTGGAAAATCGCTCGCTCCCGTTCCCCATTGTGGTGGCTCCACAGTCCGGCGCTGAGAAGCAATTATTCACGGCTAATGATTATAATCAAGTCAAATAGAATTTAATGGACACGCGTTCCCTTCCTGCTTGAAACTTTACATATGAATTAAGCACATATGGGTTCCACGAGGCACAGACTAGATTTATGCGGCCCGGAAAGGCCCCTCCATGCTGCGACTTTTTATTCCGCTAATAAACAGGCAGGTTTACGGGCGGTGCTGGGCGCGGGGACCGTGATCTCTGCTGCCCCCTGGTGGTGGGCAGTGGCGGCCTCGGCCAAGAGAGCAGGGCCCCCGGGATGAGGCCCCGTGCCAAGACCTTAGGACCCGGAGGTCTCAGCAGTGCCAAGGCCACCCGATCACCAGGGCTGGCCAAACACCTGGACGGGTGGCCTGGACGGGTGCAAGCGCTGTGTGGACTCCCTGAGTCCAAGGGCCAGCCTCAGCCATGCCCTGGGGCTCCCGGCAGGTTCTGGGTTCTCCCTGCTGCGAGACTCTTTCTAGAAATAAGGAGATCCCAGGAGAACTCGCCAAGCGGTGCTGGGTAAACTGAAGCCAGCAGAGGGAGGAGAACGCCGCTCATCTGTGGGAGGCACCCAGCACCCCTTTCCATCGCCGGGACAGGGCCGACGCCAGAGGAACGACGTGGCATCGACAGCAGCAGCAGGTGCTGAGGCTCCCGGTTCACGCCAGGCGCTGCGTGTGCACCACAGCTCGTGAGCATCAGCTCCTCGTGCCCCCCAACACCCCACAGCTGGGTTTCCCGCCACCCCCGCCATGCAAAGGAGGAAGCAGGAGCCCAGGCAGGTTCGGAGGAAAGGGGAGAGATGTGCAAACGCTGCCACCCCAGCCCGGTGCACTCGGATGCAGCCAGGACCGAAGTGCTCTCTGAGTGCGCGAGAGGCTGCCAGAGCCGCTGCTCTCAGAGGCTGGCAGGCACAGGGCACTCAGGAAGGGCCATTAATCACTCCGCAGCCCTCCGGAGCCCCCGCCGCTCCATCTCT
>NW_006296413.1:4627103-4639041 GCF_000327345.1 Myotis davidii | reverse complement strand
CATCTGTATCCCACCGACGCCCTGCCTGGGTCCTCCCACCCTCCCTCCCGGCCCCCCAACCACCCACTCAGCCGCTAAGGAGCTGATAAGATGCCCCACTTTCCCTTCCGGCCATTCTGCTGCTCAGCATGGAAAGTGCCAGCAGGGTGCCTCCCACACCCTGGCCAGCGACTGAAAGGGGGGGCGGGCACTGGGCAGGGCAGCCTCCTGGGCCTGTGGGACTGTCCCCTCAGCCACAGCCCCAGGGCGTGGTCCTCCTGCCCCCAGCCAACCCCTCCTGGGTCGAGGCAGCAAGAACGCCCCTCTCCTCGGGGCTGCCGTGACATCTGCCAGCCCAGCTTGGCGAGTCTTAGCTCCATGGCTCCCCAGATGGACTCACAGACCTCGTGGCCACCCTAGGGGCCCAGGGAAATGAGCAAAAACAGCAAAAGGAACTCGGAGGTGACCCAGGCTGCTGCTGCGCGGAGTCAGAACTCGTGTGCCTCGTCACCTGTGTACCGAGACCGGCAATGTGGGGGCAGGAACACCGTGGGACTGCACAGTCCTGCCGACATCAAGAAGGGGTCACACAGAATGAGACCGCTGCCAGAAACGCAACCCAGACCACAAACAAGCAGGCCCCGGGCAGCCTCGTCACTTAGCCAGTCAGCACTGGCACTACCATGCCCCAGAATCCTTCGACGACCCACTCCCTGGCCAGCCTGGCATCAGACACAAGCCCAAGGGTGAGAGGAAGGAGACTGGAGATGCTTCTGGGGGTGCCGGAGACTGCAGGGTCTCCCTGTGAGCCCGCCCAGGTCCCCAGACCTCGCTCTCAGAAAGGGGCTCCCTGCTGTGACGTCCTGCGAGCGAGGGAGTGAGGGGTGGGTGAACCACCCGCACACCTGGACGTGACCGCCCCTTGACACCTGCTCTGACCTTGGCCAGACAGCCACTGCCTGGGAGAGCAGCCACCTTCCTCCCCGCTCTAGAGGGACAGACAGCAGACTCCCCGACTCATCACAATAAACTGCCACGCCAGCAAGTCACCACGGGAAGCTGAGCCTGGGGCACCGGGCCTCTGCCCCCACCCTTCCTCCGTGAGCTGCCCGCCTACTCCAGGTCTGACAGTGAGGGGCGGGCAGGGGAGGAAGGAAGCGGTGGTCAGGGCATCCGCCTTCCTGGAAAGGCTGCCCGCAGCCCGGCGCAATTCCAGCCAGGCTCTCTCTTCCCGGCCGCTAATGGGTCTCGGAGCCGTGAGGCAGCGCAGCCAAGGCGCCCCGACACAGAGGTCAGGGCTTCAAGAGAACAGGCATCCACTCAGCCGACACTCCGGCCACCCGGGCCTCGCTGGAGCCCGGTGGTGTCCCCGTGCGGGGCCCAGCAGACCAGAGCGAAGGTGACCGGCCGCCAGGTCTCTGGCTCGGGCCAGCCAGGAGCCGCCACTCACCGGCGTTGACGATGGCGTCCACCTCCAGCTTGGTGATGTCGCCGCGGAACAGGGAGATCTTCTCGTTGAGGTGCTTGTCCTTTTTGTACTTGGGCTCCTCCACCTTCACGGTCAGCCCTGGAACAAGCAGAGGCTGAGAGAGCCCGTCACTGCAGAGTGACCGCCAGTGCCCACAGGCCGGGCGCCCGAACAGCGCCCTCCACCTCTGGAGGCAGCTGGTCCGGGGGGACTGAAATCCCTGGTGATGGCAGCCCTCGACTAAGCGCCTACTATGTGCAGCACACATCCAGTCTTGAATCTTTATAGCAATGTTGTGCAGTATTAGCAGCGCCCTCCCCATTTCACAGATGTGGAATTGCGGCCCAGGTGGGTTAAGTGACTTGCCCAGGTTACCAGTTACCAGGGCTACCATGTGCGGGGCCTGGGCGCTCACCGGCACACGCCCCGCAAGCCACGCCACCGCAGCCACAAATCCTGGCTCAACAGCCAGGTGATGGTGGATCTGGGCACAGCCTCCTAAGGATGTCATGGGGATAAAAACCAAACCCGCCTCAGGCCGTGCTACTAATTAAATGAGGTGACGCATGCACAGTGCCCTGCACACGGCAAGCACTCAGCACCCGCGGCTGCCACTCTTCCTGGCCTCGTCCGGAAGGTTCTCCGAGGTGCGGTCGCAGGGGCCACCCCCGCAGGCCTACCTTTCGCCGTCTCCTTCCAGGTGGGGACCTTCTTCAGCCGGATGAAGTCCTGGCAGAAGTAGTGCTCCTCCCGCTGCTTGTCACTCAGGCCCTTCAGAAACGCTGCGGGGCGGGGCGGGGTGGGCAGGAAGGACAGTCAAGGCCGGCAGGGCAGTGGCAGACGGGGGGCCTCCCCACCCCCACGGTCTCGGGACTCTCGCCTCCCGCTGCTTGTCACTCAGGCCCTTCAGAAACGCTGCGGGGCGGGGCGGGGTGGGCAGGAAGGACAGTCAAGGCCGGCAGGGCGGTGGCAGACGGGGGGCTTCCCCACCCCCACCCCCACGGTCTCGGGACTCTCACCACGTCCAGGATGAAAACCAGCCCTGGGAGTCCATTCCTCCCACAGGCTCCACCTGGGCGTTCGGGTCTGGAGGCCCCTGGGACACCCTGCCCTGCCCTCTTTGTTCAGGAGGGGAAACTGAGGCCCCGGGAGGCGAGCACAGCCCTCCAGCAAACAGACCAGAGTTCAGAAATCAACTCAGCCACTTTCCAGCTGCGCCCACAGCTCTAGGCCCCTCATTTCTTCATGTACACAGTGGGGATTAAGACACCTCTTGCAGAGTAATTTCAAGCTTACACATGCTCAGGCCAAGCAGGTTGGTGACAATGAATCAATTATATTATCAGTCAGTTACATCATCCATTGATTACATTATCAGTCCATTATATGATCAATCAGTTACGTGATCAATCAGTTACATCAGCGGGTCACATTACCGATCAGTTACATGATCCATCAGACACCATCATCGTCATTAGGTGTAGGCTCAGGACACCGGGAGCCAAGCAGCCTGCTGCCCGTTACAGCAGCCCCCCAGTACATGAGAGCTCCCCCCACCCCACAGGTGCCTGCTGGGTCGCCCAGGCCAGCTCCCCTGGAGAGGCACCAGGCAGAGGAGCCCAGACGAGCCCAGAGGAGCCCTCAGAAGCCTGAGCCCTGGTCCAGGCTCCTGGCTTGTGAGCGCCCCCTGCTGGCCTGAGCCCACGCGGTACCCAGGTGCTCAGCCCGGCCTCACTGCCCTGACCACACACTCTCCAGCTGGAGCAGTCTCCCCTGACCATGGGGAGGTTGGGGGACAATAACCAGCAAAGGTCACAGACAAGGGACTCCAAAAGCACCAGAAAGTGTGCAGAGGTGGGAGGGCCTTAGAGCAGTGGTGGGAGAGAAGGGGGTGCCCCCCGAGCCTTCTGGGGAGATGGCTGCAAGGGGCAGGTATTCAAGAGACAGGTTGGCCCCTGGGGTGCCTGCCCTTTTCCTGCTAAAGTCACTAGGCGCCTCCAAGCCTCAGCTCCTCACGGACGCAGGCCCCCAGGTCGTGGCCCGGCTCAACTCTAAGGCGGGGCGATTATAAAAGGCTCCTAGCACCCGTGGCTCAAACCAGAACCCCACTTTCTGGCAGCCACGCCGCACCCTTCCACAGACACCTACGAAGTGCAGGTACTGAACCTGGTGCTGAGGATACAACAGCCAACAAGGCAGACGTGGCCCTGGCCCTGGAGAACCCACAATCCGGCCCAGGAGACAGGCCGACCAGGCTCAGAACCAGCAAGCCGTCCAGGCGGGCGGGGAAGGCGCTGGGGGCTGGCACAGGGAACCGGACCCAGCCCAGGGGACCTGGGAGACTCCGAGAGGAGAGGGAGGCGGCCAGGACGGGAAGGGGTTCCCGGGCAGGAGCATATTCAGGGGCGTGGGCTCGATCCCCAATGTGGGGCGTGCAGTTGGGAGCCGATCACTTATTCTCTCTCATCAATGTTTCTCTCTCTCTGCTCTCTCCCTTCCTCTCTAGGAAATCAAGAAAAATATATTTTAAAAAAATACTTTGCAGAGGTCTCCTCAGTGTGTCACTACCGACCATGAAATAGACTTAAACTAGTGGTATTTGGGACGCATTCAGGGCAGGACTTGATATTTCGGCATTAGCCGTCTTTAGTGATGTCACTCTGCCATGGATAAGTAATTTTATGGTTGGGGTTCATCACAACATGAGGAAATGTATTAAAAGGTCGCGGCATTAGGAAGGTTGAGAACCGCTGAAATAAACTCTTGACCTCCCCCTGGTGGCCTGTCTTCCCACGCATCCAGGTGCTGCTTCAGAAGGGGGTGCCCTCTTCCATCTCCCCTCTCCCAAGCCTCCCCCACTCGCCCTATCAACATTTAGTCCTCCCTTTCAGTCACTGGGCGTGAAGGCCACCTGGCTCACCTTCCGGAGGACTAGCTCCGGCAGCTCCCCCTCCACACCCTCTGCTGTTCCATCTTTTAAAACAAAGCCCTCCCTCGACCCCACATTCCACGCCCCACAGCTGTGGCGTTTCTCTGCCCCCCTCCTCCACTGTCTACACTTCCTCCCTCCCATGCTCCTCCGACCAGGACGGTCTGGCCCCACCTCTCCATCCAGGCCAAGGTCAGAGACACCACGGGCCACGGGGCCCAGTGCAGTGGCCCTTCCTGTCCTCCCTTGTTCACTCGGCACCTCCAGCCCCTTCGTCCCCATCAGGAAGCCCCTTCCCTGGACCCCGCCTGGCTCGCTGGCCCCCCTCTCAGTACCTTCTCCCTCCGCCTTCATCCACACCCCCCCCAGTCTTCACAGCGATGCCTCGCAGTCAGACCTTCTTTATGCTCGCAATCCCAGGGCCGCACCTCCAGCCCCTCAGCATCTTCTGAGCTGTCAGACTTATCCCCACAGTCCCCCCGAAACCAAGCCTTCTGCTCACCCTGCCAGGGCCGAGCCTCCCTTGTCACTCCCTAGACCCCTCCAAGCCCCCAACTCCCAGCGACTCCCCGTGTCCACCCAATCGACTCCCCGTGTCCACCCAATCGTCGGTTCCTCACACAGCAGCCCAGGGAGCTTAGGAACATGTCGGCAGCCATCGCTCTACTTAAAGCTCATTTCAAAATCCGCGTCCTCACCATGGCCAAGTAGCAGGCCTGCCTCTCCCTGGCCTCCCCCCGTGCGGCCCTCCCCGTACAGGTCCTTCTGCCCCTGCACCTCGGCCAGGCAGCCAAGCAGGTCACCTCTGCGCTCCTCCACAGCCAGGCTGTGCCCTGCCTCAGGGCCTTTGAACCGGCTGTGCCCGCGCCTGGCCTTCCTCCTCCCTGCCTACCCGCCCCCCGAGAGCAGCCTTCCCTGACTCCCTTCACTCCTCACTTGACCTTAGCCACACTGGATCTGTCCTGTTTACGCCGGATCCCCGCCACCTGGCACCGTGCATGGCACGTGTGAATGCCGTGGGCTGAATCAGTGAGCGAGCGAGCTGAGACCTGGAGGTGGAGGACAGGTTTTCTAAGAGAACAGTCTTCGGGGCAGAGGGAACCGCATGTACCAAAGCCCTGAGGTAGGAGGGAGCCTGTGGGCGGAGACACGGGGAGGGATCTGGAACGGCTGGGCTGGAAACAAAGGCTCCCACGAGAGGCAGAGGGGGCGCTGGGCAGGCCAGCCCGGCCAGGCCGCTGCTGTGGTCCTTCCTGCTCCTCGTCCCACAGGCTGGGGCTCGCCACGCCCAGCGTCACGTTCACAGGCGGCACCGGCTTCTCTGCGCCTCAGTTTTCTCGTCTCTAGAACAGGGACACGCCAGCCCTCCTGGAGCCTGGGCTGGCTGCGCCTGAGCAGCTGGCGGCGAAAGCGCTGAGTCAGCGGTAAAATGCAGCACGCACCTCGGGGACAAGCACTCCCGCCTGGAGGGGTAAGACTCAAGGGAGCAAAACAAAACAAGACACAATTCGGGGGGATTTTTTTTCAACTTGGGGCACAGTGAGTAGAGGAGCTTTTTAAATTATCTGGGTCCCCATATTTGTCACCTTGCACAACTGTGACCAAAGACATCCCCCCTCTGAGGCCTTGGCCCCGCCCACGTGCGGGACTCCCAGCCGGCTGCACCCGGGGCCAGAGTCAATGCACCTGCTGTGACATGGAGACTGGGCAGCAGGGACCCAGACCGAGCCCACCGAGCCCACAGGCCCCGGGAGCTGAGGCCCTCAGTCTGGGTGTCCGGAGGTGGCTCAGGTCCCCTAGCCAACACCATCTGGCAGATGCCAGCACCCGCCTTTACAGAAGAAGCAGAGAAGCCTTGCCCAGCCACGGGCAGGCCTGGGCAGGATGCGGCCCAGCGCTCACTCTCTCCTGCCCCATCCCGCGCACCCCCACCCATGGCCTGAGTGACCATGGCCTGCACAGCCCCTCTCCAGCCAAGTCCAAAAGACCCCCCCCACACACTTTCTCAGAGACAACAGAGGAAGACAACCAGAGCTCCCAGCTCTGCCACCAGCGCTGGGCGCCAACCTTGGGGACACATGTCGGCCTGTCCCTCCAGCCCATGGTCCCCAAGCACGCACCCCTCGAGGTCAGCATGGGGGCACCCTGTCCTCAACCCCAGGTCTCGGCCGGGCTGATCGGAGGAGCTACACACACTGGTCTCTGACTCCCGAGGGAGGAGAAGACAACAGCGATTCTCACCCAGTGTCCTGGTCACCCCCACTTCCCGCCGGTGGCACCCAGGCCCGCCTCATGCGCCCCGGGAGAAGCGGGGCCCTTCGGCTGGACACGTGCCCCACACATTTATAACATCGTCCATCTCCTTTTGCCCGAAAGACAGATGCAGACTTAAAGCACAGTGAGTTTTATTTTTCTGATAAGAGATGTACAACACAGGTTTTAATTTTCTTTCTGTTTTGGAGGCGAGCGCATTTCACAGCTCAGTGAGACAGGTGCTGTAGAAAGGTGTTTGCAGTAAATTTTGATGGGGAGGCCTGACCCCAGACAAAGCTTCTGAGCTGGAGGAAGCAGGCTGCGCCAGAGCCATAAAGTGCAGCAGGCGAGCGGGAATTCAATGATGTGTTTTAAGAAGTCTTTGTGGCGCCCTGCAAGTCGCCGTTCAGAAAGGGGAGGGCAGGCCGGCGCGGAGGGGGCTCCTCTTCCGGAGAAGGCAGGTGGGCAGGGCTGGTAATGCCGGGGCCGGGCTCTGCGAACAGGGCAGCAGGGCCATTCATCACCCGGGCTCACGGCCCCCAGCAGCGGGGTCTTGTCAAAGCTCGAAGCCCCGTGGAGCTTTCCTGCCCCTCGCCTCCCCCGCACCTGGGATGTGCCAAGGCGACTTCCTCCGAAGACAGAGGGGAGAAGGCCCCCCACCCCCAGGTGTGCCTGGAAAACGTCCCAGCTCAGCAGTCGAATCAGATAAACCCTCTACTCTGGACGCGGCGCCACAGGAGGGACCGAGCCCCACCCGCCCCGCACAGCGCGCAGCTGGAACGCGAGTGCTTTCTTGAGCCCCCGGGGAGAAGAAACAGGACTCGGGACGTGCGGGTCAAGCTCCAGCCTCTGGCCACACGGCAGGGACAGGTGTCCTCCAGCTCAGCGTCTCCATGGCCAGAGCACAGCAGAGAGGAGACAAGCCCCGGGGGGCGGGGGGGCCGCTGGGGACCCTCCGTGCACCGTGTGGGCCGCTGTGTATACATGGTTCTGATGTCATCCCAGTGCAGCCTACAAAACCTGCAAGTCAGGTGTTGTTGGTCCTATTTCACAGATGAGGAAACTGAGGCTCGGGAAGCATGGGAGCAGGTGCTGGGGTGGCCCAGGTCTGATGTCACCAATGCCCGTTATCTTTCGCACACAGCTCTGCCCCCACTGCAGTCAGGAGGCCCCTCTCCTGGGGGCGGGGCCCTCCCGTGGTGACAGTCCCCAGATGCCCTCTGTGCCTGACCTTGAGTCCCTTCACACCCAACTGCCTCCCAGCACATCTGTTCCTACAATTTTCCGAGGAACAGGCACCACCTGAGGGGATCAGGAGGGGATTCATTTAGAGATAGTAACTCTGGCCAATGTCGTCAGATACTGCAGAGGTCTCCCCAAAAGACTGAACGTCTCCCCCTCAGGAAGACCCAGCCCGATGCTCCTCACTTACCTAGAGGGAGAATGGGCCCTGGGAAGCGGGCAGTTCCCTTGAGGGTAGAGAAGAGGAATCCCCAGAGCGAGGCAGAGCCGGCCACCTGTCCAGAGGACGCACTGGGCCATGCGTGGGGCTGGGCATCCTGCACGCGGCCCCAAGCAGGCAGGTAACGCTGCACAGACTGCAACCCGGAACAAGCGCCAGGGACGGGGCTCCTTGGTGGGTCGGTCCCCCAGGGGAAGCTTGCCCAGCCTGCCCCGGGCAGGGGGCTCGGCTTCCAAAATCATCCCACCAGCTCCCCAGTTAGAGAACGTGCGCTGCTGAACGAACCTAAGACTACAACTTGGCTTCCACATGGCTTCCCCACAGGGGCACCCGGGTTTCCACACCTCCTGCCATAATTCCCCACCTTGAGCCATACATCAACCTTCTGACCTATACATCAGTATCTTGTGAGTTTGGTTACTGTACACCAGGCTTTTTTAACTGCTTTTATTTTTTAAAAAATAGTTTATTGACTTTTAGAGAGAAAGGAAGGGAGGAAACATTGATATGAGAGCAAAACATTGATTGGCTGCCTCCTGCACGCCACCTACAGGGGATCGATCCGCAACCCAGGCATGTGCCCTGACAGGGAATCAAACCGGCAAACTTTTGGTACACAGGACGATGCCCAACCAACTGAGCCACACTGCCCAGGGCTGTGCACCACTCTTTAAGAGAGGGCCATCTCAGGCACAGATGGGCATTTGGAGGCCTGTGTAGGTATGTCCCCAAGAGAAGAGAGAACACATGTCCATCAAAGACATGTACGAGAATACTCAACACAGCTTCATTCCCAACACTGGCAACCCAGATGCCCATCAACAGGAGGACGGGCACTAACTGTGGTACATCCAGACCACGGAGCATCACACAGCGTGAAAAAAGCCAACTGTTGACACACCACTAATGAGGACGAATCGCAGATATGAAGTAACAGGCGCTGGCACACTGTATGCCTCTGTGCATATGAAGGTCAAGAGACTAAACCAGTGGTTCTCAACCTTCCTAATGCTGCAGCCCTTTAATACAGTTCCTCATGTTGTGGTGACCCCCAAATCCATTGTTACAAATTGAACATAATCAAAGCATAGTGATTAATCACAAAAACAATATGTAATTATGTATGTGTTTTCCGATGGTCTTAGGCAACCCCTGTGAAAGGGACGTTCGACAGGCAAAGGGGTCGCAACGCACAGGTTGAGAACCACTGGACTAAACGAACCGATAGAAGAATAACTAGCTTTAACCGGTATTGATTGGAAAAGGTCTCAAAGGAACCTTCTGGGGTGATGGCAATGTTCTACCTATCGATCAGCATGAGGGGCACAGCTGGATACAGGTATGCAGGCGCTGACGGTACAATGAAGGTCTGTGTACTTGGTCTACGTCACTGCAGCTCTGCCCCGTGGGGTCTTCAAGGACCAACGCTGGGACCCCAACCAGAGGCAGGTCCAGCTGAGGCAGCACCCCCAGTGTGGTGGTCTTAAACACAGGCCCCTAATTCTTTGATCCTCTTCCCTTCCAAAGGGGGACCCTAATTTCCCTCCCTTGGAATGTGGGCTGGACTCCATGACTTGACCTACGCCCTGGGATGAGGCAGAAGACATGCTGCTCAACTTGGAAAAGCAGGTCACGAGGAGGCACTGTGGCTTCTGGCTTCCGGCTGGGTCTCCTCTCGCTCCCCGTCTTGGATCACCTGCTCTGGGGGAAGCCGGCTGCCATGTTGTAGGGACACTCAGGCAGCTCTGTGGAGGCCCCATGGTGAAGAACTGAGGCCTCTAGCCAACAGCCATTTCCTGTGAGTGAGCCACCTGGGGACGGCTCACTCCAGGCCTCAGCAAGTCGCCAGGCCTCCCGAGAACCCTGAGCCAGAGCCACCCAGCTAAGCCACTCCCACGCCCTGACCATCAGAGAGGGAGATGCTTGCTGTTGAAGCCACTCACTGGTTACGCAGTAACAGGTACTAAAACACATGGAGGTCTCTGTGCTGCCATCTGACACCTGCTGGGGACTTGACACCTGGTGCTGGGGTACCTGGGACCAACTGCCCTCCTCCCATGCCCCGGACAGGGCACTGGAGCTCAGGCAGCCCCATCTGCTATAGTTTCTGACCTTTACCTGGCACTGTCCCATTGGATGACCAAATTCTCTACCAGTTTCCTCCCCGCAAAGTAGAAGCTCCGTGAGGACAGGGCCCTCCCTGTCTCACTCGTGGCTCCATCCCCAGCACCAAACAGTGCTGCACATAGCACTCAGTAAAAGTGGACTGCCTGAAGGAGTGGACATCCCAGCAGAGGGACAGAGACACCGTAGGGCCCCGGGAATCCCTAGCCTGTCAGCTTCATGAGATCTGGAAGTTTACAGGGGCACCAAGGAATGGGTGGTGGTAGGGAGCTGGATCCTAAAAACTGAGGCAGATCTGAGCCTGGTGCCTGGGCCCCTGGCCTCCCTAGCTCCTTCCTACCATCCTGGGTACCGTTACTGTCCCCTGACAGAGGAGAAGCCAGGCTCCCTGTGGGACAGTCCCCTGCCGGGGGACTTTGCCAGCCCCCTGCTCCCTGCCCTGATCGGTGTTCTGGGGCCAGCGCTGAGGACATAGAAGCACTCGTTGTGCTCACAGAGCACAGTCAAGTGCTTTCTGCGGGCGCTTTAAGATCCCAGCGCAGGCCAAGCGATTCCTGATGGGGGTAAATCATCTCAAACTCTACCTCCAATCCGGAGAGGACGCCCTCCCTATACCCCCAACCATGGCCGCCCAAGGCCTGCCTTCTCAGCCTCATTGGCCAAAACCCTCCACGGGCGGGCGCAGCCAATGAGCTGCGTTCCCTGCCCTTTTGAAAGGGGATCCAGCGGGCAATGGCCACCAGGGCCCAGGGAGCAGACCCTGAAGGGCAGGGGCAGCTGGAACTGGCATCTGGGCTATTTGGGGCTCTGCAGGTCAGGCTGCCTCCCTTCCTGGCTCTGTGCGGGAGGGGGGCGGGGACGGGGGCAGAGTCCAGCTCTGGGACTCCTGCCCGTCCTGTGGGGGTGATGTCGCAGTCCTCACAGACACAATGCCCCATCTCTGCCCTGCTCCCCAGTCACTCTGCTCTGTGTCCCCAGGAATGGGACAGGGACTGTTAACAAGTGGCAGGAGGCCAGGGATGAGGGCGAAAGGGCACCAGACCACGTGCCAAGAGAGGCAGGACTGACAGGGGAGGAGGTGGAGGGGGGACAGGCCTGCCCAGGGAAGCCACTCCTTGGAGTTATCTGATCCCACCAGGTGGGACACCAGTGGAGGGCGCTCCCCTCAGCCCATTCCCTGCCATTGTGCCCAACACGCCGCCACTTGAGGAGCCACACTATGCAAAACACGGGGAGCTCGGGAACCTGAGGTCAGCTCTGCCACCAGCTCCCAAGTGACCTTGGGCTATTCCGCTCAAGCACTGGGCCTCAGTTTCCCTCCTGCACAACGGAGCAAGGTGGTAGGTCCTGGAGGATCTCTGCGGGGACCTCTGGGGGTGCCGTGACCCATTCCAGTGGGGTTCGGCCACCTTCTTCGCTCCGCTCCTGACAGGGGACCTGGACCCGGTGGGGGTGAACTGGTTTGTGGGGCTGGGAACGCGGGGGGTGGGTGGAGGCGTGGTTGGGAACTGGGGAGTCCTGACCACGGTATAGGGGGCCTCCAACTTCCACCGGTCTCAGGAGGAAGAGTTGCTGGTGGGGTGCCGTCCAGCCGCGGAAGCCCACGTGGGGCGGCCCTCGCCCGAGTCCCCTCTGCTCACACTTACATTTTGCCTCCTTCCAGTCGGTGGAGGTGTTCAGGTCCACCTTCGCCGCCATGGCCAGGGGCGCCCAAGTGCGTACC
>NW_006296413.1:4615324-4626722 GCF_000327345.1 Myotis davidii | reverse complement strand
AACTCTGCCCGAACTCCGAGAACTGGGCATGGCCCCGCCATGCGGAACGTTTTGCTGCCAAGGGCCCCGGCTGGTCTCCCCGCGGGTCACCTCGGTCCCGCCCGCACCCTATCCCGCACCCAGTCTTCGGGAGGCCCGGTCGGGCTGCCCTTGGGGAGGTGACAAGTGACGCGAACAGGTACCGGTTCCGGTTCGGCGACTTTCCCCGTGCAGACGTGCCGCCTCCTCTCCGCCCCGGGGCGGGCAGATGAGCGGCCGGGACGGAATCTAGAGCAGCCCGGGAGGCAGGGGCACAGAGTAGGATTTGAAGGTCGGAAACTTGAGGGCCAAGGGAAGTTTTCCGGGGAAGAATTGGGGTGATTTTTTAAATATATATTTTTCCGAGTATTTTACAAAGACTATAAAGATGGATTTTTAACATACTTTTATGTCTTTCTATACTAATACTATTTGGTAAATATAATCATGAATATTTTTACAACCAGTTCCAGCTTTGCCCCCCTAGGGTACACTGGCCCCCATGCAACTTCCGGAGGTGTAACATAAACACAGCGTTCAGGTCGGGCTAGTTGCAGACCTGCCCGATGCGTAGGCCTCCTGCGCTGAGTGTGGCAATGACCCTGGACAGGGCTGGGTCAGGGGCACACATGCCAGCCGGAGGAGGGCATGATTAGCCTTGGGAGTGAGGGCAGAGAGGGGAGATCAAAAGTCAGGGGCCTGCGTGGCCCAGTGGACAGAGAGTCAGCCTGCGGACGGAAGAGTCCCGGTTTGATTCCCATCAGGGTGCATGCAGGAGGCAACCAATCGATGTGTTTCTCTCACATCAATATTTCTCTCTGTCCCTCGCTCTTCCACTCTCTCTAAAAATCAGTGGAAAAATATCCTCAGGTGAGGATTTAAATTAATTTTTTTTTTTTTTAAGTCAGGGGCCAGGAAGGAAGGTCCAAGGGCCTGCAACATTCCAGGACCACCAGCAAGGCCTGTGCCCTCCCCCAGAAAGGCCAGTGAGATGAGTTCAGCATGTGGTACTCCGGCCTCCGTGCCCAAGGTCACCTCTCCACTGGCCACTTCCCTAAGAACTTAGCAGTGCAAGGAGGGCCTTGCCACCTGCACCCGGTACAGCAGCCGTGTAAGGGCACTAGCTCGCTGACCATTCGCTCCACCTGCACTGACCCACCATGTGCTCCCACCGCCCGGGAGGCAGCTCTGCCCCACGGCACCGACAGGCAGCCAAGACCGGCCCCAGCTCAGCACAGCTTGCGAGGGTTGAGCCCGGGCTTCCGTCCAGGGTTTTTGGTTCTCATCTGTGGTCTGGAAAGCGTTGCACAGATGTCACTGATTCGGTAAATGATGTGGGTGACCCTGCGTATTAGTTTTCTGTTGCTGCCGTAACTAATTTTTGCACATTGAGTAGCTTAAACAACGCAACGTGATCTTAAAACTCTGTAGGATAGAAGCCTGACATGGGTCTCCCTGGGCTGACATCAAGGTGGCAGTCAGCAGGGCTGTGTTCCTTCCTGGGAAGTTGCCTTTCCCAGCTTCCAGAGACCACCCACATTCCTCGGCCTGTCTGGCGGCGGTGCGCCTCTGGCCATTCTCCCAGGGCGGCCTTTCCCTCTGTCTCACTTTTGCTTACCTGGTTCATTTTCCAGGACGTGTGTGATTACCTGGGGCCCACCGGGATAACCCACGACAATCTTCCTATCGAAAGCCTGCCGAGTTCCACCTGCAGCCTTCCCTTCTCTTTGCAGTCATCCCGATATGCCACGGTGATGGGTTTGAACTCTGCCCAGGGCACATCAAGAATCAACCAATGAATAAGTGGAACAACAAATCAATGTCTCTCTCCCTTCTCCTCTCTCTCTAAAATCAATTTTAAAAATTAAATCAAATAGCCCTAGCCAGTTTGGCTCAGTGGATAGAGGATTGGCCTGAGGACTGAAGGGTCCCGGGTTCGATTCCAGTGAAGGGCACATACATCGGTTGCAGGCTCCTTCTTCGGCCCTGGTCCCAGAGCACGTGCAGAGGCAACCAATTAATACATATCTCTCGCACATCGATGTTTCTCTCTGTGTGTCTCTCCTCTCTCTTCCACTCTCTAAAAAATCAGTGAAAAAAATATCCTCGGGTGAAGATTAACAACAACAGCAAATTAAATGAAATTAAAAAGCAAGCCATGGATCAGGACTTGGTTTGTGATTTCAGTTGAGAGGCCTGGCCACACACCTGCGTTGATGTGGATGGAAGCATGATTCCCCCTGGACCTCGCCTCAGAGTTTCAGCTGGACCTTATGGAAAAGGTAAAATTTTGCCGGGTACCAAAGGTGTGTGTGGAGCAGCGGTTCTCAACCTGTGGGTCGTGACCCTTTGGGGGTCAAACGACCCTTTCACAGGGTCGCCTAAGACCATCAGAAAACACATATATAATTACATACTGTTTTTGTGATTAATCACTATGCTTTAATTATGTTCAATTTGTGTGTTTTTTTTGTTTTGTTTTTAAATATATTTTATTGATTTTTTTACAGAGAGGAAGGGAGAAGGAGAGGAATAGAGAGAAACATCGATTCAGCTGCTTCCTGCACACTCCCTACTGGGGATGTGCCCACAACCAAGGTACATGCCCTTGACCGGCATCGAACCTGGGACCCTTCAGTCCGCAGGCCGACACTCTATCCACTTAGCCAAACTGGTCAGGGCTAATTTGTAACAATGAAAAGACATCCTGCATATCAGATATTTACATGACGATTCATAACAGTAGCAAAATTGCAGTTATGAAGTAGCAACGAAAATAATTTTATGGTTGGGGGTCACCACAACATGAGGAACTGTATTAAAGGGTCAAGGCATTAGGAAGGTTGAGAACCACCTGTGTGGAAGGAAGGTTATTTCAGGCCAAGGGACCCACAGAAACACAGGCATGGAAGTGTGTGGAACGCCAAATTTTCCAGTGGGAATGTAGCACCAGGCATTGGCAGTTGAGGAATTTTAATATTGGAGAGGAGGGGCTTTTGTGCAGAGAAAAAGCTACTTACTGTTGCTCCTGTTAAAATTACTACTGTTTATTAAACTTATAAATTAAGAAAAGAACTAGTTTTTCTTACACATGCAAATACAACTTGCAAATCTAGTCTTCTATTTATAAATCTACTAATGTTTGTATAAAAATAAGAACAACTACTTCCATTTATTCTTTGATAAATATTTAATTAACTCACAGGTTCAATAGATTAAATTCTAAAAATGAATGCCAATTATAAACTTAGGTAATTAAATTCCCTAATAGATTTAAACTACATTGTACAGAGTTGAAATAGCTATTCCTCTCAAGCACCTCAAAATCTTAACAGAAAAGCCCTAGCCGGTTTGGCTCAGTGGATAGAGCATCATCGCCCTGCGGACTGAAGGGTCTCGGGTTCGATTCTGGCCAAGGGCACATGCCTAGGTTGTGGGCTTGATCCCCAGTAGGGAGCGTGCAGGAGGCAGCCACTCAGTGATTCTCTCTTATCATTGATGTTTGTATCTCTCTCTTCCTCTCCCTTCCTCTCTGAAATCAATAAAAAATATATATTTTTAAATCTTAACAGAAGAGACACATCTAACAAACATTTTTTTCTTTTTTGTTCTTTTTTTCCTTTACAAATAGAGAATGGGTGGAGGACTGAGGGTGCCCTCCCAAGCTAAGCCTGAATTTTTCTAACCAGTTAAACAATTCTTATCCCCTAATAGATTAAACTTATAAATACGGTAAATCAGTTCTCTTAATGCTGTTTATGAACTTGGGTCCTTTTATTATTTTTTTTATTTTTGTTAATCCTCATCCAAGAATATTTTTCCCATTGATTTTTAGAGAGAGTGGGAGGGGGCTGGGCGGGGAGAGAGAAACATCATGTGAGAGAGACACATTGATTGGTTGCCTCCTACAGGTGCCTGACCAGAGCCCCTGGCTGAACGTGCAACCCAGGTACATGCCTTTGACTGGGAATCGAACCCGAGACCCTTCCAGTGCACGGATCGACACTCTAACCACTGAGACACTGGCCAGGGCTGAACGTGGGTCCTTCTATATTGTTTAAGTTATCTATTGCTATGTATTAAACTGAAAAGTTACTGGTTTAAGTACCAACCAGGATGCTGGGTCAGCAGCTGGGCTGGGATAAGCCGGAAGGTTCATCTGCTGGTCTTGCCTGCATCACTCCCAGGATTGCCGTCATCTGACCACCCAGCTGGGCCTGGGGGCCCAGGATGGCCTCTCTCACTGACTGGCAGCTGATGCTGGTTGTCAGCAAGGCCCCCCAGGCCCGCGCTGTGTGGTCTCTTACCCTCCAGTGGGCTAGACTGGGCTCTCCATGGCGTCATGGTCTCCATGGCCCTGCTCCAAGAGGGTGACACCAGGGGCTGCAGTGCCCCTGAGGCCTAACTCTCAGGCAGTGGTTCTCAACCTTCTGGCCCTTTAAATACAGTTCCTCATGCTGTGACCCAACCATAAAATTATTTTCGTGGCTACTTCATCACTGTCATGTTGCTACTGTTATGAACCGTCATGTAAATATCTGATATGCAGGATGGTCTTAGGCGACCCCTGTGAAAGGGTCGTTCGACCGCCAAAGGGGTCACGACCCACAGGTTGAGAACCGCTGCTCTAAGGTCACACTATGTTACCGCCATCACATCCTGTTGGTCAATGCAGGTTGCAAGGCCAGCCTATATTTGAGGGACTGGAGAGAGATATAGACTCCACCTCTTAATGGGAGGTGCAGCCAGTCCCCTTGCAAAGGGTGGGCATCGAGGGGCAGGAGGAGTTACTACAGCCATCACTGCAGGCAGCCTACTACTCACACCCTCTAATTAAAGTCACAGACCACACAGGGCAGAGGGACTGCACATGGCGGTGAACAAATCGTAGGCCCTGCCCAGAGTCTAACCTGGGAGACAGCTGGTCAACAAGTGAACAAGTGCAAGTCAGTTCAGGCGGCGCTGAGAGCTGCCCAGAGAATGAGTCCAAAGAGCAGGAAAAGGCTCAGCTAAGAGCTGCTAGATTCTTCCGCTCCATACGGCCTCAGCTCCGGTGGCTCAGTGGTGACTGGGTGGGGCTGGAGGGTCCAAGACAGCTTCCCTCACACACCTGGGCTGGGATGGTGAACAGCTGGGCTGTCCACGTGGCAGCTTGGGCTTCCTTGAACCATGGCTACCTCGGGACAGTCAGACTTCTTACATGGCAACACAGGGCTCCAAGAGTGAGTGTCTCAAAAGATGGGAAGTGTACGCTGCCAGTGTAATAAGGCTTGGAAACGGGCACAGTAACACTATCCCTGTGTTCTATTGGTCAGCATAGTCCCAGGGCCCACCAAGTTCAAGGGGAGGGGACAAACTCCCCCACCACACACACCTTTCAGTGGGTGGGGTGTCACTGAGTTTGCACCATCTTTCATCTTCTGCAGTGCCCCTGACCAGCCTTCTCCTGGTACTGGGTGTCATCTTATGCACTGTAGATAGATAGATAGATAGATAGATAGATAGATATGTAATTTCAGAGAGGGAGAGAGAGAAACATCCATGATGAGAGAGAATCATTGACTGGCTGCCTCCTGCACCACCCACACTGAGGTTGGAGCCCACAACCTGGTATGTGTCCTGACTGAGAATCGAACCATGACCTTCTGGTTCATAGGTCAATGCTCAACCACTGAACCGGGCTGCACTGCGGTCAATTTAAACCTGCTTGTCATGTAGCAGGTTTCAGTCTCAAGCCTCAAGCAAGCTCAGGTGTGCAAGAAATACATTTAACATTTCCCAACCTCAGTTCTGTTTATAGTTGGAGCCAAATAATTTGGGGAGCCATCTGGCACATTCCAAGCTGTTCAGCAGCATCCCTGGCCTCGGTAGCCCACCCACCCTCCAAGTTATGACAAAAAAAAAGTCTCTCTGCCGAAACCGGTTTGGCTCAGTGGATAGAGCGTTGGCCTGCGGACTGAAAGGTCCCAGGTTCGATTCCGGTCAAGGGCATGTACCTGGGTTGCGGGCACATCCCCAGTGGGAGATGTGCAGGAGGCAGCTGATCGATGTTTCTCTCTCATCGATGTTTCTAACTATCTCTCTCCCTTCCTCTCTGTAAAAAATCAATAAAATATATAAAAAAGAAAAAATTTTTTAAAAAAAGTCTCTGGACATTGCAAAGTGTCCCCTGTGGGCAAAGTCACCCCTGGTTGAGAACCACTGCCTTGGGACCCACTCATTCTGACCCCAAGCCCCCATCCTACCCAGCAGTCAGGATATTTTATCTCAGTTATGACTGGGGCCCCTTCTCTGTCCAGGGGGGCAAGAGTGTGTGATGCCGTTAACCTTGGCAGGAGCACTGGTCCACTGTCTATCATGGCTGTCGTCAGTGTCCTCACTGGGCTCAACTTGGCTGTCACCTGTGTACAGCAGCTCTCCTCTCATCCTCCATCCCAACTCGCATCTCTCAGGATCGGCCTGAGAGCCAGGCTGGGGATTCCCTCAGACTCTGACCCCCCCGCCCCAACTCAGGGAGCCAACACTCCTCTCCCTCCTGTTCCCAGTCACAGCTAGGAGATGGCTGGGGAGCTGCGAAGGGGTCTGTGTCCAGCTGGCAGTGTTTGCTGATGAACTGAACGTGGCTGTGACAGACAGGAGTCAAGGACGCCTCCAAAGTTTCCAGCCTGAACGCGTCCAAGAATGGTGAGGCCACTGATGAGAGGGGCGTCAAGGGAAGAGCAGCTTGGGGGAGAACGTCAGGAGCTCCGACTTGGACCCATTGGGAAGTCCATTGGCCTACCCGGTGAGACAGCGAGGAGGCATCTGGGGGGACAGCCTGGAACTTGGGTGCAAGATCTGAGCGGAAGATGGAAGTGTGGGAGTCATCGAGACGGTATTTATAGCCACGAGGCTGCCTGAGGTCACTCCGGGAGGCAGGGTGGATGGCGAGGTCCCAGGCTGGGCTCTGGGGCTCTCTGAATAATTTATTGGATAATAATTACCGCCGTTTTATTCCTTGAAGCATCTGGCATGTTGCCTGGCTCTCCATAGAAGTTCGCCGAATTGAGCAGAACTCTATGGCACTTCATTTCCCACACGTTTTCCCTGCTAGTCAGGGCTCCCATGCTATCTTAGCGGGAGAGCTGGAAGTTAGAATCATTCAGTTAAATGGGAAATGAGATATTCTTTAGGAATTTCTCAGAATCGGAAGGGAACTTTGCCCTCAAATTCCCACTCCAATAGTGAAAGTTCTTGTAAAGACAAAAATTCCATGTGCTGCAGACCCCAGAAGTCAGAGCTGCAAGCCTCCCCTCACCTCCGCGCCTTAACCCCACGCTCAGCTCCCTGAGGTCCAGATGTTTTATTTTTCCTGATCTTGGGAGAACTTGGCCGCACGCATGGAGCCCTGCGGTCTGTCCTTCGCTCAGGACGCCCAGGATGCCCGCGTGGACAAACACTGCCCTCGCCACCTTGCTCCCCGCCGGGAGAGCGGCAGCACTGGAATAGCAGCATGAATCACTTGAACCGTGACGCCCAGGACGCCTTCTGTGGAGCTGCTGCTGGTGTCCGGGGAGCTGGGGAAGGGGACCCTGCCCCCTGCCCACCCAGGGGCTCCGAGTTCGCCAACTGGAGAAGCCGGGTCGGTGGGAATGATGAGAGCGAACATCTCTCACTGTTCAGACGTGGCTTTACCATGACACTGATTCAGCTTAAGCTTCAGGGTCTCCCGTCTGCATCCTCCTGCAACGCCATACCTCGTGTTTTAATTTGCATTTTTTTCTGGAAGAAGGCTCTCACATTTTTATAATTGTCAGGTCTGACAGGACTTGAGTTTGGGTTATTTTGTTTAATCCTCATAGCAACGTTGGGAAGTCACTGGCACCTCATCATCCCTTTACGGACAAGGTCACAGAGCATAGGAAAGCCATCTTTGGGTCCCTTGAAAATTCCACACTTGTTCAGCCCTGCACCCTCCGTTACCCTTCCTGGCACCCCGTCCCTGGCTGGCTTCTCCTCCCCGCAGGTCTCAGGGGCCTTCACTATGTACCCACCTTTAGGGGCCCCTTCCTTTCCTGCCTCCCTGGTTATTCTCTGTCCCTTACCATTTGCTTTCCTTATAAGTCTAGAGTTATCTTCATCTGTGCATTTATTTATAAATATATATATATATTTATTTTACTGATTTCAGAGAGGAAGGGGAAAGGGAGATAGAAACATCAATGGTGAGAATCATTGATTGGCTGCCTCCTACATGCCCCCTACTAGGATTGAGCCTGACACCAGGGCATGTGCCCCGACCATAAACCGAACCGTGACCTCCTGGTTCATATGTGGATGCTCAGCCACTGAGCCACACCGGCCGGGCTGTGCGTTTATTTTTCTGTAACAAGTGCAGATAGTGCTTACCCTGTCATCAGGCACTGTCCCACTTGCTTTACAAATATCAGATCGTTTCATCCTCACAACTAATCTGACATTGAAACTTTCTCATCCCCGTTTTTAAATGAAAGAAACTGAAACACAGAGAGGTCAAGTAGGTTGCTTAAAGTCACACAGCTGATGAGTTTATCATCTGACTCTCCCATTAGAAGACAAGAGCCATGTAAGCAGAAGTTGCGCCTGTGGGCTGCCTTTTCTCATGCTGAGCCCCTGCACGCAGAGCGCCACACGTAGTAGGACTGTATAAAAACACGTGTCCAGGTCACACAGAGAGGAACAGGAAAGACGCCTGGAGACAGGCTGTGGGGAGCTGATGGAGGGCTTGGAAAGGCCGCCAGACAGGAAGGGCTGGTCTAAGGAACAGCAGTGGGATTAGCAGGAGTGTGGTCTGAAGAAAGTGCCAAGAAGAAAGGAAAGGTCTTGTTGGCAAATTTAGCAGAAGAATGAGAGAGCAGGCCAAAAGCCTTAGACTCTAGCAGGCCAAAGGCTTAGAGCCATCCCTGTCTCCTCCTTCCTTCACGCTCTGCCTCCAATGCATCACTAGGTCCTGGTGGCTTGGCAAAGTGCATCTGAATACCATTCTCAGCCCTCCTTTGCTCCCACCCTGGCCCGGCCGCCACCACAGCTCTCCCAGCCTCCCCCTTGCCCTCTTCATCTGCACAGCAGCTACAGGGAGCTGATGAAATGAAATGGATTGTGTTCCTCCTCTGCTCAGAATCTGCCAGCATGTCCCACCATGAACACAAAGGCCTCCCACCTGCAGGATCTGGCTCCGCCTGCCTCTTCCCTGCTGCCTCCATTCTGGCCACCCCAGGACCTCTGCACGGCTGTTCCCTCTGACTGCGAAGTTCTTCCCCAGACTTCTAATCATCTCACTTCCCTGTGTCTTTTCTCAAACGTTAGCTTCTCACTGAGGTTTGCCCTGGCCCCTCATCCAGCGCTCCTGGCACCCTGTCCCCGACATGTTTCTCTATTGCGCCTGTGCAGGTACCCTACATAAACTTTTAGGTTTGTCTCCTTCACTAACAAACACCATGAAAATGGACTTCTGTCCGTTTTGTTCACTGCACTTCTGGCAACGCCCACAATTACACCTGACACATAACAGGGCATTCGATGTCTGATGGATTGATGAATGCCACTGTGCCAGACACTGCAATGCAGCTGGGACCCAGGATAAAGGAAAACAAACACAAAGCCCTTCTCCATCTCACGGACTGTGGTGCTACCTCCCAGGCACTGATCTGTGACGGGGACACGTCGGTGGCCCAGGGTGCTGAGAAAGCCGGGAACAGGTGAACAGAAATCAGTGTGTTTGTTTGGGGCCAGTTGCCATGGAACCTTGACGGCCCATCTCAACCAGAGAGACACGAGGTAAACCGGCAGAGCTGGTGGCCGAGGGAGCAGCTCGGAGGCGGGCCCAGCGCCCAGGAGCCCACCTAGTTCGGGGAAGGAGGGGTCGTGTGGCTGGAGGTCTCTGCTGAAGGTGGCGGACAGGAAAAGGTGGGAAACGCAGGCCTGCTAAGTTAGACGGCCCTGAGCCCGATCTGAAGCCGCCCAGAGTTCAGCGAGGGAGGGAGGTGGCTGCCACGTGAATCTGCGGTGACTTTGGCCGCAATGTCAAGCCAGCCGGGCGGTCAGGCTGTTGGCATAAAGGACACGTGCCACCCTGGGAATGGATGGCATTAGCCAAAAAGAACGGCGATCCAGCCGGACCCAGGTCCCCTCTCCAGGCCCCAGCGGCTCCTCTGTTCCATGGACTCCGCACAGGCCCAGGTGCAAAAGCAGCAGTGAGAGTCCGCAGGCCCATCCTTCCCGCTCCGAGCCCTTCCTGTCGCTCTCATGGTGCCCGCTCTGCCTCTGGCACGTGGGCTGCGGCTTAGGGCGCTCCCGGCCGCCCCCACTTGGAAGTGGTCAAGCTCCACGCCGCGGTCTGTTTCCTTCGCCCCTTTACGTACAAACCATGGACGTGGGGTGGCCCCTTCCAGTAAGTCTACACGCTGCACAGGAAGCCCTGGCCCTAGATGACCGACCCTTTACCCCCGAGGTTAGGAGGGTCTCCACGGAGGGGACTCGGCCGCCACCGGCCCCGCCGGCGTGAGAGCCCGGGTCTGTCCTCCCCCGGCCCAGCCTTTCCCGCCGCGCTGTCTTTTTGAACATTCAGACCCGAACAGCTGGGCTCCGGGTAGAGGCCGCCCCTGACGGTCACCCTCACCACTGGGACCCCCGAGAGCCCGAAACGGGCGAGAGACTGGGGCTCTCTGCGCTGGGGACGCGCGAGTCATCGGCCCGGCCGCAGCAGCCGGAGGCGGGAAGCGGCCCGGAAGCCCGGTGTCCCCCACGGCCCTCCGGCTGCCGAAGCCACCGCGGCAAAGGAGGGCTATCGCTACGGGGCTCCCTTAGAATGGCAGCGGTGAGGACCTATCAGCGCAAAGTGCTGGCAACTCTCCGCCCAATTGAATTTTTTTTTCCCTTCTGAAGGCGTTTCTGTCATGAAGTCTGTCAGCCCAATGGGAAATGTGGAAATTTCCAGAAAGAACAGGACCAATGGGCGCGGCCAGCGCGGCCACGATTAGCGGAGCAAGTAACCAATCGCTGTCACAGATTTCTGACTCGCCCTCCAATCGGGCAGTCTACGGTGGGCGGGGCCTGTTTGGGAGCGCCCAATCCCGAGGTACCTTGGAGGCAGGGCCAAGGGGATTACTCCCTGCTGTCCAATGAAAGAGAAGCGGAGGTGATGGGCTAGGCTTTAAGCCAATAGTAAAGAAGCATAGAAAGCCCTTAGAGGAGCGTGACCAGTGAGCAGACGAGGAAGGGGCGGGATCCGGGGGTCCCGGCAGCTTCTAGTAGGTTCCAGAAGGCGGCGCGTGCGGTTGGGAACGCGGAGCCGACGGAGTCGATTCTACCGGGTTCCGGACTGGGCTATGGAGCAGGTGAAGAAGGAGGGGCAGGCTGAGGC
>NW_006296413.1:4596387-4615199 GCF_000327345.1 Myotis davidii | reverse complement strand
TGGGCTAAGCGTGGGGTGGGAGGGTAGAGCCCGGGCTCCGGGAGGGATGGAGGCGGGCGAGGGGTCGGGTCCACATCGGGGAACTCGGCTTCTGGGGGATGGACGAGAGGATGCCGACCACGGGGCCCCCCAGGACTTGGCCACAGTTAACTTGGGGACATGCAGGCAGCGGGAACGGACACGCTGGAAGGAGCTGAGGGGCTCAGTGGCCATTTGGGGGAAATAAGCCGCTTTTCTGTGTCTGAAACCCGGGTGGGAGAGTGAGGAGTGAAGGTATGACGAGCAGCAGGCCGACTTCTCCGCCCGATGCAGCGAAGGGGAGGGAGCCGCAAAAGTCCTTGGAGCGAATGCGTCCCCGCCAGGCTTTCACACACATGTGCGGCCCTCCCCCTCCTCGCCTTTTTTTTTTTCCCCCTTGTGTGTGTGATTCTAGAGTAACCGAGGACAGACAGCTCTGAAAGGTCGGTTTCTAATTACACGGGGAGGAGGGCGTCGCTGTGAAAATTTAGGTTCTGTGGATGAGCAGCACCAAGTCAGTCCTTGGCCTCTCTGCTCAGCGTTGGGGGGCGGGGGGCGGGTTGGAGCTGGGGGCGCCCAGTGTCTTCGTTACATCCCCGGTGGCTTGAAGGTTGTGAAAGGCCCACAGAGGTGACGTTCCCTCGGAAGCTGTCACTGAGCCGCAGTGATGGATCCGGAGGGGGACATGGCTCGTATTTTTGGTGCGATCGTCGGAGCTGAACCTTTTCCTGCAGGATAGCCGTGGTCCCTTCGGTCACATCTCGGGTCTCTTTGCTCAATTAAAGCGGAATATTAAAGCGGAATGGAGACGTTTAACTTTGTTCACCCTGGTGGTGATTAAATTCTGTCTGGGAATAAGTAGGCTGTGGTATAGACAAGCGGTTTCTGGAATGAGAAACACATCATTCTGTTAAATTTTAAAAAGTTTTCGTTACCCTGCGTTTACCAAAGTAAAATGAATTTTGCGGTGGGGGGGGGAATAAAATCACTGCCATTTACAGAAGAAGTCTGTGTACAGATAGATGTAAATGAATGTCTGACTAAATGTGGGATTACAAATTTACCCTGGCAATTGTGCAAATGACCTGGCCTTTTTTTTTTTTTTTTTTAGTATTTTTTTTAATGTGTTTATTGATTTCAGAGAGGAAAGAAGAGGGAGAGAGAGAGAGAAACATCCATGATGAGAGAGAATCATGGATTGGCTGCCTCCTGCAAGTCCCCCACCGGGGATCGAACCCACAACCCGGGCATGTGCCCTTGGCCAGAATTGAACCTGGGCCCTTTCAGTTCGCAGGGCGACGCTCTATCCACTGAGCCAAACCGGCTAGGGCAGGATGTTCTTTTTTTATTGGCATGTGCCCTGACCAGGGATCAAACCCACAACCTTGGCATATTGGGATGATGCTCTAACCAACTGAGCTACCCAGCCAGGGCTTGACCTGGCATTTTAGTTTCAGGTGTTGTTAGAAACTGTTGTCTGGCTTGACTCAGTGGGTGAGCGAGGACCCAAGAACCAGGAGGCCGCTTCCATTCCCGGTCAGGGCACATCCCCGGTTGCAGGCTCTATACCCGGTGTGGGTGTGCAGGAGGCAGCCAATCAATTCTCTCTCATCATTGATGTTTCTCTCTCTCTCCCTTCTCTCTGAAATCAATAAAAATGTTTGTTTGTTTTTAAATAAAATTTATTGTCCTAAACCCATTCCTGAAAATAAATGTGACTTCTCCACCTTTTGTTTTCATTTTCAACTTTGAGATTCACATATCAATTTTAGGGAAATTTGAGTGTCCAAATTTGTATTAAGTAAATATAGTACCTTTCAAATAAAATCTAGTGATACTCTTTTTACATTTAACCCAGTACATACATACAGCCATTTAATGCATTTAACAAAACAGCACTTAATGTTATGTGGGCTACATGCTGGTATTTTCTGTTCCACTTGATCTTTTCAGGTGCTGATCATGACCTATACATTTTATTTGCTGACTGACAGTACAGCACTCCATTTGGAAAATGATGGTGTGTAGAACAGGCAGTAACTCCATCAAGCTGCTCCTAGCTACTTGTTACTAGTTGAGTTGAGGTTTAACTTTTGGCCTCCATCCTGGGTTCTAAGATTTTTATCCCTTGTTTGCTTAAATTTGGTGGCCTCCTGCCTGTTTTCACTTTGAGGTTCTCTCTAAATTCCTTCTGATGGAGGTTCCCAACTGGTGTGCCTCAGAGTTCCAAAATCATTTCCCTTCGCAGAATTCTTCGTTGCATCAGTATGCTGGGTCATGGGTGGATGGCAGGTAAAAAGAAAGAATGACGTCGTAACGAAGGACAGCTTTAGCTTAGTGGGTGTGTTTGTCTTTAAGGGGCGGCCCTCCCTTTCTTGTAGGAGAAGCCCCTTTCCTTCGGCCCCTGCTCTGAAAGCCAAGGCCCACTCACTTTTTCAAACCTTTAATGTACTTCTTTGCTTCCATTCTGAATGTGCGAGAGGACGGGGATTCAACCACCAGCCATGTTTTTATCCTCTTAATATATTAATATTTAAGCATGGCAAAACCTGGTTGGGGGGTGGAGCTGGCTTTACCTATTAAAGAACAAAGCATCGATCTACCATGTTGTGATCGGTTACCACATGTAAATGGAAATGTGTAGATTTTTCTCTGATCATGGGGAGCATCTCAGTGCTCCTGGAGAAGCCTCCTAAAGCCTTAGTGCCCTCTCGCTCCACTTCCTTCCTAATGGCCTCTTCCTGTGCGGAGTGACCGGGTCTGTGCTCAGTTTATGGTTGGGACTCTTTGGAAATCTATGCAACTGAATTTATTTTTGCGTGACAGGAACTCATGAGTATGCCCTAGAGTGGCTTCATCAGCTCGAAGTAGAGACTCAGAAGAGTGGCCAGAGTTCTTAATCCACATGGGAGCTAGTGGAGAGCAATGTGTCGGGCTTCTGCCTGGTTATTTTTTCCTTGCTGGGAAGTATAAATGAATTGATCTATGATTTCTCTCTTCTGATCCGTAAAGTAACCCTTTGTTTGTAACTGCAGCAAAGAATGAGCAGCACCTAAGTGTTGGGACTAAATAAACGTATTGTGGCTCCCTTTCTCCTCAGGTAAATGAGCTCAAAGAGAAGGGCAATAAGGCCCTGAGTGCCGGCAACATCAACGATGCGTTACAGTGCTATTCCGAAGCAATCAAGCTAGATCCCCACAACCACGTTCTCTACAGCAACCGCTCGGCAGCCTACGCCAAGAAAGGCGACTACCAGAAGGCCTACGAAGATGGTTGCAAAACTGTTGACTTAAAGCCTGACTGGGGCAAGGTAAGCTGTGGTTGGGTGGGGGTTCTTTGGGCTTCCCAGAAATGCCCTTTGGTGTGCAGTTCTTAAGTATCGTGCCCTCCTGACCTGGCTCAGTGCCTAGCCCAATAGACTAGTATAGTAGTTTGTTACCCATTTAAAGTATATTCCTCAGAGTAATAGCATATTTCATCACATCTGAGGTACTATGAATTGTTAAGACATGTCTTTTTTTTTTTTAACTACTGGGAAAGAAAATGCTGCCTAAGAAACTGGCAACACTGGACTATAAGATGAATTGGGCCCTAACAGGTTTGGTTCAGTGGATAGAGCATCAGCCTCAGACTGAAGAAGGGTTTCAGGTTCGATTCCGGTCAAGGGCATGTACTTTGATTGCAGGCTCGATCCCCAACAGGGGGCGTGCAGGAAGCAACTGATCGATGTTTCTCTCTCATCGATGTTTCTAACTCTCTATCCCTCTCCCTTCCTCTCTGTAAAAATTAATAAGATATATATATTTTTTAAAAAGATGAATTGGGGTGGGTAGGGTGTGCCTCTTTGATAGTTGGCTGGATTCTTGAAGTGTCCATCATGGCGTTATATCCTGCTCCTCTTCCTGGTTTTGGTTTTTGTTTGTTTTTTGCCTTCACATGAATGCCCATTTTGTTCCATGAAATGTAAAATAGATTCATAGATTCTTTTGAGTTCGCCTTCTGGATTTACCTCTTTTTTTTTTCTTTCTTTTTTTTTTTTAATATATTTTATTGATTTTTTACAGAGAGGAAGGGAGAGACACAGAGAGCCAGAAACATCGATGAGAGAGAAACATCGATCAGCTGCCTCCTGCACATCCCCCACTGGGGGTGTGCCCGCAACCCAGGCACATGCCCCCGACCGGAACCGAACCTGGGACCCTTCAGTCCGCAGGCCGACGCTCTATCCACTGAGCCAAACCGGTTTCGGCCTGGATTTACCTCTTAAGTATCCTTTACAGTCTTGCATCTCTCTTTTGTTTGTTTGCTTTTTTGTGGTGCACTTTTTTTTTAATATATATTGATTTCAGAGAGGAAGGGAGAAGGAGAGAGAGATAGAAACATCAATGATGAGAGAGAATCATTGATCAGTGCCTCCTACAAGCCCAACACTGGGGATCTAGCTCACAACCTGGGCATGTGTCCCGACAGAATTGAACTGTGACCTCCTGGTTAATAGGTCGATGCTCAACCACTGAACCATGTCGACTGGGCTGGTCATGCATCTTCCTTTTTTTTAATCCTCTTAGAGGATATCTTTCCATTGATTTTTACAGAGAGTAAGCGAGAGGGTGGAAGAGAGAGGAAAGACAGAGAGAAATACTGATGTGGGAGAAACGTATCGATTGGTTGCCTCCTGAACGGACCCTGACCAGGGCCCAGGCTGGGGAGAAGCCTGCAACTGAGGCATGTGCCCTTGTTCCACAAGCGGATGCTCTATCCATTGAGCCAAACAGACTAAGGCTGGTCTTGCATCTCTTAACCGGGATACATTCCGGGAACTAAGTCATTAACTGATTTCATTGTTGTGCAAGCATCATAGTGCACCTACACAAACTTAGACGGTCGAACCTGCACAGCTAGGCTGTACGGTCTAGCACTCCTAGGCTGCAAACCTCCTGTACTGAATACTATAGGCAACGGTAACAGAATGGAAAAGATAAAAAATGGTGCACCTGTACAGGGCATTTCCCACAAATGGAGCCTGCAGGACTGGAAGTTGCTCTGGGTGAGTCAGTGCAGGAGGGTGAATGGATGTGAAGACCTAGGACCTACTGTACACTACTGTAGACTTTATAAACTCTGTACACTTAGGCTACACTCAGTTTACTTAAGAAATAGCAAAGCATTGCCCTACCGCTTTAGAATGACTACAATGTCACTAGGTGATAGGAATTTTTTAGCCTTACTATAATCTTAGGAGACCACTGTCATAGATGCAGTTCGTCATTACCCATAGTGTTTTTGTGTGGCCCGTTACTGAATTTTGTGTCTGTCTGTGCTGATCTAAGGGCTATTCTCGAAAAGCGGCAGCTCTTGAGTTCTTGAACCGATTTGAAGAAGCCAAGCAAACCTATGAGGAGGGCTTAAAGCATGAAGCAAACAATCCCCAGCTCAGAGAGGGTTTACAGAACATGGAGGCCCGGTTGGCAGGTGAGCGCCATGCGCACTGTCCTTTTCCCTTTTCCAGTCATTATCCTTAAAGTGGGATTGATTTTGAGGCTTTTTTCCCCCTGAAGTGTCAGTAAGTTATAGGGGCATAGTAACTTGAGTGAACCGATGCACTTTGTTTGGAACAGAGAGGAAATTCATGAACCCTTTCAACATGCCCAATCTGTACCAGAAGTTGGAGAGCGATCCCAGGACAAAGGCGCTGCTCAGTGATCCTACCTACCGGGCACTGATAGAGCAACTGCGAAACAAGCCGTCCGATCTGGGCACGTAAGTTCAGGCAGCGGTTTATCTCTGGGAGTGGACGTGAACATGCTGTTTTCTTCCTAGGATCCTATGGGAGGGGTTCCCTTGATCCAACTGCAGGATTTCTGCCTTTGCTTTTTCTCCCAAAGAGCAGTAGGAGTTGTTGGTTTTTCATTTGTTTGTATTTCTAGAAAAGGTTGCAGAGCATAAAGCAGCGTAATCTGGAATGTTCATTCTGACCCTCACATGCCTCTTCACTGCTTTCCTACAATTCTGACTTGACACCATCCATATCCTTTCCATAGACATAAGCCCTGCTGTTCGGTATATCAAAATGGAAACTCGAGGTTAGAAAGAATGTCAGGCCCTGGCCGGTGTGGCGGTTGGCTGGGTGTTGTTCCATGCACCGAAAGGCTGCTAATTCGATTCCCGGTCCGGGGGATGCAGGAGGCAGTCAATAGATGTCTCGCTCTCGCATGGATGTTTCTTTCTCTCTTCCTCTCCCTTCCTCTCTAAAAATATAAATAATACTTATTTTTATTTTTAAAGAAAAATACCTACCTATGAGCGTCAACCTATGAACCAGGAGGTCACGGTTCGATTCCTGGTCAGGGTACATGACTGGGTTACAGGCTCAATCCCCAATGTGGGGCATGCAGGAGGCAGCCAATCAGTGGTTCTCTTTCATCATTGATGTTTCCATCTTTCTCTTCCTCTCCCTTCCTCTCTGAAATCAATAAAGATACATTTTAAAAAGAAAGAAAAAGAATGTAAGGTGTAAAGAGGTATCTGTAAATCTTACACTAGTACCTGTCTCTGAACTCCTCTGACTTCTGAAATCAGGTGAAGTATACACATAACTCAGTTCTATATCTGCTGACTCAAGAAATAAATCTACCTCCGTTACCCCATTTTAGGTGGATTTTTGAAGGGTTGAATATTTCCCAGTTGTAACTCATAAGTACAGAATCTAGCACTCTTTTGATGGGTGAGAAGCTTTTGTATACAGTAGTCTGAGCTTTCGCAGTAAGTGGTCATTTAAAGGTCAGTTGTGGGGAAGAATGCTTGTTACTTTTCCTTTTTTGTTTTCTACTAGGAAACTGCAAGATCCCCGGATCATGACTACTCTCAGTGTCCTCCTTGGATTTGATCTGGGCAGTATGGATGATGAGGAAGAAGTTGCTACACCTCCGCCACCACCTCCTCCCAAAAAGGAGACCAAACCAGAACCAATGGAAGAGGATCTTCCAGAGAACAAGAAGCAGGTCTCGTTTTTTCTCTCGTTACTATCATACAGTTGTAAACAACCCAGTCAACATAGGTATGTCAGGTGGGAACATCTATAGACCTTGGGTGGCTGTATATTTTTGAGTGCTTAGTGTGTGCTAAGCTTATTATTAAAGTGGTACAAGTGATTTCATAGGAATCGTGTATCTCAAAGACTTACGGCAGTGGGAGCTAGCTACCCTTTCATAGTCCCACAGCCACCGTAGTTCTACTGGTTTGAATATTGACCAGGGCAGACCAGTAAAGTTGTGAGAGATCCTTGTCCTTGCCACGATCCAGAAGAATGTTGTCTATATCAATCCTTGGGCTTCTGCTTCTTTATTCTGGTTGGGCAGAGTGTGTAATTAAAGGTTGTCCACTTAGCTGCATGCCTTCCAGAGTAGGAGGCAAGTGCCTAAATGATTTTATTTCCCTTCTTGTAAATGAGAACAGCAGGTTGTTGCCAGATTTAGCATCTTTCACTGGGTAAGCATTGGTTGGTTGGGGCGTCTCAAAGCTGGAAAAAAGGCCCTACAGTGGAGTGGGGGTGGTAAGTGAGCTGTACTGAAGACTCGTGCCACCAGTACAGCCCTTTCTAGTCCTCTCACCACCCCATCTGCTGCTGTTCGCTGACAACTGAGACCTGAGACAGCCACACAGCAGAAACTGGACTTGGTGCAGCCTCTCACAGTCAAACCTGGTACAAACTATGCTGTCCTCTTTGAAGGCGATTCAAGTTGAAGGGCTTTCCTCTTCCCTGAAGAGGCCCTCTGTTTTCTGACAAAGATCCAGGAGCGTAGGTGGCAAAGGGACTTTCAGAGGAAGCAGAGATGAAACTCAGCTTCTCATTTGAACAGCTGGTACTTCACTGTTTAAAACCGGTAGCTGGTTGTAGCAGGTGCCATTCAGTCCCCGTGGCAGGTCACAGGCTCTTGCCCTTTTTGCCGTCTTGGTCAGGTTTGCTTGGCTCTTACTTCTTGCGTACCTCCTCTAGGCACTGAAAGAAAAGGAGCTGGGAAACGACGCCTACAAGAAGAAAGACTTTGACACGGCCTTGAAGCACTACGACCGAGCCAAGGACCTGGACCCCACCAACATGACCTACCTGACCAATCAAGCAGGTGAGGCCCAGGAGGAGGGGCGAGTGCGTGGTTAGGCGGCCCTCGGGGAGAGGCAGGGCTGACTCTTCCTCTTCACCACCCTGCCGGCAGCCGTGTACTTCGAGAAGGGCGACTACAGCAGGTGCCGGGAGCTCTGTGAGAAGGCCATTGAGGTGGGGCGAGAAAACCGGGAAGACTACCGACAGATCGCCAGGTACGCTCGATCTTCTGGAGGACTTGTGTGGTTCAGAGGTTTGACTGTCCGAGAGTTCATTTAAATGCATGGGCGAAGGGTTGCTGGCCACGGAATGTGCGGTCTGTCGTCCAGTATCTGTCCGTAGCAGGCTGGAAAGGAGGCCGCAGGAGTGAAGACAAAAGGTGTCGGAGGGCACAGTGCCTGAGCGGTGGTGTGGGCCTTGTTTCTGGCTGTAGATGTGTTTTCTCTGCAGGGGCTGGCTTTGTGTCTGCTCTCCCCTTAGCAAGTTCTTTTTCCTCTTGTCAGAGCTTACGCACGAATTGGCAATTCCTACTTCAAAGAAGAAAAATACAAGGATGCCATCCATTTCTACAACAAGTCTCTGGCAGAGCACCGAACACCAGATGTGCTCAAGAAATGCCAACAGGTGGGTGCGGAAGAAGGGCTGTTTTGTTATCTCTTAATCTATTACTTTATTTATTGTCATTTAATAATGAACCTTAATTTTTTTAAGTAGTGTCTATAGTCGTATTATATGATACTGCCCTATCACTTAATGATGTATAACTTAAGATTTTTCTTACATACCCCAAGTGTTGTATATTATGCCAGTTGTCATAAATTATGTAGGAGGGAGACTGTATTCACAAAAATACTAGTCGAAAATTACTTGTGCTATTAACACATGCACCATTTTCCTATGGGGCATATGTTTGTACCAAGTGTATGTCAATACCATTCTGTTTCACAATGAACCTTAAAAATGAGGATATAAAATTCTTAAAACAAAAATTAAATCTTGCCAGCAGTACTCTTTGAAAATTAAAATTCTAATCTGGCTTTTTAAGCCCAATATTTATGTTTCTAAGAATTTAAATGACTATTCCAAGAATTACGTTTTCTTAGGCAGAGAAAATCTTAAAGGAGCAAGAGCGGCTGGCCTACATAAACCCTGACCTGGCTTTGGAGGAGAAGAACAAAGGCAATGAATGTTTCCAGAAAGGTATCTGCAGCCTGGATGGTGGCACTTTTGGATGAGAGTGGTGTAAATGTGCTTTCTGGGCCTCGGCTGACTGCAGGGTAAATATGCCCTGGTGGGGGCAGGAGGCTTTATACATTTTTTTTAAGTTTCTCTTTTCCTTATTCAGGGGACTATCCCCAAGCCATGAAGCATTACACAGAAGCTATCAAACGGAACCCACGAGATGCCAAATTGTACAGCAATCGAGCTGCCTGCTACACCAAACTCCTGGAGTTTCAGCTGGCACTCAAGGTGAGAGCGTCTGTGGAGTGGCCATTTTTGTGACCTGTGCGTAGGAATGTGTGTGTTCTCTTTTCACACTTTCATCAACTTCAGCTGCTGTTCTTGTTTTGATTATAGATTCAAGATGGTGGTGTATGTGTGAGGTTTGTGAATACAGGGGTGGGCAAAAGCAAGTTTATAGTTGTGAGTGCGAAACATGGTTTATTCTTGTATTATTTATTAATTACTGTGTTATTTTCGAACAACTGTCAACCTGCTTTTGCCCATCCCCATACAGGACCTATCTTTTTCCGGTCATGCCCGTGATGTTGTTAGTGATTGGGAGTATTTGGGAAAGTGGATTGATCATTTCCCACCTAACCTGGCCTCTGATCTTTTTTTATCTCCCCATAACCCATCCCCACATATGTTTTTGTTTCGTTTTGCCTTTTTTTAACATTTTGAGTGTACAATTTAGTGGCATCAAGTAGATTCACACTGTTGTACAACCATCACCGACCTTCTTCATCCTCCCAAACTGAAATTCTGCATCCTCCCCATTGCCCTTCCCCCAGCTTCTGGCAACCACTGTTCTACTTTCTGTCTCTATGAATGTGATCATTCAAGGTACTTCATGTAACTGGAACCAAATAATATTTGTTATTTTGTATCTGGGTTATTTCACTTAGCATAATGTCGCCAAGGTTCATGTTATAGAATGTATCAGCATTTCTTTCCTCTTTAAGGCTGAACACTGTTTCATTGTAAGTATATGCCACCTTTTGTTTATCCATTTATCTGTTGATACATGTTTCCGTTTTTGGCTATTGTGAGTAATGCTCTTATGAATATGAGTGTACACTATCTGTTCAAGCTCCTAGTTTCAGTTCTTTCGTATTTAACAGTTGAAGTGCTGGATTATAGATGGTTCTGTGTGTTTTGATTTTTTAGAACTGCCATATTTTCCACAGCAGCTTTACCATTCTTCACTTTTTGATGTTTAGCTAGCAGGTCTGCTGTTCTCAGTCACGTTGAGAATAGTTATTTGAATACGTACGACTCTGTGGAGACATTATTCCCCATTGCTCTCTTGAGCAGAAGCTGCTCTGTGCCTCCTGGCTATTTTTTAACTTCTCTAGGAGACAATCTAGGAACGTTTTGTGGGAAGGTAAAAAAATGTGGTCTATCTGGAAACACCTGAGTCCATGATGGTTTGGTTTTGCTGCCATTATCTTCTGGGTCTGTGGCCTAGAGACATCAGTCACCTGTGAGGTGGAGCAGTAGTACTTTCCCACTCATGCAAACGGAAGGAAAGAATGAATGGATTTACTTCTGGTCTTAAAGTTTCTTGGTGGAAGAGGAGGAATTAAACCTAGCTGTGAAAACTACACTGTGTAGCACATTCTTATTTTACATAATTTTGTATTTTGTACATTTCAAACAAAAATACACAGAATACTTGTGTATTCTTCACCTATGTTCAACAACTAGAGGCCCGGTGCACAAAATCGTGCGGGGGGGTGGGGGGGCTGTCCCTCAGCCCAGCCTGCACCCTCTCCAATCTGGTTCCCTTCAGGGGATGTCCAACTGCCTATTTAGGCCTGATTCCTTCGGGATGGGGCCTAAACCAGCAGCTGGGCATCCCTCTCGAAATCCGGGACCACTGGCTCCTAACCACTTGCCTGTCTGTTACCTGGTAGCCTGCCTGATCACCTCCTAACTGCCCCCCTGCTGGCCTGGTCGCCCCTAACTGTCTGGCACCTGATGATGACAAAACTAAGGCTGCAGTGTCATCTGCTCTGTGTCTATATTCAGATTTCTCTATTTGTCTGAAAATATGTTTTAAAGTTTTAGTTTCTAAAGCCCATGCTTTTCATGTGGTTGTCATGTTGTTTAGTTTCTCAAACTGGAAGCTTCCCCACCTTTTGGCTTTTTGTTTCTTTTTGTGTGTGTGTGTTTGTTTGTTTTTGTGTTTGTTTTGTTTTGCTTTGTTAATCCTCACCAGAGGATATTTTTTCCATTGATTTTATTTTTTTATTTTTATTGATTTCAGAGAAGGGAGGGGCTAGAGAGATAGAAACATCAATGATGAGAGAGAATCATTGATTGGCTGCCTCCTGCACATCGCACACTGGGGATCAAGCCTGCAACCTGGGCATGTGCCCTGACTGGGAATCAAACTGTGACCTCCTGGTTCATAGGTCAACGCTCAACTAATGAGCCACACTGGCCGGACCCATTGATTTTTAGAGAGAGTGGAGGGGAGGGGGTGGGGAGAGGCAGAGATAAACAGCGATGTGAGAGAGACACATTGATTGGCTGCCTCCCACACATATCCCGACCAGGACCAGGGAGTGAACCTGCCACCCAGATACATGTCCTTGACTAGGACTCGAACTCGTGACCCTTCGGTGCACGTCTGACATTCTAACCACTCAAACGGCCAGGGCTGTGTGTGTGTGTGTGTGTGCGTGCGTGCACGCTTAGTCATCAGCCTTTTGAAAAGTCCAGGCCACTTGGATGGGATGCTCCCTAACGTGGACTTGTTGTTCCTTGTGGTGTTGCTTAACTCACTCCTCTGCCTTCCTTCTGCTGTGGCTGCTGTTAAATCCACCCAGATGCCAGGATTGACAGGAGCACTAGAAGCAAAAGTAGAATCCTTTGTAAGGGCTCTGAGTGATGGACCAGTTTGTCATTCCAAAGGAGCAGTCTGACTTAAAGTAGCTCATGAAAGGAGTGAGCCTAATTCCTTTTGCCTCTTCTTCCTAGGACTGTGAGGAATGTATCCAGCTAGAGCCATCCTTCAGTAAGTGCCTTTATGCTGCCTCTTCCCATCCCTTTATCCTGGTCAAAAGATTGAAAGGCGAGAACATGCCTGGGTGTCCTCGCAGCTAGCATCAGGGCGTGAGGGGCATTGGCGCTCTTGAAGGGCTGAGAGAAGCAGCCCTGGGAGCTGCATTTTGGGTAAGGCCTCACCTTTCCCATTTCTGTCTGCAGTCAAGGGTTATACACGGAAGGCAGCTGCCCTAGAAGCAATGAAGGATTACACAAAAGCGATGGATGTCTACCAGAAGGCACTAGAGCTGGACTCCAACTGTAAGGTGGGCTGCTTCTGGCTTCCAGGAAGCTCTCCCCTGCCCCCGCTTCTCCTTCGGGTCTTTCCGTGGTCATTCACTGATCCTTGCCTCTCGCCTGATTGTGTGTGTGTGTGTCTCAGCCCTTCTCAGTTACCTACTGAAGCAGTGAGGTAGGTTGTGCTAACACCCTCCCCCTTTGGCTTTGCTGGAATGCAGGAGGCAGCAGATGGTTACCAACGCTGTATGATGGCCCAGTACAACCGACACGACAGCCCCGAAGATGTGAAGCGACGGGCCATGGCCGACCCTGAGGTGCAGCAGATCATGAGTGACCCAGCCATGCGGCTCATCCTGGAACAGATGCAGAAGGACCCTCAGGCACTTAGCGAGTGAGTGGAGTTGGGGAGATGGCCTTGAAGGATAAACCAGTGGCCGTGCGTGAGGTTGGGGACACATGGGATCAGCCTGGTTGGAGTATTTATTGTGTGATTCTTACTTGAAATTTTAAAGGTTGGCAGTTTAAAGGTGGACTGGAAGGGCTTCCTCTTCTTGTTAGTCATGGTAGCTTAAATAGTTCATTGGAAAGACCAATTCTGCTGGGAGAATGGTCTCCATTTAAAGCTGTCCCCATAAAGTGGGACTGGCCACGTTCTGACTGCATAGCAAGCAGTGAAGGCCTCTGCAGTTCTCCTGCCAGAACCTCCGGTCGATACCTTCTAAGGGGTGTGCACTGGGGCTTGCTCCAAGAACAAGTAAGACTTCTCTTATGTTAAGTCTCATTTCAAGCTTTGTCTCTTCTTCATTAGACACTTAAAGAATCCTGTGATCGCACAGAAGATCCAGAAGCTGATGGATGTGGGTCTGATCGCCATTCGGTGATGACTTGCTCATCATCCCTCTTCCCTCTGTCCTCGTGTGGAAAGAGGAGCTAGGACCGCAGCAAGCAGCACGGAGCAGAAGGGAGAGAAGGGGGAAAGCAAACATCTTATCTCTATATATTTATACAGACCTGTGCGGAAGATACAGAGACTTGTACCCACGTTACTCTATAGCCGCTGCCTCTGGGACCTCCCAGCACATGCATGGTCTCTTCCGCTGCCCTTGAGTTCCATGTCTGTTCCCTGTCCCCAGTCGCTGTCTCAGCTGCCCTCCCATAGTTGGTTATTTTTTATTTGGGGCAGTGGGCATGAATGGGGAAGGGAGGGTATTTTTCCCAACCTCAGGTCCCAGCTGTCTTCACATTGTTAACCCCGAGTCCCCTTCTCCAATAAAACAAGCCAGTCAGGCGTGGTTATGCCTTGTGATGTCCTGGAGTAATTTTTCTGCCAAAAGACTTCCCAGTGGGCCCTGGCCAGGCAGCTCAGTTGGTGAGAGCATCGTCCTGATGGACCGGGGTGGCGAGTTTGATCCTTGGTCAGGGCACATACAAGAATCAACCAATGAGCCCTGGCCGGTTTGGCTCTGGATAGTGTCAACCTGCGGACTGAAGGGTCCCAACTTCAATTCTAGTCAAAATCACATGCCCAGGTTGTGGGATCAATCCCCAGTAGGGGGCGTGCAGGAGGCAGCCGATCAGTGATTCTCATCATTGATGTTTCTCCCTCTTTCTCTGAAATCAAAAATGTGTTTAAAAAAAATAGAACCAATGAATGAATAAATAAGTGGAACAACAAATCAACATCTTTAAAAATCAATCATTAAATAAAAACAAAAGTCTTTAAGTGGCTGTCCTCCGGCGTCAACCTGGATGGGGAGACGTGTGTGAATTGATGACAGGACCAGGGCCTTTTTCTAACGTGGGTCAGTGTGAGCTTGCCTTGGTCCCACTGCTTTGCCGAGCTGGTCACTAGGTGGTGCTGTCACTCAGTGAACAGCTGAAAGGGAGCTTGGAGTCACCCTACTCGGTGGCCAGGTCCAGACAACACTCTTCCACCCGCGAACCAAAACTACCTCCATTGCGAGACTTGCTTGGACTTGTTTGGGGAGAACAGGTGTGTCAGAAGCTACATGTTAGTTTTAGGTTTTGTTTTTTATGTTTGTATTGACTTTAGAGAGCGGAAGGGAGAGATAGAAACATCAATGGTGAGTCCAGCTGGCGTGGCTCAGTGGTTGAGCATCAACCTGTAAACCAGGAGGTCCCAGTTCAATTCCCGATCAGGTCACATGCCCAGGTGGGGCTTGATTCCCAGTAGGGGGTGTGCAGGAGGCAGCCAATCAAAGATTCTCTCATCATGGATGTTTCTAGCTCTCCCTCTCTCTCTCTGAAATCAATAAAAATATATGTTTAAAAAATAGCTCACTGCTCTCAACTGGGCTTAAAGTAGTAGGTTTTAGTTCACTTGTCCATGGTCACAACAGACTATTTTTAAACATCTCTTGGACTGAGACTGCTTCTGGGGCAGGAGTAAAACTTCCTCTTTTGCTCCAAGAGCAGCTTTCTGGGCTAGGAACAGCTGAGGCCAGCAGCTGGCTGTACTTCCTACTGCCTTGACTTTGCATAAAATGGCTTTCCCCTGGGAGTCCCGCCAGAACGCCTGTCCTCAGGGAGTCTGCATCTTCGGTGCTACTATCTCCGCAGGTTCAGTTCCCTCCAGCCCTAAGCTGGAGAGGCCAAGTTCTAGCAGCACAGCTCGGCTCTCCCAAAGCTCCCATCCCAGTGCAAGGCTGGGTGGGAAGAGGTTGGGCTTCAGGGACCCTGAGGTCACCTTTGGGGAGGAGCTTGAGGGGAGTGAGCCTCCGGGAACTGGGGTGGGAGGGGAGCACCTGGGGCAGGGAGGATGTGAATGATGGGCCAGTCTGTTCAGCTGTTTCCCAGAGCAGCTCTGACCCTTCCTGGGGACAGGAAAGACAAGGACGTTGTTTTCCCCCAGGCCTTCTTCCAGTGCCCTTGTGGTGATAAGGGACATTGAGTCTTGGGCTGACTTGACCCGCCAAGCCCTAAACCTGGATCCAATCCTTTCACTTCCATGCCTCTCCATGGCACCCGCCCCCTGACGGCTGCCCTCTGAAGGAAGCGCCACAGAGAAGGGGGTGGAGAAGGAGGCACCCACTTGCCAGCAGGTGTTCGGGCTGAGGCAGGACTAGGTCACAGGCCAACCCCCCACCTGCAGCCCCAGCCCCTTGCAGGCAGGACAAGCTGGGCCCTTCCAGCAGGGGCCTGGCCATGAGCACAAATGGATGGCTTCTCTAGAACAGAGCAACCCTCCCCGTGAGGGGACCCTTTTGCGGCGTTGGGTCCACCAGCCTCGCTCCTCGCTCGCTTCCTGTGCTCACTCGGAGCCAAGGCGGGGCCACCCTGTAGCCCTCAGCAGTGGCTGGCAGTTTGCTTCCTGAACCCAGAGCCGCCAGCCCGCCCTGGGGAGGGGCTGAGCCCGCCCTGCGAAGAGGCCAGGGCTGCCCTCTGAAGGAAGCGCCAAAGAGAAAGCGAGGAGAAGGAGGCACCCAGTCGCCGGCAGGTGTGCGGGCTGAGGCCAGGGCTGGCTCACACTCCAACGCTCCGCCTGCAGCCCCAGCCCCTTGCAGACAAGGCAGGATGGCCCCCTCTCCTCCCTCCCCCACCACCCCCCCACCCGCCGTCCTCCTCCCCGCCCTCCTGCCCAGCCCCGGCCCATGGCCTTCTCCAGGCCGCAGCCCTCACTTTCCGGGAGGTGGGCTGGGCTGGGATGTTCGGATCTCACCTTCGGGCCAGGACTGGAATTATTCTCTGACCTGGGTTTCCAACCATCTCCAGGGTGGCAGCTTGCCCGTGTGGGCTTGGGGTGAGTGTGAACTGGGAAAGCAGATGGAGGTTGTGCCAGCTCTGCCATCTTGAGTGAGCCCCTTCTTACTCTTTACTGGGCCTCCATCTTCCCATCTGTAAGATGGGAGTGGGTTGGACAACATGGTCTCCGAGGGTCCTTGCAGCTTAACCATGGTGATGGCGAGAAGGTCTGAGGTTTGCCTGGAACAACTCAGCGCTCCGTGTCTCGCCGTTGCCATGGTGTACGGGCCTGCGGGTTACCCACACACACACACATACACACACACACACACACACACACACCTGTCCAGGGCACCGTGGGGCCTCTTCAACTTGAACCCAGGCAGCCTACCAGGCCCAGCGCCTTGCCCACTTTGCTTCCTCCCCACCCGCTGTAGAGCCACCGCAGCCATGGCGGGCATGAAGACGGCCACCGGGGACTACATCGACTCGTCCTGGGAGCTGCGGGTGTTTGTGGGAGAGGAGGATCCCGAGGCTGAGTCGGTCACCCTCCGGGTCACGGGGGAGTCGCACATCGGCGGGGTGCTCCTGAAGATCGTGGAGGAGATCAGTGAGTGCCCGCCCTGCGCTGACCTCAGCACCGCGGGTGGCTCCCCTGCGTCCCCGCTGCACGGCCCTCGACAGATAACGGTGTCACAGTGACTCAGGCACCAGCTTAATCATTTGGTTCCAAAAAAGACATTTCCCCCACTTCCCCTCTCCCACTGTCTTCCCTCCCTCGCTCCCTCCCACTCCAGCTGGTTCTGCTAAGTCCCCGAGGAGCAGGCCGGGCCACATCCTCCATTCCTCCACTTCCAGGGGCCTCGCCTGGGCTGAGGGAGGGTCACCCTGGGGGCTCCGCTCCCACACCTCCTCCCCAGGCGGAAGCCCTCACAGGCTGGTGACTGGCGCAGCCTGGGTGGGAAGGCCCTGCCCCCACAGGAAGTTACAGCAGAGCAGTCTGTGGTCTCAGCCATTGAAAGGAGCAGGGCAGTGACATCCATCACCTCTCCCTGCTGGGGTGCGCACTGCCCTTCCTGGAGGGCGGTAGGCACACCCCGATAGCCAGGGCTGGACAGCAGGCCTGTGATCGCCCAGCTGGGGGCCATGTGGCCTGCGGGCGGGGTGCGTGGGCCTCAGACCCAGCCAACGACCACGTGCCTCGTGGGAGGGAGGTCAGCGGGACAGGCCAGGGCCCCAGGACAGCTCGGCCAAAAGGCTGAGGTGTGAGGGCGCTTCCAGAAGGCAGGTCCCAAGGAGGCTGTGGAAGCAAAAGTTGGGAACAGGGGGTCCCTCAGGAGCCGGCAGCAGGCAGGGTGGGGGGAGCCAGGGCTGAGCAGTGAAGACTTGATTGGCCTCCGGGCACAGCACATGGCAAAGCCAGAGGCCTACACAGGGAGACAGACAGACAGACAGAAGCCACTCCTCCACCCACTGCAGGGCTCCCTGAGGCTGTCCTTCAGCTCCGAGTCCTTGAAATGGGGACATTGTGCCCACCGTCCTGTCCCCGCTCATCCCCTAGGGCAGTGGTCGGCAAACCGCAGCTCGCGAGCCACGTGCAGCTCTTTGGCCCCTTGAGTGTGGCTCTTCCACAAAATACCACGTGCAGGCGTGCGCGTACAGTGCGATTGAAACTTCGTGGCCCATGCGCAGAAGTCGGTTTTCGGCCTGGGCGCGTCTATGTTGAAGAAGTGGCGTTAGAAGTAGGGGTTGTTGGTCGAGGGCAGTGGTCGGCAAACCGCAGCTCGCGAGCCACGTGCAGCTCTTTGGCCCCTTGAGTGTGGCTCTTCCACAAAATACCACGTGCAGGCGTGCGCGTACAGTGCGATTGAAACTTCGTGGCCCATGCGCAGAAGTCGGTTTTCGGCCTGGGCGTGTCTATTTTGAAGAAGTGGCGTTAGAAGTGGGGGTTGTTGGTCCGTCAGTGGGTCGGTCGACGAGAGACGCAGCGCAGGGGAGGTACATTGTTTTGAGGTACACTCTTCTATCTGAAACAAGTATACGAGACGGGTGTGGATGGGAGAGTTGGAAGGGGTCGACCTCAGTGAATGTACCTCAATCAGATTGAGGACGTTTTTAGCAAAGGCCGGCTTAGGCCCTAATGAAGTTAATAACAATGTACCTACCTATATAGTTTAAAAAATTTGGCTCTCAGAAGAAATTTCAGTCGTTGTTCTGTTGATATTTGGCTCTGTTGACTAATGAGTTTGCCGACCACTGGCCCTAGGGCCTCAGACACTCCTCGCGCTCCACTGAGCGTGGTGGCTGCTGAGTGCGGGGCAGCACGGGAGCCAGTGTGGGGCCTGGGCCAGGAGAGGTTGCCCCCCGCCTGGCAGGGGGCTCACAGGGGAAGCCGCCTCCTGAGTCCGGAGAGGGGCCCCAGCAGGGAGGAGGGAGGCCAGTCGAGGTCAGGCAGGGGCGCTCTGACCTGGGCACC